>NW_020897781.1:7114944-7383350 GCF_003984885.1 Neopelma chrysocephalum
ACCACACCAGTGTTTTTTTTATTTAGAACCACACCAGTGTTTTTTTTTTATTTAGAACCACACCAGAATTTTGCAGTGCTAGATGTTAGTATTCACAGAGTAGTGAATTTCTAGTAATTTCAAACCCAAAAAACTAAAAGCAATGTAATGGTATGTAAACAGCTGGTCAGAGCACACTCTTCTTGAGGTAAAATATTTTGATTACTTTGCGGGGGTTTGTTTGCCTTTTACATCAGTGAAGAAAACACACTGACAGGTCATTGAACTTATTGAAAGTCTGAAAGTCTGCTTTGGACATTTAGGTATTGGTTTGAAGATGTGCTCAGGTATTTGGAAAGTTCTTTGGAGCATGTGGGTGAATTTTATTTTGTAAAAAATATCTCCAGGACAAGTAAAAATTGTATTAAATTGACAGTAGTGCCCTCTTTTAGCCTTACTTATCCTATTGCAAATATTATGATATAGGTGTGTGGGTATTTTTGCTGTTGAGTACAATCCCTATAAGAGGCCCAACCTAAAAAATAAACAAAGGTAACTGGTTTCAGATGTCTGATTACAAGGACTGACTGACTCCATAAATGCAAAGCACATTGTGATGAAATGGGGTGTGTGGACACCAGATTTGCTCCCTTGGGCAAAGCCTCTTTTTTGGAGCCTTTTCTTCATTGTGAAAGAAGGAAGACCACTTTTTCCCCCCCTCTTTTCTTTCTTTTTTTCTTTTCTATAGAGCATATCTGTTTCCTGCTGTGATCCAAATACCACCATTTCCACTATTTTCCGTTAAAATATATTTGGGATGCCAGTGAATATTTGTCTTAGGTCTTCATCTGCAAACACAGAGGAAAACTGTAGTTAAAAGGTATCAAGCTACTAAAATACACTTCTGTAGTAGAGTTTATGAATTTGAGTGTTTAACTCCAACTTTGCTGTTTGTCTCATGCTGGTAACAAACTGCCTTTCAGATGTGGGCTTGTACCCAAATGTGTGGGGAAAAAAGATCTGTTAGTTGGTTTCTCCTAACAAGCAAAAATAGTTTGTAGAGTTGACAAAAGTTGAGATTTTCAGAGGCAGACATAACTTTTTGAATGGGAATAGTCAAATATGAAAGTCTACTGGCTTAGAAACATTACAAATTCAGAATAACAGGTAATATCCCTGTACAGAGGAATGCAGAGATGACAGTGGTGCTGCAAGTCTGTAGGAAGTCAGATACCTCTTGTATATACCTGAACATTAAAACATCTCCAGTTATTTTATTCCAGTAATTTGATTTAGGTGTTCCCTGCTATCAGGGTTTGAACTGTTGGCCTTGCCCACTGTGTTTGTTTCTCTGATTTTCCTGCATTCTCCTAATTTTCTCTTTTTTAGCAAATGCAGGTCAGAGCTGGCAACTGCAGTGGTGTTGGTAGAACTGAGCTGTACACTGTCAGTGATACCTGGTGTAGGTGAAAGCAGTAGGATCATTATTGAAACTGGGGGACCTTCCACGTCCTCTGGTTTTGGAATGGAGGGTTTGAGTTAACCTGGAGCTGTAGGAGACTGTTGGGAACCATCCAAGACTTGTGATTTCGTGTTCCTTCAGTGCCAACATGGGAGTGCTGTGTAATGTTCTGCTGTCTTGTCAGCATTTTGTTCTCAAGGCTTTTTTGAGCAAGAAAACCACTTTTCCTGTGTTTGGGTGGCATTTCTACACTTAGGGCTTAGGTTGTGCTTGAGTACAGACTAGAGAAAATCCACCTTGCCAGGGCTCATCTGTCACTCTTCATGAAATAAAATAATGACTAAGTAATTTGATTATGCAAAAATTCTTTTATCTAGTATTAAAAGCTCATGAGAAATTATCTTGCAAGCCAGCCTTGGGAAGTTAATGTCTGTGTCTGCTCACGTAGCATGGGATCACATGGTGACACCTCCTCTTTATTTCTAAAAGCAAAGTTGATTTTTACTCCCCTTCTGTACTGAGGGAACTGACTTCACTGATTATTTGCATCCAGCAGGGCATAAAACATTTTAAAAAATGGTTCTTTGTAGGAAACCACCTTCTGTGTGGCGAGTTGTGCACTCTGATCGTGGTGCTGCATGTATCTTCTGGCAAGACAGGGACTTCAAGAGCTGAAGGCTTTGTGTACTTCCTTAAATAGTTATTTCTTTGTTAGCTGTGCATTTAAGTGAACTTTTGTGGCAGAATGCTTGATTCAAGAACACATCTTTGTGGTGCTTTCTGGAAAGCTGTTTGTGAGAGCTCTGAAGCTTTTGGTTATCAATCTGGCTGGTGCTGACTTTCCCAAATGTCAATGAAATTCAATAGGGCTGTTTTTAAAGGAACAAGGAGGGTTGGGAAGAGATTGGTTTTCAGAAAGAAGCAGTGACACCGGGAAAATAACCCTTTTGGGGTTTGGGAGGGTACAATGCTGTGATTTTGAACAGAGAGGCTTTTTCAAGGTGCAAGAGGGATTTCTGATACATCTTTGCATCTTCCATGGAGGGACCGATGCTCTGTTTGATTCCTTGTCTCGAGTAAGGATTTGTAACATCACTGCAATTCACATGAGCAGGGATTTCTTGCTGGCCCTTGTGCCAGGCTGAAGGTCCTGTGAGGCTCCTGGAGCTGGTGGCAGGTTGGGCTCCCACCCGGGGAAAGAAAAGGTCTGGGGTAAATGTGTGTGACTCAGAGAAGTGTGTTAAAAATGAAGGAATGAATGAATGAATGAATGTTCCTTCTGCAGGTGTTGTGAGTGCTTAAGATGCTGTGGGAGGAGAGACCCGAGGCCTCGCACTGTCTGGCTCGGCCATCCCGAGAAGAGAGACCAGAGATACCCTCGCAATGTCATCAACAATCAGAAATACAACTTTTTTACGTTTCTCCCCGGGGTAAGTGTGAATAAAGTTGCTTTTCATCATCCCACCCCAATGCTTTCCCCACTTTCAGTGGTTTTACAGTAGACAGGTGCGGAACCTGGAGCTGGAGAAAATCATGTTTGGGTTGGGTTTGGTAGAGCTTCCTGCAAAGGCTGCCTTAGGGCAGACACTGATGTGTCCTGAGTGGCCAGGACTACTTTAAGACTGCCCCAAATTGGCATTTAGTCACTGGCAGAGCATGCAAAAATGTGTCTGGTGGTTAGGTCAATGTGCATAACATCTGAACTCCATTAATCTCCTCCATCCTCTTCTTTTCTCGTTTTTTTTTAGGTGTTGTTTAACCAGTTCAAATACTTCTTCAACCTTTATTTCTTGCTTTTGGCCTGCTCTCAGTTCGTCGTTGAGATGAGGCTTGGTGCACTTTACACGTATTGGGTTCCTCTGGTAGGTCATTGAAGGTTTATTTATTCAAGCAAGTTGAAGAATAAAAGTTTGAAAGCCCATCCTGGGGTTTCTGCATGTGTCTACATGTTTAAATACTGCAGAAACATTCTACCTTGCATTTCATTACTACATTAATGAATTATATTAGTCATGCATTTAAACCCAGATGTATGTGCTAGAAACCTTCAGTTTCCAACATCACCTTGCCCCCTTCTAAAAGTGAAAAAGTTCCTTATTGACAGAGATAATCAATACACAGTTGCAGTTTTCAACAACACAGGTTGAATAAAGTTCATTTTCTGTGATGGATTAGGAGAGTTTTAACTGTTTAGTGAGTCTGAGCTCAATAATGTCTAGTAAAAACAGGACTTTGTGATACTAACCCCTTAAATAATTCGTTTGCATTAATTTGGTTACGTTTTATACAGTGAAGGGTGTGATGTGGACATTTTCCTCCTGACAAATGGAAATGAAATGACTACTCATATCCACAGAAAAGTAGGACTGAAACCCTAATCAGGCAAACGTGTAATTATGCCATGAGTAGTGCACATTATTATCTTTAGAGTGCTTATTTGTGCAGGTTGAGTGTTTGTGTACATACACAGGAAGGCACATGCATTCTCCATTTATGTGTCTGTATATATAAATTTCTGTATAGATTTCTACATAAATAAGGATATAAGATAAAGAAAGGTGAGCTAACTTTGATGGCTCTGTGGTAGCAGGAGTACTGAATTTTGAGGGATCCAGTGGACTCCTGTGTAACCCCTCTCAGTTACCTGTGAATTGAGATGAAATATGTTATTTACATTCTTCAGATAAACTTTACAAAAATTTGCCTGGGGGGAGAATCACGGTAAAACTGAAAAAACAACCGTGTTTTTTTAAGCAATGAGGGTTTTTTTTTTAAGCAACTCTTGTTAGTTTGGTGTTGGGAGCCCTGCACAGCAGCACATACCACTGCAACGATTTGGGAAGATAAGACGGAATAAGGAAATGCAGATTGTTGGCATTGGCACTGACAAGTATCGCTCTTATTAGAGGCAGATGTGATTTTTCCTGACCTTTCCATCCATCCTGTGTCCCCCCTCGGTGCTCCTCGCAGGGGTTTGTGCTGGCTGTGACGGTGATCCGGGAGGCGGCTGAGGAGATCCGATGTTACATGCGGGACAAGGAAGTGAACTCGCAGATCTACAGCAAGCTCACAGCCAGAGGTCAGCCCGGCGGCTCCAGCCCCCCCTGCATCCTGCTGGCCCTCAATCCAGCACTGCTGGCAGGCAGAGCCAGAGCTCGGGGAGTGGGGATGGGGTTGTGGGCACGTGGTGGCCGCTGCGGAGCCCTCGCGGGTCCGGGTGGCTTCTCCTGGGTGGCTCCTCACCAGGCTGTGCTGGAGGCTGGGGTTTGCTGAGGGGTTTATGGAATCATAGAATGGCCTGGGTTGGAAGGGACCTTAAAGATCATCTCATTCCACCCCCCTGCCATGGGCAGGGACACCTTCCACTAGCCCAGGTTGCTCCAAGCCCCGTCCAACCTGGCCTTGGACACTTCCAGGGATGGGGCAGCCACAGCTTCTCTGGGCAACCTGTGCCAGGGCCTCCCCACCCTCACAGGGAACAATTTCTTCCTAATATCCAACCTAACCCTGCTCTCTGTCAGTGTGAAGCCATTCCCCCTTGTCCTGTCCCTCCAGGCCCTTGTAAATTGTCTCTCTCCATCTTTCCTCCTGGCACTGTAAGGCCACAATTAGGTCACCCTGCAGCCTTCTCTGCTCCAGCCTGAACAATCCCAATTGTCTCAGCCTTTCCTTGTAGGAAAGATGCTCCATATGTTTCCTAGAGACGTGCCCAGCTAATCCAAGGAGGAGTGTGTGTGTGATAATTCCTCAGGTAACTTTAGAGGATCATCCTGATGCTTCAGCTGCACAGGAGCCTTCCTTGGTGGGCTGAGAGTTCACTGCAGCACCAAGCAGGGGCCACTTCAGAGCAGCTGATGGGATATTTTGAAACCCCAATTGCTCCTAACTCCAGTGTAGGCTAAAACATCTTTCCTGATTATTGTCCCTCCTTGGTGGATTGGAGTCACCAAAGAAAATGAAACTGGAGGTGGGTGTTTCCAGAAGGGAAATGTGTTTTCCTTCCTGCAGAGCTGTGACGTGAGAGAAGAGCTCTGTAATGTTGTGTGGATGAAGGGAGGGAGTGGCAAATACAGCAAACAGCATAGCAGGAAGAAAACAATAGAGCTGTAGTACGAGACATGTTGTTTGGGGATTTTTAGGTTTTTTTGTTTTACTCAGTAAGAGAGAAAGATGTAAGAAGGATTTTCTATAAGCTTTCAATTAATATTTTTTAAGGTAAACCACAAATGTGTGCTTAAAAAAAGGGTCCAAATAGGCAGATCATTTACAAAAGTACTTTATTAGAAAAAATAAATCTAGGTCTGTGAAATTGTCAGGAGATGGTTCTGCAGAGGTAGAGTCAACAAATGAGGGTGAAGGGTGGGGACCCTTTCAGGACAGGTACCCCAAATCCCAGTGAAGTGCAGGTACTCTGTGTACTGAAGAATCTTGAGTGCATGTGTTAAATTTAAGGGACTGACATGTTTCATCTCTTACTGAACATAATAGTGGTTGATTTTCATAGCTCTTTTTCTGGGTTATACCAGACAGGGGCTCAGATCATGTAAGTCCTTTGATAAAAAGGACTGTGTGATATGTGTGTGTTTCTGTCAGCAGCAACTGATGTAGTTCCTCAATCTTGGCAGTATCAGCTCTTGTATTTTTCTGTATACATCATCTTTAACCTCTTCCTCCAACTGTGAGGAGTTTGTAGCCCTCATTTTGGAGCCCAGGCTGCAGCTCAGCTGAGTCTGATCCCTGGCTCTGGCCATTGTTTACAGCTGTGCAGTACTTAACAAAGACATTTAAATTCTTATTTGAAAAATCCAGTGCTGCCTCACTATGGAGTTACTCCTAATACCATGACAAAGATAGTGAGGCCAGGGCTTTGTTTTAAAAAGGGAATGGACTGAATTTAGGCGACTTTTTTTTTTCCGTTTCCAGTTTCTTTGTTATAAAAGTTTATATCCCTGAGTTAAGATGCAATGAATTAGGTATAGTAAAAATATGCTTGCTTTCAACGATTGCACTTTTAAGAATAAGGCTGCTTTTTATATGCAATCGCTTAAGGCTGTATATATTTCACATGCCAGGAGTTATGAGGCAACTCCAACCTAGGGAGTTTGAGTTTCTGAATATTAAATCCCCTTTTAATAACGTGTTCTTACTACAACACTTAAAATGCTTGGCAACCAACAAAAGCTTCATCCAAGAGGGGTATACTACATCTATTTAAAGATATAAAAGAGTTGCCTTCTGGATTCTATTCAATGATCTATAAGGGGCCTGACCTCTCCTTTAGTTCTTTTCATATTGCTATTACGTTTCCCATGAATGATTTCCCTCCCCCCAGTCCTTTAACTTTTCTGATTTTGTGAAAGAAACCAGGGAGGATTGGCAGCTGGACACTAGCTGAAAATCTTAAGCCACTTTATTTAACATGAATTTGGTGCAGAAACAGGAATGAGATTATGTGACGCTACAGTTTAGAGTAGAAAAAACATAGAAAATGATTTATGATTGTCTCCTGGGGAGAAAAGCAGTTTTCTGTCTCTCACTGGATCTCAGTACTAAATTTTTCAGAAGACCTGACCATCTCCTTTTCCCCTGATTAAAGCCTTAGCACCTCTGAGAATTACCTGGGAGCAGGGAAGGACCCTGTGAGCCCACCATGGCTGGGGGTGGAAATTTTGGGTTTGGTTTGTCATGTCCAGTAGCAGAGTCAGAGAAAGGGGGCAAGTTTTGGAGGGAGCCCTTTGTCGGTTCAGAAGTAGAAGCAGCAAATATCAAAGTAAGTTGAGAACAGCTGTTGTGAATGATTAATTTGCAGCATACCTGACAAAACTCCAGGTGGGACTTGACTTGGGCTGTTTGCAGGCTGGTTTTTTTTTTATTGCTGTTGACTAGCACAGGTCATGCTTCAGGATGTTGGCACAGCCCTGTACTGAGAGGGGCAGTGCAGAAGGTACTGATGCACAAAAGCCCTCTGAACTGTTGCTATATAATTTTTTTTTTAAAACTTCCCACTGGTTTCACCTCTAAAGCCAGAGTTTGGGGGAGGGGGTTCATGAGGCTCTACACTTGGAGATTGGCTATAATGGATCTAATGGAGCACTGTGGCTTTCTCCAAGGGATTTTTATTTCTCCAGAGTATTTGCACTAAGCTGCAGTTGAGCTGACTGGAGAATAAATTTTCCCATCTCCAACCTTGACCTCCCCCTGCAACCCCATGGGTGTAAATACATACTTAGGTCTGAGTGAACTCAGGGAGACTTAAGCACGTGCTTATGCACAGTTTTGAGCAGGGAGGTAATTTGGGGGCTTTCCCAAGCCAGGATCCTCTTGTCCCTTTGTGTGCAGTTCCTTGTGCAGATCCATGGCTGGAGCATGGCCAGGCACAGCTCCTGCACAACCACCAGCCTGGTGTGTGTCCCCCCAGGAGGGATCTAAAAATTTTTTGAACCAAAAATCACATTTTGGATTTGCAGCTTTGCTGCTGCACGTGAAACTTTTTTCCTGCACTCTTCTTGTTAAGCTTTTTGAGATTGACTAAGCTGCTTGCCTCGTAGAGAAAAAGGAGGAATCCTCTTTGGATCACATTTATTTTGAATGTAATTGCTGAATTCTAGGGACTAATCTTTTAGGGTGGACAGTAGGGTATTTTCTGTGTTCCTTTATTTTACACCACAACAAAAAACTCCACCCTAAACCTCTTTTATGTTTTTACCAATACTATCCATTTATGTTCCAAAATGATCAAACCAGCAGACTTCTGGAAAGCATTTTTTTTGTGGAAAGCTCTCCATTTAAAGGACAGTTGTTTGGATTGTAATAAAAAATAATCAAATTTCAGTCCCCTATTCATAACCCCACAAGCCTCCTTGTGTTCAGAGGGCTGTGTGCTGACTTTCTGCTTGACGGAAAGTTAGAACTGTGCTTGCAAATTCTTGGTTTGTTTTTCTTCTCCTGCAGCCCCCCCTCCCTGGGTAACACTGCATAATAGAGAGAAACTCCACAGAAAAGTGGGAAGAGACCTCCTACTGAGGGGTGCTACTTAAGATACAGATCATTGGCATTTACCAGCCATATAAAAACAATATTTTCCCAAACCTTCTGAGTCCTGCTCCACAGCATAAAGCTGCAAAAGCCAGAAGTTTCCTGCAGCACATCCAAACAACCCATTTTTTTTCCAGATGTGTTTAACTCGCTTTAATAAACTTCTTGCTTCACGTTTAATTCCAAATTAAGTGTTTTGATCTGTACCTCAGTGAAGCTCTGCAGATCTATTGTGAAATCTTAAGTACTCACGTGGTACAAAAAAGGCATCTCTTCTGGCCAATACATTACTTTAAATAATCTGCTTTACGGTACATCCATTATGCTGCAGATTTGGTGATCATTTCAAAGACCATAGCTTGAGTTGGAACAAACTGTTTGCATTTTATTGTGTTTATTATTTTGTCTTCCAAAAAATAAATCAGGATACAGCAAAGAATTAAACAAATACCAGTCACACTTTAACAATGAGGATTTTTTTATGAGATCAAGACTAGTTCCTCTTAAAAAATGCATTAAATACTGACTTGTATTCTGATTAACTTCAGAAAATATAAAATGACAGTGATATATAAATGCTAAACAAACCTGTTTGTATTTAGAGGAAGCACTTCTAGTTACATTTATAAAAACAGTAATTTATAATTACAAGAATACTTTAATAGCAGAGCAATACTGGGAAATGAAATAATTGTGTTATTAGCTAGTTTTAGGGATGCATGAGAAAACATCTGATGTTTAGGTGGCAGTTTCCCCACAGAAAGAAAAAGGAATTGCAGAATTCCCAAGATCAAAATAAAACTAATTCAAGTAAGTTGCTTTATGGGAGTCCTGAGTCAAAGGAAACATCTGGTCCTGCTCCTTCTTAGCAGGACGTGTGGTGCAACTGCAGAGATGTCACCCACGAGGAGCCAAGGATGGCTGGAAAAGCAGAATTAGCTACCTAAAAAGGGCATCTCATTTATACAGGAGTTATAAAAATGTGTGTTGGTTAGAAAGGTCCCCTCTGTGTTTTACCTTCAAACAGCTGAGGTTGGGAGGGTTATTGAACAAGACAAATCTGCTCCAGCTGCTTTGGGTTTGCTCATATTGGAAAAATTTTAAAGCAGATGATGCTGTTTTCAGAATAATGATCTAAAAAGCCTTTCATGTGCATAATGATAGGAAATCATCACATTTTACCTTTGTCCAGGCATTAATTTTTCTTTTGCAGCACAATTTTTTTACATCATTAGGGAAAGCGTTAGAAAAAATAAGTTTCCATTCCTGAACCTTCCAGGGAGTGTTGCTTCTACTGCAAATCCTTGTGATCTTTAAGAGAATACAGAAAATGTGTTTAAACAAATCCACCTTTGAGAGCATGCCTAAAATATGGTTAAACAAATCCACCTCTCCTTCCAGGAGCTTTCTTGCCCAGCGGTTTAGGAATGGCTGTGCCTGTGTGGGGAGAGCACACGGAGGGTTTTTTTTTTCCCTTCCTTTGCACGGGAGAATATTCAAAAGCACTTTTTGTTGTTTTGTGAATAACCGTATTAAAGGGGGAGGAAGAGATGTTATCTGTCAGACCCTTTTAGTGTCATAGTACCTAACTTTGTATAGCCCATACAGAAGACTGCCAGGGATGCTTTTTTTGATCCTCTTGGAGTGCGGCTTTTCTTTTCAAGCCTCAGCGTAATGGACTCTTAATCCCCGGTTTGCTTCCTGCCCCGGCAGAGATGTCTTGAGCCCAGCATTCGTTTTGTTTACCTTCTTTTTGGTCTTTTTTTTAAACTTAAAAAAAAAAAAAAATCTCACAAGGCAAACCCCAGAATCCACGAAAGACCTATGAGATATTTGTGAAATGGGCCATGACTGCTTATAATTTGTAGGAATAATTACAGCATGTAAGGAAGTCTGCGTTTATTAGCAGCAGTGCTGAAGCATGTTGTTAAGCACACAGTGTGTCACCAGAGCAGCAGGCTGCCCGGAGCCCAGAAAGGCTTTCATTGTTAATTTGGAGCAGAAACACTGAAGCATATCCTGAGAAGGATGCTAATGAAGGGACTGCCAGTAGTAAAATCCCACTGACCTTTGTGCTTTGTGCTAATTTCTATTCCCCCTTTCTCCCTTCCCCCTTCCCTGTTCCCCCTGAGCTGCTATCTGGCCATTTAGCCCATGAATTTTGAGGTACAGTAGGAGTGTTGTCCAAGCTGGGGTGAGCTCCACGTGCCTCCCCCACTCCCACTCAAATCACAGCAGATTAAAGAGGCTTTTGTTGAAATATAACAGACAGACACATAGAGGCAGGGTTCAAATTAACTGATTATAAATCACTACTTAGTCTGAGAAGCCAAATCTAGAGCTGGCTAATGATTTGAAATTACTAGCCAATTGTTAAATTAATCCCCTGTTTTAAAGCAACCGGGAAATGTTTGACAGCTGCACAGAAATAAATATTTACGTGTTTTCTGTCGGACCTGTTCTCTGCAGGGCTGTTCTGGCTGATCCATGGAGAGGCAGAAGGGAGGTGGTAGTGCTGAGCCAGAGACTGGAGCTGCAGCAGGGGAGGAAATGAGCCTGGTTTTTAGATGGACCCATTGTACTTACAGCTTACAGGTCTTGGCTTGAGAGTGGAGCTTTAAATTTTCAGCCACCTCAGAAAAAGGAGTTGATGGTTCCCTACTGTAATTTTCCTGTTCTTGCTCTGTTCTCTGCCTGACACTGAAAATATTTTTGAATTCATGAGTTAAACAGTACAAAAAAAGAGTTGAAGGAGTTGTTTCAGACTTGTCACCGGGGGTTTCTGCATCCAAGGCTGAGGTCTGGAACTGATAGACCAGAGGCTTTCAGGCCTTCTGGCAGATTGAGATCCCCCCACTTTACTCAGTGGGCTTGGGAAGTCTTTACAGGGCAGCACTGGCCAGTTCTTGTGGTGGAAACATTACCCTTTTCCCTCAAAACACTGCAGTGGAAGGAAGGGAGGGAAGCAGCATCACACAGCACCCAGAAACCCTGTCCTGCTGCTGCTCTAACACACTGATATCTCTCCTTTGCAGGGACTGTGAAGGTGAAGAGCTCTAATATACAAGTCGGTGACCTCATCATTGTTGAAAAGGTTTGCCTTATATATATATCTTTTCTGCCTAAAATAGTTATTTCGCAAGACCGTAGAAAAATATGTATTTTTAATTCATATTTATTTTACAAATTGAAATAGAGCATCAGGTGTTGAACAGTAGTTAAAATATTTCATCACTTTTCAGGGTTCCCCTGCCCCACCAATAACACCACCATCTTTGTAAATCTGTAGACCTGCACCTATAAGCTAATTTTTCTACTTATACTACAGCAAGATAAAAGGGCCTCCCTGTCCTTTCTGTGACTGTTGGATACAGGTTAAATAGCTGTTAAAAACCCAACATTCAAATGTTGCTTTGGGTGTAAACACAGTGTTGGCAGGCACAGTGATCCATTTGTAGATCCTGGTATAATTCCACCTTTATACAAGTTCATATGTGGGCTTTTTTATCCACTGATTTTATGTTTTTCCCACGCACTCTCTGTGCAAGCAGCTATGACCTTTAAAACCATTAGTAGGAAAATATTCAGTACAAAAAGAGAAAATTGGTGGCTGTAGATTCCAGATACAACCTTTCTTCTAGCATGGGACTTCTTGAAAGGAAACCAGCGTTAGTTTAAGATTTCTTCATACTTCTAGAATTACTCACCAGCCCTTTTGTAAACCAAGCCCTTGGGTCTGGGCAGTGGGAGCTGGCACCGGTTATTACCCTGCACTTGGAATTCTGAAGGGAAGTGAGTTTAGGATTCAAAGCAAAATGAATCCCAAGCTTCAGCTTGACAAAGGAATCCCCTTTCTCCCCCATGTCCCCTTTGCTGGTCACGGTGGGGCCGTGCAGGGAGCTGCACACGCGTGCAGGGCTGGGGGCACAATAATGGCCTTTCTTCTCCTCCCAGAACCAGCGGGTCCCTGCTGACATGATCTTCCTGAGGACGTCGGAGAAGAATGGTAAACATCTGGAACCAATTGTCAAAATAGCCATTAACCTTTCACTGGTTGTTTAGAGAAAATTATCTTTTGGAAATGTGAAAGAGATAGATAATAGTAAAATTTTAGAGAGACGGACAATTCAAGCAGTTTTATGGACCACCATTTCTTGGCATGTTTATACTCTGGTTTTTGTTTGCTAATCAAAGAGCGTGGGGAGTTGAATCCAGGGTAGATGTATCTGGTTGCATAACAGTTTTCATTTTAGATGTAAATCATTTTAGTTGCTGTTCAGGTTTGTTTTGTTAAGTGTGGGGTAGGGAAATGTTTGATCAGGAGGATTAGAAAGTATAAAGACTAATGAGAACATTTTAAATGTCTTAAAAATACAGTGTCTCACTGTATTCTGGACTAGTGGAAGGAAATGAATGTGTGATGCAGGAACATCATCCTTACATTATTAACAAATGTTACTTGGAATCAGATACTGTTTCCAAAGAAAGAAAGACATGAATATCCTAGATATGGAGCCAGTTCATGAGTTGTCTATAGATGTAGGTAAGACAGAGGTGGAAGGAGCACTGAGCTGCTGTTGCAAACCCACAGGGTCCTGCTTCCTTCGCACCGACCAGCTGGACGGGGAGACAGACTGGAAGCTGCGGCTGCCTGTCACCTGCACCCAGAGGCTGCCCACTGCTTCTGTAAGCTCCTGCTGCAAACCCCTCCTTGGCAAACCTGGGCATGTTTTACCTGGAAAGCGTTCGGGTGCCTCAGTCCACGGGCACCCAAGAGCATCATTCTGCTCAGGGCGTGCGACAGATTAGCTTTGGCAACCAAAAGTACAGGTGCAAACCAGCTCCTCCTGAGCTCCAGGTGAAGTGTCAGGTAAGGGGAGGCTGTGCCCCTGTGCCACAGGGCTCTCACCACAAACTCTGCAGGAAGGCTCTGGGGTCAGCAGCTTCAGGTGGCTCATGGTAGGATGCTCCTATTTTCTTTTTCCTTTCCAGAGACCATCGTTGCCACTCAGTGCAGGACAGGTCTTGTTGCCCTCTGAAATGGCTTCCGAGGCCGCTCAGTTTTCATTGCCCACCCTTATGAAAGGGGAGGTGTCACCATGGAAGCTCCACTGTATGATCTAAAATAAGCATAAAACCTCCACCAAACGTGCTATTTCCCAAAATCTCTAACTAAAGCAGTTTGTGTGCTGTTTGTTGGTGGGGTTTTTTTGTTTGCTTGTTTTTTAAGAAAACAAGTAAAAGAAGAGGGGAGTCAGAGTACCTGCTTTATTCATGTTCTATCTGTAAAAAGTGCAAGAAGTTTTATTCTGTACAAAGCCTTTGAAGCAAGGCATTCTCTCCATGGAGTGAACAGTTCATACCTGTGTAGGAGTCAGCAGTGAAAACCCTGTGCAGAATTGGCTTTATCTTCTTGCCACCTCAGAACTGTCCTAGTGACACTAAATATTGAGTGACAGGGTGTGCCTTGGTTGTCTCAGAAGACCAAACCTTCATTGCTATGATGTAAGAAGTGTCTTAGGCTGCCTTGATTATTCAGGCTGAAATTTCTTTTATGGGGCACAGAGATCTGAGTAAATCCCAGGAGTCTCTCAGGTATCCTTCCAAGAAATACTCCTCAGTGAAGCTGGTACACCAACTGTATGTTCTCTCAGATGCTTGGGCTGCAGTAAGTAACAACATTTAGTAATTGCCTTAACTTGATAAGTAACTCTTGCTCAAGTATTCTGGTAGAAACACTTGTACATTATTAAAATGTGATTGTCTGTCTGCCAAAACGTGTCTGTTTTATAGGACCTGCTGCAAATCCGATCCTATGTGTATGCAGAGGAGCCCAATATTGACATCCACAACTTTGTGGGCACCTTCACAAGGGTGAGTCTTGCTGACATAGGCTTTAAATCAAACCTTAGTGTTTGCTGTGCAAACCTGCTGAATGCTACCAGGGTGCCAGAGTTTTTCAGGAGAAATAGTGGAGTTGTCTTGCCATTTCTTTCTGGTTTTCCTTTTCTATCTTCATAAAATCCATGAAATAAAAATAGAAACTTTGACTTGGAGACAATGCCACAGGCTCTTTGGGATTAAGGACTTCACCTGAAGGTGTGAGACATGAACACTTGGACAGAGATTGGTACTTACATATTCATGGTGGCTGTTCAGAAGAAAATCTGGACCACCATGGACTCTGTAGGATTAAAATCCTTTAATTGTGGGGAAAAAAAGGGGGATCTTAGCTGGGTCAGGAATTACAGTCTTAAATATGAGTTGGTTGGGTTTTTGCCTTCAATTGAATGCAGTGCAAGTGAACTCAGTTATATCTGCCCCCATTTCAGGGAGCAACAGCACTGAGCCACTGAGAAATGTCACCATTAAATAAAAACATATCTCTTCTGACTTGTTGGGAAGGTGCATTGTTGGGGCAAAAGGTCGATTTGTTGGTTTTTGGTTGTTTTTTTTTCTCCTCTCAGTAGGATAATGACAATTTTGAGAGATTCATCCAATACCCTTGGGGGAGCTTTCAGAGGGCAAATGGGTTTGTAACAAATAGGAGACAGGTAGAGCCTTTTAAAAGCTGTTGCCCAAACAGGTTCTCAGTGAGGTCTTACAGCAGCAGGAGAAATGCCACATGAGCCCAGGGAGGGAACGTTTCCCTGGAGAGCTGCTGACAAATCCCTTGCTCATTTTTGATTCCCAGAGACCTCTACCAGGCAGAGGAGTCTTAATAGATCCCCACTGAAATAAAGTGGTCATGTTTTTAACCCAGAGATTTACCAGGATTTATGAAAATCCTCCATCCTGTCAAGAATCCCTCTACCAACTCTCCCAGCATCCCTCTGCAAACACCTCTGTGTGACTCTGCTCTTTTACATTACTGATAATTTTGTTTCTTTTCATCCCATTGCAGGAGGACAGTGACCCTCCAGTAAATGAAAGTTTGAGCATAGAAAACACCCTGTGGGCCAGCACAGTGATTGCATCAGGTAAGATGGAGACACGTGTCAGATTGTTTTGAAGGCAATATGTTAACAATTTTTAAAGGTATTTTTGTAATGGAATAATAATCTCTGTCAGTTGGAGAAATTAGCAGTTGGAATGAGGTTTCCCACTTGTCCTAACACCTCTGGGGACCTGAGCTGACATCTAATTGCCTCTTGGACATTCCTAGATGAGAAAGAATTGGAGTGGCCTTTGGGGCACTTCTTTAGCATGTAGGGCCAGAATAGCACTTAATTGCTCTCCACATTGACATCCTAATCTGTAACAGAAATGGTGTCAAATAGATTCTGGTAACAGAAGCTAAGATGAAAGATTTCCAGGTAAGTGCTTCCATTGAGTTCGTCCTATATACTTTTAAAAAGGAAAAAAATGAAGTCTTTGACAGATTTTGACTTATATACAGGATAAGCTCCCAAGGCCTGAGATTAATCAATGCCCTCTTGTAGAGGCTTGTCAAAGTAAAAGCCTTGTTCCTCTCCTGTCCAGTGTGTTTGTGAAGCTTGCAGGGCTGTAGCTGAAGGAGAGTGGAATTCTGAGGTCCAGTTTTGGAATTGAAGTTGTCAAATGGAGAGACTTGACAGTGCATTTGCAAATATAATTTCAAAGGGTTTATGCAGTTGACTCTGTTTTAAGTAGCCATAAACCAACTAGAAACTCTTTTTACCCATATCAGTGTGCCTTCAAGCTTTTTCTAGTCCTGGCAGGTGTTTCCTCTCATTTTGACTCACTTATCAGCATAATACTCAGTTTTGTTTCTCCTGTGGCAATAACAAATAGCACGTTGTAGGTTATTTCTGTTAGGAAAAAAATGCGGGTATTATTTTTCTTCTTCTATGAGTGAAAGCTGCTGAGCTGTGGTGCTATCTCACTGGGGCAGCCCTTGCTTGAAAGACTGAGCAGAGCTATGTGGCTTCTCCATCTGCTGTAGTAGGGATGGGTCTGACTCTGACTGTTTGAGGTGGATTTGGAGTAGCTGTGCCATCTGCTGATTTGAATTCTGATGATCTTACCACCACCTGCCATCTGGCTCCAGGGATTTGTTGTTGTTTTTGGAGGTATTTTTTTAAAGGAATGTTTCTCAGCATATTTTTAGAAACCACCTCTTTTGAATCAGTCTTATTTAAAAATAATTCACTCACAGCCTATTAAAACTTTGATTATTAATGAGAGCAGGGGAATAGTAGAGTATGAAGCAGAAATGTGTTTGCAGTAGTGGTGTATTTTAGAGTTGCTTTTCTCCATTTCTTACAGAGTAAAATTTTATGGTAAAAAAAGATTAGACCTTGACAATAGCAGCTTTTAAACTCTTGTTGGTACACAGTTTTTTCTTTGTGGCTTTTTGCAAAGTCTTAAGGAGAAAACCTGGAGAAACCCAGTAATTTATGGTACTAAACTGTATTATGTTTCTGCAAGAAGAAAATAGAGAACTTTGTTGCTCTCAGCTCTTTAGCAACTGTAGGACAGAGCATTAAAATACACTGATGGCCTCCCAGCAGCTCCATCTGTTACAGTAAGGTAGGAGTTGGTATGATTCACTTTATGGTAGGAGCAGTAATTAGACAACTTAAAGTAAATTTAGATTTTAAAATAAGGTAATTCTGTCTTTGAAAACTGTTGTAATTCATTGGGTTTACTCTGATTGTGTCAACCTTCACCAGTAAATAACCTTAGCCCAGAGCACTGATTGAATTTTGACACACAGTGAAGGACCTGGTGTAAGGCAACACCAGAGTGGGATTCCAAGTGGTGGGAGGAAATCCAAGAGGTCCTCCATCCCCACCAACTTTTATTTATAGTATGGAGAGACAACTGACAGCAGAAGGGGGTCAGGGAAGGTTGAGAGAGAGCAAAGCTGACTGCTCTTTCCATGTACATGAGTTGATGCAGTGTGGTTGAAGTCTTACTGATTCGGAGGGTGTTTTCTGTTCCAGTCTGTGTTTTCCTAAGTGTCATATTGATACCAGCTTTTGAAATTTCTGGTTGCTACTGAAATTAACCTGCTAAAAATCCTTTCCACCTGACATCCAGCAAGTGTTTTCATAGAGAAAGCATTTGTTTGTTTAGGTACTGTGGTGGGAGTTGTCCTCTACACTGGAAGGGAACTGCGCAGTGTGATGAATACTTCAAACCCAAGAAGTAAGGTATGGTGAAGAAACAGTCTTATAATAAATAAAAGGGTCAGAAATTGATCATTTTTTTAAGGAAGATCCTTCCAAATGCTATATGTACACACTATAGGGACAACCTCCTGGGAATAATTGATGTTTTCCAGCCTGTGATTCAAGATAGTTGCCATAACAGAACCTATTTCTCCTTATTTTTTTAATCCTATTATACATGTATCTTCTCACTTTTTTAAGGTTGGCTAAACCATTCTTTTATATGTTTATAATGAGGCAGTCTCAGTCAGAATAGAAAAGCTCATTTTGCTGCATTATTCTATTATAGCAAAGTTAAGACACAGTGCAGGCATGTTTGTAGAGTGTCCTCTCACACCTCTTCATGCACTGCTTGGCTTCTAAAGGATGGAAATCTTATTTAATAAGCTGGAAATCTTATTTAATAAGCTGGCAAGAGTATGGCTTATAAATTTAAATATGTTTGTAGTGTTTTAAAAGAGAAGCTGACTAGTGGGGAATGTCTCTCTGGGTACGGCGGTTCATTTCCTTTGTGAATATTGCATTGAGCTCACATCTTCATTTGTGGGCTTGAAATGTCTCTCTCTCATTTTTTTAGATTGGTCTTTTTGATTTGGAAGTGAACTGTCTTACCAAGATCCTGTTTGGGGCTCTCGTGGTGGTCTCCCTGGTCATGGTGGCCCTCCAGCACTTTGCTGGCCGTTGGTATCTTCAGATCATAAGATTTCTCCTCCTGTTCTCAAACATCATTCCCATTAGGTAAGGCAGCAATTGTCAGTGCTTCCCAGCAAAATACTGCTTGCTTTGTGTCCCCCTCCATGCTTCTCCCATGAACAAGCACGTAAACTCTTATCTGCTCCTCATTTTACAGCTAAGCAAATCTAGAAATAGAAATCAAGTTACTGTTCAAACATAAGAATTGCTTTGTTGTTTCTGCTGACTTTGTTCAAACTTATTAACCCATTCACTGACTTGGGCTGTGGATTAGTCATTTAAGGGCCCTTCTCTGTGTTTGGACTACCTGGTTACTTTGATAAGAACAGAGCAAAAAACGGAAAAGGAGGGTTATTTATACAGCCTGTAGTGTAATGGAACACAATTGTCTTTTAGAGGGGAATGAAACTTTAATATTGAATTGTACTGGATTAGGAAGTGGGTTAGTAAATTACGTTGGGTGCAGGATTGGGATTCATTTCAGTTCCATTTTTATTCTGCTCTCTGTGGATCAACCACACTGTCCTTACTCTGTGTCCATCTTCCCCTCAAATCATATCTGTTCTTCTCACTGTAATTTTATCATCTATCTTTGAATTACAGTGTAATTACCTTTGCCACCCGACCACTGACTTTGAATATACTTCTCCAGAAACACCCTCTTTAGCAGCTCAGAGTCAGGGTGGACTCTGTGTCCTTTCACTGCACTGTGGCAGTTCACAAGGATTTTTTCTGAAGTTTAACTGGTGATATCTTTTTTTTTATTCTTTTCCCCTTCCCTCCTGCGCAGTTTACGTGTGAATCTGGACATGGGGAAGATTGTCTACAGCTGGGTGATCCGCAGAGATTCCAAAATCCCTGGCACTGTGGTTCGATCCAGCACTATTCCTGAGCAGTTGGGCAGGATATCCTATTTGCTTACAGACAAAACAGGTATCTGTAGAAAGTCATGGAATGTTGTTGTTGGGATTTTGTTACGTTTTTGGCCAGGCAGAGTGTATAATGTAAGTTTTTTTTGGACTAGAAGAAATATGCATTTCCTGTCACTTTGACGTTATGATTTAATCAGTTTTTGACAAAAGCTCTGCATTTTTTTGTTTGTTCTGAAGGCACTGTAGGTAAGGTAGCACAGGAATGTTACACTACTTCAAAGAACACTTAAAGCATGCTATTAAAACAAAAGCCGAGGGTAAAAATAAAATTAAAATCAACTTTTTAGAGCTAGTTTTCAAAGCCAGATAAAGATAGCTTACACAGGTAGGCAGCAACATATCATTAGCCTGTTTGCTGCTGTCTTTACACTTTTGAAGTTGGGCTTGATTCTGAAAGCTGTAATGAAAAGCTTGGTCTGACATAAAATCCTGGTCCCATTGAAGTTGTTTCCAGGTTTTTTTTTGTTCCAATGGGATCAGAATTATGCTTGCAGCCCCTGCTGGCATTGACTGTGGGGTGAATCTCTTCCTTATTTATGCACCACTGCTTCCCAGGAGAATCAGCCTTCAGGTTGACAAATAGGCAAATATTGTCTTTTTTGCCAGCCCCGGCCTGTGCTGAGAGTCTGGTGCAGTGGCTGGTTCAGCTTCTGGCCCAGTTTATCTTGAATTTGAGTCACGAGGACAAGAAGGAGTGCTGGAGAAGAGGTGTGTTGGTTCCCACTCCATGTCTGGTGCTGCCTTTGTTGCAGGAACTCTGACACAGAACGAGATGGTCTTCAAGCGACTCCACCTGGGGACGGTGGCGTACGGGCTGGACTCCATGGATGAGGTGCAGAGCCACATATTCAGCATATACACCCAGGTAGAATTGAACTGCATCAATTGACTCTTCGTTCACAAAAGTTTACCAGGTCACTGGGCTAATGATGAATTATGGCAGAGATCTGTTAATGGCTGTTACTTTTTGGAAAAGTCTGAAGGTCATTGGATGCTCAGTGCATAAATAACATCATGATTGCTTGCTGCATCTGTAGGTAGTTCCGTGTCCCCAGGGTTTAAATGCTCCAGCACATGCAAGTGTGAGTGGGTGTATGTGCCTGTGTCGTGTTACTGAGGTCTGAGTGTAAAATAACAGACATTTAATTAGATATCTAGGCATCTCTCTCTTTCCCTCCTCATTCTTAGCATCTCGTTCTTCTCTAGGTGTTGAGACCCTTAAATGACTGAACTGCACTAAAAAAAAAAAAAAATCCAGCAAAAAAACCACAAACCCCCAAACTTCAGTTGTGTTTGTCCTCAATGCTGTACTCAGTCTCTAGAGAAAACTTGACTACTAGTTAATTATTTGCCAAAGTATTCAATATTTGTCAAGAATATTTGGGTGACTGACTATTCCAGCGTGTGACTAGTGACTGAATGCACTTCAGCTGAGGGTTTGCTGTTTGATCTTGGCAGCAGTGCTGATGAGCAGCAATATTAAATTTGAAGATCTTGTATCCTAATCACTAGTGTGGAAAATAACACGTGGAATTACCCTGGTAAAGAATACGTCTCATAAAACTTGTATAATTACCAAGTGAGATTCCTTATAATGACGAGCATTTGCTGGCAATGATTCATTTTGAACTGTAGTTCTTATTCTTTGCTCTTATTTTTACCACGTTGTGGCCTTTGACCTGGAAGTGAAACTTTTGTCCTCTTGACACTAAAGGTTAACAGAGCAGGAAACTGGATCACTGTGTGTCCCTTCTTCAGCCAGGATAATTTAGTAATTGTGCAATTATCTGAAGACTCCCATTCTGATACTAAAAATAGTATTAAAAATTAAATGAATGTAATTAAGATTTTCTAGCTCCATACGAGTCATCTGTTTTCTGTTTTCACCAATTGTATTCTCTTGCACGTGAAACCCGAGTGAGTGTAAATTTTCCAAGCCACACCAGTCTTTTGTGGAGCAAAAAAGTGGTTTCTCTGAGTCTTCTGACTTTGCTCAGTCACCATTTGGTGTCTGGTGGATCTGCATCAGAAGGGTTTTTTTTCCTGGTGTAGTGTTCCAAAAACTTAGGTAAAACTTTTGGGGCATTTTACTGTACCAGTAGCAATGATGAAGGAGCTGGATTGCCCTGGGCTGTTTCCAGTGATGGCCTGAGTTAAGGTCTGTGTTGAGTGTGCCTCGTTTCTGGGGACAGTGCGCACAGCTGCCTCATATGTGGTCTTCACTGAAGTAAAGACTTGTTATGGTTTGGAGCTGGCTCCCTGCCAAGTCACCAAACCTTACCACAAGGAGTCCCCCCCCACCCCAAACCAAGGGAGAAGAGGGGGGAAAAAACCAAAAGAACCGAAAACGAGAGAGAGACAAAGTAATGTATATAAATATATTTACACTTATATTTACAGTTATATACAGTTGAAATATATATATAATTTCACAGGGAAAAGGGAAAGGGGAAGGGAAGAACAAAAACCAAAATTATATATATATATATTATATTATCCCGATCAGTAGCCCAAGGTCTATCAACTAAAAGAATTAGCAAAGAATATCTTACTACTCTCCTTGGGACAATGGAGAGTCCCGTTGGAGCGACTGCCGGCAGCCTCCGCCTCCCAAGGTCGACAAGGCCTCACCAGGCCTCACTCCCCAACCCGACAGACTCAACACAGGGAAACCTGCACCTCCAAAGCCACTGGAAGGAAAGAGAGCGAAGGTCTTTCCTCCCTTCTTCTTATACCCCAGTTTACGTCAAAATCGTAGGGAATACCGGGTAAATCTGGGCACTTCCTTGGTTACAAGCTGGTCACCAAGGAAGGCCTAAGCCAAACTACCACAAGACTTCATTTAATTATTTTTTCCTCACAGTAATTCTCCTTTCTTTGTTTCTAAGCAATCCCAGGACCCCCCTGCAGTGAAGGGCCTCACCTTGGCCACGAAGGTGCGTAAGACGATGAGCAGCCGCGTGCACGAGGCAGTGAAGGCCATCGCCCTGTGCCACAACGTCACCCCTGTCTACGAGTCCAACGGGGTCACGGACCAGGCAGAGGCTGAGAGACACTACGAGGACTCCTGCAGGGTGTACCAGGCCTCCAGTCCTGATGAGGTCAGTACCCACTGGGGTGGATAAAAGTATCAATGTGACCGTGCTTGTTGCTGGGAAAAAACACAGTTATTGGGAGGCTCCAGTTTAGTGAAGGGGATAATATTTTAATGTGTTTACTGCTCTGAAAACCCGTGAATAGACCACAGCTGCCCTCTCAGCTGTTCTGCCTCTCTGCCTGAAGCTACAGATCCACATGGTGACTGGGATCTGTTGCATCATCACAGAATTTTTGCTCCTGTTTCTGCAGGGTATATTTTGCACTTCAACGCCATGAGTCCCTTTGACCGTGTTTGGTGAATTATGGGCAGTCTTATCTTGTTTGGGGAGGAAACTTGTGGGAGGGGGTTAGAATACTCAGGCAGTGCAGCTTGTCCCTGCTCTGTGAGGTGTTTGAACTTCCAGACCAAGTGAAAAGTTGTAAATCACACTGGGCAGCACTGCTGACCCAGGACACATCCCTTCCCATGCAGATGGACAGGCCCAGTGCTCAGGAGTGAAGTGCACGAGTTTGTTTTGGAGCAAAGCTGTGCCCTGCCAGGTCTCTGCCAGCCCCCAGCACAGCCAGGGCTATGCAGGGTGGTACAAGGGGGAAAAACTTTACAGCTCTCCAGACACTCACTGGGAACTTTAACTGGACACTTGGGAGATCAGGTTCAATACAGGACCTTCAATTTAAGTGTTGTTTGCAACCCTCTGCAAAATTTGGAAAATTTAATTATAGTGTTGTTTCCTTCTGCAAAAAAGACAGGAGGAATAAAATACGGTTTTGCTATTGGTTACACTTCTGAGATATATCTTCTGGTGCAACCAAGATTAATCACTTTGTTTTCTGTTAATTTGTATAACTACACTTGCTCTGTGCTATGGAAAGAGACTGAAGTTTGACACTTCCCCTGAGAATCCCACTGATGCTATGAGAACATATCACCCCTCTGACTAGATTTGAAGGGTTCTTCCATTTATTGCCCCAAATAAACCAACTTTGCCTCTGATAATAAGCTTTTCACCTCTGACATCAGAAGAGAAGCTGGCTCTCCTCATTGTTAGAGGTGAGAAATGCTTTGCATGGAAATACATTTATTTGTTAGAAGCCCAGCTGTGTGAGGGTTTGGGGGTTGTATGAATTACTGAAAGACTGGCACACAGAGTTAGTTTCCATGTTTCATATGCATTCAAACTGTTCCCTATAGTGTTTTTTTCCAAAGTAAGGCAATTAATTCGTTTCATACAGTGTGTTTTTCTCTTCAGTGTACAAAAGCTGCATCTCTGCTCTTTCCCCCTCCTCCATGGATGTGCCCACAGTGCCAACCAGCATTTCCTCCTCCCTGAGCAGGGTGAGGGTGTCCTCTCATCCTCTCTCACACACAGTCTAGGGCAGGGGTTTGTTTACCTGCTTTTCTCCTCTGTAATGTGTTGCTCTCCCCTGTAAAAGCAGCTTACAGAAAGCAACTGCCTTTGGATTGAAATGAGTTCTGAATGATTTCCAGATGGTAATTTTTGTGATCTGCATTTAAGTTGGGTTTTTTTTTCCCCCCTAAAGTATTTACTGGCTATTTCTGCACAGATTCTCTGTTTGTTTACATATATGCTGTGGTATATAGTGAAGTCAGTGATTTTTCTTTTCCTTTTTCTCCTTACACTGTTCTGTCTTTAAAATATTTATGCAGCAATTTGTCTGAAATGCCCAGGGGATATTGTTTGTTTGTTTTACTATAGCATGATAACTAATCCTTCCAAGATTATTGTTTAAATTCTTTTTTCCTTTCTTGTGATATCTTAAGTAGAGAATTACAGCGGGTTCAGAAATCAGATATGCTTTGCTGCACTGAGGAAATGTTGTCTGTAGGTCTTAGATATACAAATATTGTTTAGCCAGTCTCTGTGTGTCATACTAGATGGTACAAAACGCAGGATCAACACAAATGGAGTCCTTCAGAAGGGAGCAATGCTGTTAAATAACATTCCCTGTGGGGGAATGGCTTTGGACTCCTGTTAAAGCCAGCCTTTGAAATCTTATATCAATAAAATATCGCCATGGCAGGGAAGGTCAGTTTATGAAATGAGTACAAAAACTTGTATTCTCTTTACTTTAACAGCAAGGGTAATTTCTACCAGTTGGCACAGGATTCATTTCCTGTAACAGAAAGCAGGATTTCCTAAATTTGTTTCCTGTGCATGCTGCCATTTAGAAGACTTGAAGTATCTTTATTCAGATATCGGTTACAGCCTTGGGGCTCTGCGAGCCAGTTGTCAGTTGTGGCCATACAGTAACTAACAGGGGAAATGAAATAGATATAATCTGATCAGAGATAAGAGTGCCTGGGATTCCTGGGCAAACAGTGTTTAACCCTGACAACCCTCCACAGCTGCCAGGACATGAAAGGGTGCACGGATCAATTGGTCTGTGCCTGCTCTCTGCCTGCCCAGGCAGCCCTAAATGGGGCTCTGCAGAGCAACTCGTGGCACGCAAGGATCGATTTGTCTCTTTAGGATGAAATTTATTAGTCGATATCCACTTCAGTGCTGGCTTGGGTAATTTAATTGTCGGAAAGAGCAAAGTTTGGGGATGGTGTGCTGAGCTGCTGGAGCTGCTCTGCTTTGTGATGCTCAGATCAGTATCAGGCTTGGCCTGGATGGAGCTGGAAAATCCAGGCGTGTGGTCGCTTTATTGATTCCCCTCCTCAGTGAGCAAGTTTGGTGGAGGTGTTTGAGGGCCTTCAAGCCTCTTTTAAATCTCAGTCTAAGCTGCAAATGTATTTTTGCGTGTTGAATGTTTCTCATCTTTTCACTGTGGCTTGAGAGCACCTCTAGTTATCTGTTTGTACAACACAGAATAAACCTCCTCTGTCTCACATGGAGCCAGATGTGCTCCCTGTCCCAGGTGCCCAGACCCTGCCAGAAGAGCCGTCGGTGCTTCTGTTGCCATTGTTTTTTCCACTGGTGCCACTGCACTTCCCAAAGGCCAGGCCCATTGTATTCCCTGTTGAGTGGAGACAGTAATGTCAATGCTTTTAGTACATCTGATGGGAACACTTCAGAATTACATCACTGTCTCTCTCAGTAGTTATTCATTAAGTGCTGTAGAGCCTGGGAAGTGGCACGTTCATGGGGTCAGCCCCTGGCCCCCATGGTTCACCTGGAGGTGAGACAGGACCCACACCTGCTCAGGAGCAGCATGGAAAAAGGGGATTTCTTTTATTATTCTTCCCCTCCCATTGAGGTACCGTTTCAGGGCCATCCCCAGTTCCTGGTGCTCTGCAGTCAATTAGTTTGAAGTGTGTCCTGTGCATGATGTAGCTCCTCTGACTGCTCATCCATTTGTTCCTCTGCACAAGACTTCTCTTTCTGGAGGTTTAAAGCTTCCTGATGTAGGATTTAAATGAGATGCTGGCAGGGAAGGAGGGAGGAGGTGTCTGTAAAAAGGAGGTGCTGAGCTGGGAGCAGAGATTTGTGTCTTCAGACATTTGCAGCTTACCAACATGGACAAATCAACAGCCAGTGCTGCTGAGGCTGAACATCACATAACACTGTGTTGTGAGCAATTCTCAATAATTATTTATTAACCAAAGTATTAGAAACCCAAGCTCCATCTCTGCTCTGGGAGACTGTTAGGAGGATTATCTAACTGCACACTTTAATGCACTGAGGATAGCTTGAAGAAACTTTTTCAAAGATAAGCTTGAAAGAGCCTTTGATTTGTAATCTTTGAGTAAGCCTGCAAAAACTTGCTAATATTAAACCAAATATTGATTCAAATTGACTTAAAGGTCTTTCAAGGCAAAGCCAACTCAACCACTTTTTGAGTTTTATTTTAATCTGGCAATTTGAGACTACTTTATGAAACCAAAAGTTTAACTTTTCTTTTATGCCTAATTTTGAGTGAAAGGGATCTGAGTTCACAAAAGATTCTCCAATTAGACCCAACTGGGTCAATTCTTGTAACAAGATCTAGACCCAATTCAAGAATTTACAGGTTCCATTTTTATTTGTATCTCATGTTTATGATTTCCCAAAATAAATTTCATTTTTGTCTAAGGCATTTGTGGTCACTTAAAGGCAGAACCTGAAAGGCATAAGGTGTAATTAATCTTCAAGTCAGCAGCAGCCATGTCCCCAGTGCTCTTCTGCCTTTGAAAATGTCACTGTAAAACACTTCCAGTATTTCATGTCTGTTTGGAGAAAGTATCCCTTGATCCTTTCTGGAGGCTGGTGATATATGGGCTCATGTCAGCTGCTGCTCCCATCTGTTACTGCCCAGACAGCTTCTAGAGTTGTCTCAGCAAGCTCAGTCTTAGATGGATGTGTCAGCTGAGGTGGGGATTCTGGGGGGATTGTCAGGGAAGCAAAATAAAGGCTTTGGTCTTCTGTCCTGACTCAGCTGCAGTCCAGTGACAGCTAGTAAAGAATTCAGTGCTGTAGGTCCTTAAATACTGGAAGCTGCAATCAAAATGATGCCCACCTAAGTTCAGTTAAATGGCTTCTGGTGTGTGCCTTGAAAAATCTGGGGTTGATTTAAGGGGGTTTTTTTTGTTTGTTTTGGTTTGGTTTTCAGTATTTTTAATGTTTAGGGAGAAGGGCTCTGGTAAGAAGTGTCTGAGCCTGCCTTCAGCTGCCTTGCTGATCACTACAGAGCTTGAAAGGTGTTGATGAACTGTTACTACTGAACAGATAGATAATAACAGAGCTCATTTTGTTTGCTTGCTTTTTGAATATGAATTTTTAATGGGCTGCATTAGTGTTTCTAGCTTTGATATTTTAAATCCCGGGTGAATTCATTGGTTTGAATTCCTGATTTCATAAACAGCAAGCTGGAACATAGCACTTTCAAAAAGCAAATGTTTGTAAAGGGATTTACCTGATGTGCCCAAGGAGGTTTGGGCACCACAGGGCTGGGCAGAGGGTCCCTGTGCCTGCCCTTGTTCCTTTGGAACAGAATCCCAAAATCATTTAGGTTGGAAAAGCCCTCCCAGACCATGGAGTCCAACCTGTGCCCAATCCCCACCTTGTCACCCAGCCCAGAGCTCTGAGTGCCATGTCCAGTGGTTCCTTGGACACCTCCAGGGATGGAGACTCCAGCACCACCCTGGGCAGCCCCTTCCAATGCCTGACCACCCTTTCCATGAAGAAATTCCTCCTTATGTCCAACTGAACATGGCAGTCGAAGGGTGACCACCTCTTGCTGAGGGTCTAGGACAGCCTGGCAGCTGAACCAGACAGGAGCTGGGCTGCCCAAACCACGAAAATACTGTTAGTAAGCTTCTAAATCAGGGAAAACTCACTAGGAAGAGGCATAGAGGAGCACCTGTGTTTATCAACAGATCTGTTTGATAGCATCATTAATGAATTCTCTGCACCCCCTCCTACTATCCCTTCCTCTCATGGTGGGCTCTGGGCGCCCTCACCGTGTCCTCCTCCCCTCAGGTGGCCCTGGTGCAGTGGACCGAGAGCGTGGGCTTGACGCTGGTGGGCAGAGACCAGTCCTCCGTGCAGCTGAGGACCCCGGGCGGCCACATCCTGAACTTCACCATCCTCCAGATCTTCCCCTTCACCTACGAGAGCAAGCGCATGGGCATCATCGTCCGGGTGAGCGGCGCCGGGAGCTCCGTGTCCTGCGGGGTCTCCTGTCAGTCACGGAATCACAGGATGGGTCAGGCTGGAAGGGACCACAGTGGGGCATCTGGTCCAACCTCCCTGCTCAAACAGGGTTATCCCAGAGCAAATGGCGTGGGATTGTGTTCAGGTGGTTCTGGAATATCTCCAGTGAGGGAGGTTCCGCACTGCCACTGGGCAAAACACATCAAACATCTGTGTCCATGCCACTGTCGTGCTGGCAGAGCTGAGAGGGTTGTGGGATGGACCCAGGTCACAAGTGCCTTCCCCCCTCAGGGTCAGCCAAGCAGGACCATGGGTCCAGCTTACACTGCATCTCCAGAGCATTGTGGGGTACAACAAGGAATGATGGAGAAGGCAGCAGGTGGGAAGGAGGGAGGGGATTCTCGACTGATGCCACAACAACTTGAAGATATTGTTGGTGGTTTCGTGAATCTGCTCCCCAGATCTCTGCCAACCATGAAAAGTCCTCTCAGAGCCTGTGGAAGCACAGCACCACGGGAGGAAGCACTTGGAGCTGCAGGGAGCTGTGGAGATGATTTTTGGTGTGAGCTGTTGGACAGGACCCACAGCCAGGCTGAGCACACAGTGTCATGAGCAGGGCTTGGAAATAGCTGAGTTAAGGTGAAAGGGAGCATTTGTGCAAGTGCCTCGATCAGCAGCAGGCCCTGCACACGCTGAATACGTGCCCAGCTGAAATCATACACCACTGTGGGGTTAGATAAAATCTAGTATAAGATCAGAGCCCAGAAAAAAAATACTTTAAAAAGAAAGAACAACAACAACATGTGCCTAAAAAGAGTTGTCACGATTATCATTGTTAGTTTTTAATATTGACTCTCTAGCACTATGTTAGTAAGATAAACCCCACTGTGGTAAGGCACTGCTGTTTGCCTGTGGAGCAAACAAGTTGAAGCAATCTGAATATTTCTTTTGGAGATAATTAAAACATCCTTGTTGTCTTTTTTACTGAGAGTACAGACAGATAATTGGTACCAGGAATCTAAAACATGAATATGAAACCTATAATCCAGGGCAAGACTGGATTTTTTTTGTATCACTCTGTGGGCTCTGCAGCCTTCTTATTTAGGGTGGGGAGAATAGGTAAGATTAGTGTGTGGGGGTTATTTTATTTTTTCCCTCCCCTATTCACTTTGCAGTAAAACTGGGTTACACTGTGTTTATTTGGGGTATCTGGAAACAGGTTGTAAAAATTTCCTCTGCCTGAAATTTTCTCATCTAAGTGAACGACAGTCCTCTTTTTTTGCCTTTTGGATTTGAAGCTTATTCCTTTTAAATCATCTATTGTCTACCTTCTCCCCCATTAGGAAGAAATTCTCCAGTTTGTATTTCTGTATTTAGGATATTTCTGCTGGCAAAAACAGCAAAACTTCCATTTGTGGTCAGTGGGAGCAACATCAGGCCCAGATCCTGACTGTAAATACTTTTAAAGAAGCATTGGTCCCTCTCTGTTGTGCTTGTTAATTGAGTCTCTTTATTTTGTAGCCATTCAGATGCTTTAAGCCACTAAAATTAGCTCCCTCACTACCCTGTGCAGAGTTAGGGTTGAGTAGCAGATATTGGCTGCCTGGATATTACTTTGCCATGTTCCTCTATATTCCAAAATAAGATTTTCAATCAGAGTTTTCATTTTCATTAAAAAAAAAAAGTTTATAAATAGTTATCAAGTAAAATTTACTTTGTTTAAACATATATGTGTGCATGTCTAGGTGCTCATTTGGTTTTGATCCACAACTTTCAAGGTGTTTACCTCTTCAGTGTATCTTCTAAAACTCTGCTGCTTGTTTAAAAAACAAAAATAAGGGGAGGAAAGTAGCTGAAGTATCCAGGAGAAAAAACACAGAGTGATGAGACAGGAAGGGAAATGAAGCTGCACTCACCATTGTAGTGAGTAGAATCCAAATGGTAAAGTTTTCTGCTCAGCTATGCAGGTATTGCCCGTTCTTATAAGCTGCAGGTTTTTTTGGCTGTTGGGAGCCCTTGTGATCACGTTGCCAGGCTTCCTGTCCAACCTGGGGATGGAGTTTCAGCAGGTGATTCCTGTGCCCAGCCCAGCAATGCTGCTCCTGCAGTCCCTGGCAGGCACCCGTCTCCCCTGTGCATCCCGTCTGCTCTGGCTCCTGTGAAAAGATCCCCTTCAATGAATAACTTTTTGTAAATAGAGTAATAGTTAATATTGAAAGCAAGTAGCAGATGTTGCCTGGTTTGGGGTATTTTTTCAATATCTGCTTGTTTCCTTGTGATCAGCTGTCATTTCTGTACCTGATTATTTCAGTTCTAAGAAGTTCTGTTTAACTCAAGCAGCTTCTTCACCATTCTGTGCACTGACTTATCTTCCTCTTTGAAGAAGGCCTGTTTGTTTAACCACAATATTTTCCATTCTTCTTTTTCTTTGCATTTTTTTCCCCTTACCCCTGTGGAATGATCTTTGTTGTACAGCAAAGATAGTGCTATTGTCATATCTGGAATTGAAAGAAGCCTTTGAACTGCGGCCAGAGTCAGACCACGGTGGAAAAAGATGCTTCTCCAAAACAATATAACTGGCAAATCTCTGAGTAGATTTATAGTGTGATCTTGCCATAATATGAGAACGCACTAACCTCCTACTGAACTCAGGGAGAGGAAATGACTAATGCAAGGAGATAGCTGATACAGTATTTATATTGGACAAAAAATCTAAACTATCTTAAGCCAGTTCTGCAGCACGGGAAGTGGAGTCTTTATTCAGTTTCCTACAGAGATGTTGTTAGACACTCTTTAATCAAATAATTTCATAGATAAACCTTTACCTTTGGATACTGCCAAAAGCGTTGTGTTTTATTTAAGCAGATTCTACTTGTTTTGGTAGAGTGACACATTTTCCTCTGGGGATGTGGGATGTGTGTCTGTCGGTACATGAAGGCTGGATGTTTCAGGACCTTGAAAACCATGGTTAGGATTAATTATAAGAATCTTCCTTGTGACTATCTCTGTGATAGTTTTGGCAAAAATGGTCGGTAAAGAAGCTTCGTTATCCTTGGCTACTTCTTAATTTGCCCAGCAAAGATACTTCTTTTCTTTGCAGGTTTAGTTTCCACATCAGGTGCTGCTTTTATTTTTTTCCCTGTGGGTATAAACTCTGTTTTGCCACAGGACATGAGGCTTTTATTCGCTGACTCAAACTATTCGTGTATGAGCACCTCCACCACTTGTTTCTGTAATGATGGAACAAACTGACCCATCTATTAGTGAGAGAATGAAGTGTCCACTATTCTTTCCTTTCATTTCTTTTTTTCCTGAAGTACTTTACCCCCTTCATTCACAGCTGTCTATTGCAGACCTTTCTGGGCTTTTTGGTTTTGCGTGTTCACTTTGTTTTCTTCCTATCCCTGGTGGCTATCTTAGTTTACAGAGCAGTTTGTTCCTTACTCATTGTTTTGTCTCCTTTGAGGAAATTGCCAGCGTTTCCATTAGCTTGTAATACTAATGCCTGTGGCCTCCTTAGGTATCTGCCTGGTTAGAAGGGATTTTTTAATTTGTGTTAATGTAAATATGCCTTGCTTGCAGCCTATAAATTGCTTGTATCAGATAAGGCAGGCAGCAACCTGACCTTTCTGTGGCAAGCAGAAGCTTTAATTTTGCTTATACCATGTAATGTAACAGAGGGGGTAAATTAGAGTGATTTTTGCTCTGTTAAGCTTCATGCATCTGTTTTATTGTTTCAGGTGAGCATGAAATACATTTCCAAGGTGAGGGCTAGAGGTTATTCTGAGGGCACACACAGTCAGGACTGAGAGATGTCTGTGTGGAGATGCTGTGTGGGTGATTAAAAAGCTGATCCTCCTTGTCTAAACGTTAATTCCTGCTGCAAGTAACTGAGTTGGAATTGAATAAGCATCTCCTTTTAGCCCCTAGACAAGATGCTGAGCCAGGTGCACCTCCAGCCTGACCCAGTACAGACATTTCTGTGAGTGTTGTGCTGAGAACTCATCATTAACTTGCTGAGGCCCCTCCAAATCTGCCAATACTGGCCCAGCTTAGACTGTTCTGTTTCTCATCTGCAGGATGAATCTACAGGAGAGATCACCTTCTATATGAAGGGGGCAGATGTGGTGATGGCTGGAATTGTGCAGTACAACGACTGGCTGGAAGAGGAGGTACAGAGCTGTCTATCCTGTGCTCGGGGGGTTCCTCATGCAGGGGCTTTTCTCCTTCCAGGAAAACACCTGACAAAGCTTGCTAAAATATCTGTAAGCCAGAAGGTCACTGATCTTGGCAATTCATTGGATTAACCGTCAGCCAAATATATATGTAATAACAAGGAAGTCAAGTGGCAAGTTCAGCATATTTAGTGCAGAATAAGTCCTGTAAATAAAATGGGTTTCACTCAAAAACTGATTGACACTCACCGAATTTGTCTTGGGCTTGATTCTGTGTTTGGATCTATTTTAGACTGAAAGGTCTAATTTCAAAACTACATTTGGCATCTTGGTACTAGGACATGTTTATTGGGTTAGTAATGGTAGCACAGAGTTCATAGAATCACAGAATGGTTTGGGTTGGAAGAGACCTTAAAGCCCATCTCATTCCACCCCCTGCCATGGGCAGGGACACCTTCCACTAGACCAGGTTGCTCCAAATCCCATCCAACCTGGCCTTGGACACTTCCAGAGATGGGGCATCCTTAACAGTAGCTTCAATTGCTGATTTTCTGATGTTCACAGAAATAATAATAACTTGGTCTTATTTTAAAAGAGTTGATGGCCAAAGATGTGAAGTCTACAAATCACAGGCTTTTGTCCTTTTACTTAAGAGACAGAGACAATTAAATCAATGGGATTGTTTTTGCCACCCAGCAGAGAGGACATTTTTCTTTCTGATCACTGGCATAGGTTACAAACCATTGCAGATCTCCTTTTTCTTCTCGGGTTTATCATGCACTTTATCAGACATCATAGACTCACTCGAGTTGCTCAAATGGGCTGGTTATTTTCTTAACCTGCTATCTTACATTGGCATCTCCACATTGCTGTGCATAAATCATCTTACTGGAGGTGGAGTTTCTGGTTTACAATGTGATCCTTCTTTCCAGTGTGGTAACATGGCTCGGGAAGGCCTGAGGGTTCTTGTTGTAGCCAAGAAGTCTCTGACAGAAGAGCAGTATCAGGACTTTGAAGTAAGTTTTTATTTGTTTTTTTTCCCCCCTGTGTTTTTAAACAATCACTGAAGTGATTCTCACAGAGCTCTCGTGATAATGCTGCCTCTCATCTCCCTCTTGCTTCTGCTAGAATTGTCATTCGTCAATGTCTTGATGTTCTTTTAATCAAAGTTGCTTTTTAAGTGATATGTATAAAACTTGGATCCCAGCCAGGACTCTCCAAAGCAGTTCCTGAATCCTGCCTTCTAGTCTCTTGTGGTTATAAATTCTGCAATCGTTAATAATTTGTTAGACAAGTTGTGTTTGTGCTGGGAAATGTGTTGGCTTTTCATTTCCATTTTTGTATTCTGACATCCAGGGGAACTACAAACAACCTGAATATAACCCATTCAGGCTTCACGAAAACACAGGCTTCATGCGTGGGGTTTGCTAGATGGGTCTCTACACACAGCACTTGACTTGCTTACTCCAGGCAGGAGAATGTAAAGGAGAGCTGTTTATTTAAATGCAGAGATGTGATAGTGGAAATGCTTAGGATTCTCAGTTGCCATCATTTGTAGATGTGTTAGTGGCAGAACCTTGGTTAGACCTGTGGTGGGAGGGAGTTGCTTTCAGGCTTTCTGCTGGTGCCACTCCAGCAGCTGCTGTGCCTTTGTGTGCTCAAGCAACAACTCCCTGAAGCATTTCCCACCTTATCCTGTTACACACACCTCGTGTTCACCAGCCCTCACAGGTGGCATCTCTGCATCGTAGAATCATAGACTGGCCAGGGTTGGAAGGGACCTTAAAGACCATCTCAATCCAACACCCTGCCATAGGCAGGGACACCTCTCCCTAGAGCAGGTTGAATGCCTGTTATCAGAGGGAGGTTCAGTGGTCGACCCTCATGCTGGTTAGCCCAGTTTGCCACAAAAGCAGAGGCTGAACTGTGGCTGTGCCTGCTCTGCCCTCAGGCCCGGTACATCCAGGCGAAGCTGAGCGTGCACGACCGATCCCTCAAGGTGGCCACGGTCATCGAGAGCCTGGAGATGGAGATGGAGCTGCTGTGTCTCACTGGGGTGGAGGATCAGCTGCAGGCCGACGTCAGACCCACGCTGGAGACGCTGAGAAATGCTGGCATTAAGGTCTGCCTAACCCGGTGTTCCTGCTAGCAGGAATGCTTAGACCCTCTGGAGGACATGGCACTGTCCTACAGATGGTAAATAAAGGGAGTCTGGGGGCCCTGTCAAGGTAAACACTTCACCACAGATGCCCTTTGTGGTGGGGCTGGGTGATATGTTTTAAACATCACTTTGGGAACAGAACATGCTGGAAGTAGTAAATGTTGCCTGAACACATGAAAGGGTGCCACCTCTTGTGCTTTTCTACCCCTAACACGCTCTGGCTCCTCCTGCACAGACAGGGAATGTGAAGGCAGGAGGGTGGGGAACTACAGGAGACTTTTGGGCAATTCCTTCTTTCAGGTAGTTGCATGAAAAAAAGGCAGTTGGATGTGTTTGGTCTGTGGTGCTGGGGTTGGAGCTGTGAATATCCACATTTTCAGTAGCCACTAGAGGGGAGTCTGAGCCAAGAGAATCAAGGATTGGGGTTTTTTTTTCCCAGCTTTCTGAGCTCTGGCATCTCGGACACCTAGAGCCTGAACTATGCTCAGTGGTGAGGGAGCTGCTGTGGTGCCTACCTAGTTTCTCTTTCTGAAAACTTATCAGTCAGATCCCAGACTACAAGAGGGGGAGAAAAAAAAGGATTAAACATTCAGATTTGGGCAAGAAAAGTAGGTTCTGGTTGGGGTTTCTCTGCTTTAAGTAGCAAAGTGAGCAAAAATCTCGAGCCATGCTGTGAATCGAAAGCAGGGCTGTGTGTTTGGGATTTAGGTAGGAAGTAGAATTCAAGGCTTGGGACAGACTTACAAAAGTGCTTTCTGTTTGGAGCCATCCCTGTAAACAGCAGGGACTTCAGCAGAGAAATGAGACCAGAGGAATCGGACAGAGTTCCTTAGTGACGTTGTGGGTTTATCCCCCCACAGTGTAGTCCTGGACCATCATTCCAAAGTGTTTTCCTTTCCTCACTGGGGCTGTTTGGGGTGTGGAACATGTGTCATCACACCGTGAGCACAGCACTGCTGAGCACTCCTTGCACTGGAATGTTCATCAGGGCATTGCACGCGAGAAATAAATCAAGAGTCAGGGGGGTCTTGCAATTCATGACAGGGACCATCTTGTTGAGATCAGATCTCTTTCCAACCTCAAATTATAATAAGCAAGTCTTTGTGTGTTTTTTATTTTGTTTTTTTTTCTTGAAGTTTTTTTTCTCATTAAATATTATTGAGCAGTGTCTTGAAAAGTTAAAAACTAGTTGAAAAAAAACAAAACAAACTGATATATTTACACTATTGAAGGAATTCCCAGCCAGATTATAACACGGTATTGCTGCTGACATTGCATTCTAATTCCCCCCCTTCACCAGCACAAAATAAAAGGAGCAGTGTATATTTAAAAAAAAAAAAAACAAACCTAAAAAAAACCCCAAACCTCAAGTAACTTAGTGTGTTCCAGCCATACACATCAGCAGTGAGCTAATCCCAGTTGCATCATCCACATTTCAGGCAGGGCCAGGAGGGATCTTTCTGCAGCAGGGCCCGCTCGAGAAATGGCTGGGGGGGGACACGTTAACACACACATACACATTTTTTTAGCTTGTATTTTGTGGGTTTATCAGCAGAATCTTGAAATACTGCAGGTGGGAAAAATGTTATACATAGTTTGTAACTTCCTTTGCGGTTCAGCCTCTTTAAAAGCTTTGCTTTCTTTCATGTGCGAGAATTTTCTTGTATGTTTTAAGATAGGGGTTTTTTAGGAGAATAATTTGTATGTGTGTTTTAACAGTCCTTTCATATGCCTGAACTGGCAGGTGGTACTTGTAGATGTCCTGCAGACGTGGGTGTTCAGTTTGTATCTAATGCATTAAATATTTGGGTTTTAGGTGTGGATGCTGACAGGGGATAAGTTAGAGACAGCCACGTGTACAGCCAAGAACGCACATTTGGTGACACGGACACAGGACATCCATATATTCAGACTAGTGAGTAACACCCATGTACCCCTCTTGGGTACTTGTTTGGGGCCCAAATTCGGGACAGGAGGAATGCTGAGATCACAACTGTTTTCCAGCAGGATGTTTTTATTCTTTTGACCCGGCTTTCTATCCCCTGAGTTTTTGTTTCTCTGACGGTGTGCTCTGACTCCCTGGGTGTGCTGCCTGTCCTGTCCGTGTTACTTTTGCTCCCTCCGAGACTTTTTGGGTTTTTTTTCACCCCAACGAGGCAAACCTTTCCCCAGTTCCCATCCTTTTCCCCAGGTGACCAACCGTGGGGAAGCCCACCTGGAGCTGAACGCCTTCCGCAGGAAGCACGACTGCGCCCTCGTGATCTCGGGGGACTCCCTGGAGGTAGGCTCCGAACCAGGAACAGCCCCAGAGCTCTGTGGCTGGAGGAAACCTTCCTGCACAGCCAGCAGTGACGCCTCTGGTCTCTAAATTAGGTGTGTCTGAAGTACTACGAGTACGAGTTCATGGAGCTGGCCTGCCAGTGCCCCGCCGTCGTGTGCTGCCGCTGCGCCCCCACACAGAAGGCCCAGATCGTGCGGCTGCTCCAGGAGAGGACTGGAAAACTCACCTGTGCAGTAGGTGAGGGACTGGTTAGGGAGCACTGGCCGTGTAGGGTGGTGTCTGCTATTTCTTGGTGCGGCCTCACCTTGAATATTGTGGCGGTTTCGGGCACCGCAATATAAGGAAGATATGAAGCCATTAGAGAGTGTCCAGAGGAGCAGAACGAAGATGGGAAGGTAATGAGGCCTTGTGAGGAGCGGCTGAGGGCACTTGGTGTGTTCAGCTGGAGAAGAGGAGGCTGAGAGGAGACCTTATTGCAGTTACAACTTCCTCAGGAGGGGAAGAGATCTCTGCTCTGTGTGGACCAGGGACAGGACCCCAAGGAATGGCCTGGAGTTGTCAGGGGAGATTTAAGCTGGATCTTAGAAAGAGGTTCTTCCCCCAGAGGCTGGTTGGGCACTGACCAGGCTCCCCAGGGCAGTGGGGCAGCACCAAGGCTGCCAGAGATCAAGAAGGGTTTGGATGATCCTCTGGGGCACAGGGTGTGACTCTTGGGCATGGTCCTGTGCAGGGCTGAGGGATCATGAGGGGCATCACTGAACTCAATGATCATTATGGGTCCCTTCCAACTCAGCATATTCTGTGATTCTTTTGAGTGAACAGTCCCATGTCATCTCATATCACCTGGAAATGCTGGTTTAGGGAGCAGTGTTTTTGTGGGATCATTGCAAAGATGAAGTTTTTCTTATGGAAACTTCAATGACCAACTACTCATGAATATTTCTTGTGGTATCTTTGTAAAACAGAGCTTGAACTTGACCAGGTAAAGGGCCACTGTTAATCTGTGAGCTTTATTTCAGCACTGAAGGTATAATGGTACACCTACAAATTAGATTAATTGATCAGTGACCTGTGGGTCTGTTAAAACAATTAACAACTGAAATTCCTGATTTTTATTTAAAATCCTGCTTTTGTGGGTAGGGTTAAATGTTTCTTGTCATAATACGGTCTGGTGCAGATGCCTTTGGTGGGATTGCAAGTTACCCTTGTTGCTTAACTCCCAATGTTGTTTGTGCTCTGTCCTGCAGGTGATGGAGGGAATGATGTTAGCATGATTCAGGAGGCTGACTGTGGGGTTGGAGTTGAAGGAAAGGTGAGATTACCTCATGTTTAATAAGAATTCCTATGGCTGGTTTGCAAGTAACTCTTAAATGAATCCTCAGAAATCTGTGCAAGAAAGTGCACAAGCTCCCACAAGAATAATCGTCAGAAAAATAGCCTTACCCTGAAAAATAATTTGGCTGTAAAGGAGACTACTGTGTAAGGGAGTTCAAATGCATTATTTGGTTCTTGGCAGAATCCCTGCATTTGGGCCATCATGGTTAGTTTTTGGGGTTTTAATCATGCATAGATACTCCAAATGCTGTAGTTATAATTACACTAATAGCATATACCCTACACGTACAATTAAAACCTGTTTAGGATACAAACTCTGGGTTAGAACTCTGGCTCCTGCACGTGGAGCTGCCTGGAGCGACGGGACAGGATTTGGCGGCAGTGACAGACTCTGCAGTGAGCCAAAACATTCACACTGAGGGAACTTTTGAGACTGAAAATTTGTGTTCAGAACTAACTCGATATCAGTGTCACGTTAACATACATGTTGTGAGTCATAATCCAGAGGGTTGCTTAAAATTGGAGGCCAAGGTTCAAATGGGAATTCTCATAGTTTTGCTTTTTGCTTAAAAACCACGGTGGAAGGCAGAAGTGCTGAGGTAATACTCTCCCTCACCTAATGTATTGCAAATATTCTTGGAAATTCTGTCAATAACTAAATAATAACACAGTATTGCTGTGTTTCCAGTAACGAAATGATCTCACTGTGCTTTTACTTGCTGTTGTTCACAGGAAGGAAAGCAGGCGTCACTCGCAGCCGATTTCTCTATCACTCAGTTTAAACATCTGGGTCGTTTGCTGATGGTGCACGGAAGGAACAGCTACAAGAGGTCTGCAGCCCTCAGTCAGTTTGTGATCCACAGGAGCCTGTGCATCAGCACAATGCAGGTGAATGGACTGCCATGAGGGTTTTTCCAAAGAAGGGATGAAAAAAGCCAAATCCTAAAGTAAAGGTCCGGTGTGTTTTGTTTTGGATGCAGTTATTTGTCCTGAAAATTTTCAAGGGTTGGAACTTAGGTTGTAACTTTGGCATGAAAACACAGTGTCAGTAACTTCTCCAAAACTGGACAAACAATATTCTACCTCAGAAAACACTGCTGTGTGCAGAGTGTCATCAGTGTTGTTTGGTAGTGCTTGGAAATGCACAAAATCAGAAGCAGGGAGATGCTCTCAAGGCTTCTGCTGAGTAAAGTGCACTTGTTTTCCAGGTGTGTTTTAACTTTGGTCTCTCACTGTTTGAAGGCCTTAGTTTTGATTTGGAATTCACACCTGTGCAGAGCCTCACTGCAACAAAAATGCGATTGCCAGTTGGCAGGGAGAGTTGAAAGAGATTTTAAAGAGTTTATGAGCCAAATTCTGTTCTTAGCTGTGGTGACTTGAGTGAAAGTTACAGTTAAGGACAGAGGTTACTCTTTGGAAGGTGCTATTTCCACACCACAGTGCACTGATACATTCCTTAAAAATTCTAAGTACTTTTTTGAGTGAATTACTTGATATGTTGGAGAAAGCTGGTTCTGCCCTCTTCCCTTTTTAGGATAAACACCTTGGAGAGGGATGCACGGAGACAGAAAGTTCAAACTCAGAGGACAGTCTAGCTAAAAAAAAAGAACAGAAAACAAACCTGTAACTTCTGCCAAAAAAAACCCAACTTGAACTCTTTGGAGTTTTGTATTAATGAGTGTTCACCCTTTTTTACATTGGGAAAGCATCATCCAGGCATAAATAAGGATACACCTGTCCTTCACAGCATCTAGATGGCTTTGATTGAACCAGTAGGCTTTGGAGGAAACTCTTTATGTTCTTTTCTGTGGAATTACATTACAAAAAGGTTTCCAGAACAGCTCTCCAGTGTTTGCTGTTAAATATAACTTCCATCCAAGATTTGCCTAGGAATAAAAAGGGTTGACATTACATTAGTCTGTCTTTGTTTCAGGAATTTGGAGAACCCACTGCAAGTATGTTCCCCTTTGAACAGAGTGTATTTTTAAGCTGTTACTTTTACTGCAATATCTTAGTACCTAAAAATCTCATTTCTTTTCTAGGCTGTTTTCTCATCAGTATTTTACTTTGCTTCAGTTCCTCTCTACCAAGGCTTCCTCATCATTGGGTAAGAGCTCACTTTTTTACTAATAGTGAGGAAACCTGTGCACAATGAGTAGATTTGTGCTAATTAACATTGTCCCTCTTCACTCTGTGTTTCACTGCACCACTCCAGGAGATGGATGTGATCCTTGTCCCCTCTCTGCTCCTCTGCTCTGAGCAAATGCAGTGCAGACACTTGTAGAAACCTTTCCAATAGGTGGTTTGTCACATTTGGAACATGTGAAGTAACCCATTCTCCAGGATCTGTTCCCTGGATCCCAGTAAAATGCAGAGGGACAGTTGTTATGGTGTGGTGCCTGCACAGCAGTGAGAGCCAGTGTCCAGCTCCTGACAGTGTCAGAAAGAGGGACAACCCAACCTCTTCAGCAGGAGGAGACAGTTCCTGTCTAAAATATGGGATTGCAGGTGTAATCCCAGTATGACTTTTTATACTTCTGAGTACTTAATTAAAAAAAAAAAAGGCAAATTCATCGTGTTTGGCTTCTGAGGCAAACAGAATCAAACCTGAACTGCAGAGCAGGTTTTGGGGTGAGGACAGGTCTGTCCTTGGCTCCATTAATAACCCAGTAACACCAGTTGCACCACTTGAACCAATCACCTGTGTGTGAGTGTTCCTGATCAAAAGTCACTCAAAAAGCCAATCCTGCAGCTTTGCCCTACATGAAAAACTCTGGTGTGTCCCCTTTGCAAGTTTTTATAATGTGTACATTATTTGGCACCTGAAGACTGGCATTTCTGTTTGCTCATCTACACCTGAGATAATTTACTTGTCTTCTACCTTCTTCCCAGGTACTCCACAATTTACACAATGTTTCCAGTGTTTTCTCTTGTCCTGGACAAGGATGTTAAATCTGAAGTTGCAATGTTGTACCCAGAGCTCTACAAAGATCTGCTTAAGGTGGGGGAGACTCTTGTTTGTCTGTTTTGGCTTAAGGCAAGGTCCCCATCTTGATTTGAAACTCTTTAAATGTGTAAAGTCAAATATATTGTCAAGAGATCCAGAGCTTTATTGGGCATTTTCAAGCAAAATTGTTTTAAAGGCAAATTTGAATTAACAGATAGAACCAGATTTCCTGGCAGATACTCATTGAATGCTACATGAAATTCAATTTATTAAAAATGGCTGGGGAAGTAGAAGTTCCATTCTGTGGGAAATTCTAAGGATTTAATATTACCATTTTGTTCCAAAATAAAGGGAAAAGAGAAATTGTCAGGGATTTGGAGCTATCCTGAAGGCAGAAAAAGGAATGAGGGGAAGGGATATGCTCATTTGATGGAGGGGGGGTTTCTATAGAGGTTCCTCCATAGAAATTTACCTTGAGGATGATCTAAAGGCACCTAAAGTTATGCTTGCTGTGCCATTTTTGTAGCTTTAGCATCAAAGTCATGTCCTTCTCCTCAGACAAAGAAAAGTTCATTTCATGTTTACCATAGAAATATCAGGCAGGTAAACCTTGCCTTAGGTTCCTTTTTATTTTTTATTCTTCCTCCCTGGAAAATGTTCTGAATAACTGGGATATGCAGCCTGGGAACATCTTTCTTAATTGAAGGAAAGGGTGGACTGAATCTTCAACAGATCCTTTCCCTCAAGGATTTCTGTTAAACAGATACTCTCAGAAGCAAAGCCTGTTTTTCCAGCAACCTCAATAAGTCTCCATCTGGTTTCACTTGTATGTTGTCTCTTATGTCATAAACCACTAATTCTTCAACCATCCTTAGGCCTGGTCTAAACATAGGGGTTTTTTGTACTGGTATAGCTGTGTTGGCTGGAGATGCTTTTTTTAAAACCTATCTGCCTTCAATATGATGGTGATTTGTGTGTGTCTAGAAAAATAATATCAATACATTCACGTATATGTGTGTACACACATCTCATATTTCACAGTACAGTGACTAAACTCCTGAGACATCTTTGCAGTGAATTAACTGTGTGTGCAGTGAGGACGAGGCTGTGCTGTGTGAGCAGTTGAGTTCCATAGTCCCAGGCCTCCTTCGTGCACCCGCAAAAATGAGAACAGAGTAACTCAAGGCTGGTTGATTTGTTTTATTTATTTTTTTTTCCCCAAATCATCTTCAAATTCTGTTTTATTAATTTCTGAGTTGATCTGTAAGTGACTGTTCATGAAAGAAAACCCCAATGGAGCTTTGTCTTCTTTCCCCCCCCCCCAGGGACGACCGTTGTCATACAAAACGTTTTTAATATGGGTCTTAATAAGCATCTATCAAGGTAAGAAATTAACGTCTGCTTGTGCCTTGAGATGTTTTAATGTGTCTGAATATCTAATTTTTGGTATTGCAGGAAGTTAAGTAAGGCATGAAGTGAATTTCACAAAGTGTCCTTGTGATAATGAATTTTTTTTTTCTCAGAAAGTGTTGGTAGCGTTACTAAAGGAAAAAATTATCTAAAATCTAATATTGGCAGCAGTTTGTCAATCCTGTTCTAGACAGAGATGTAGAAGTTCAAACCATCATTGGAACCACCATCCTTTGTGATTTTGTGCAAGTTCCTTTCAGAGCTGTAATTGCTCCAGCAGTAAAGTAGAGCTTATGGCTCTCCCCTTCTTTTGAAAAATCTCAAATCTAGAGATTTTGTCAAATCTCGAGATTTTGCAGGTTATTGCCAACATGCAAAATCCAGCATCTGTAGCTTCTGATTTTACTCAAAACCTGTTTAATGGAAGTGGCAATAGTTCTGGTTGCTTCACAACCATCTGTACTGAAGGGTTAGAGTAGAGCTCAGGTTCTTGATCATATCCCATACACTCTACTTAAGCTGCTAAAGCATTAAAGTAAATGCCTTAATTAAAGTGCATCTATTTTCCAAAATGTAGTAATGGGGGTATATGTCTAAGAAGGTCTTTTCTTTAATTTTGTCCTTTTTTCTGTGAAGTAACCTTAAACTCAAATACTTTCTAAAAGTGTGAATCAGGGAATTGTGGAAAACATGTCAATAACATGGAGCTAAAAGATAAAATGGCAATATTTCTTGTTTTCCAAAACTCCTTTGTCAACAGGAGTTGGAACAATGGGTCAAAATAAGCAGATAATTGTTATGGATTTAATTGATATTGTCCTCCTCAGCAGGGAGTGAATCCAAGAACATAAAATCTCTGTTGGCTTTATTTTCTGAAATCTATCACAGTGCAGTCCCACAACAGGGATCATGGTCTCCTGGTGCTGAATAACACAGTGGCAAAGCCAAAGCATTGATAGAACACTCACAAGTGGTGGACAGCTAAAGCCAGAGGGTGATGCATGGAGGGAAAGATTCCTCCTTGAGCTAAGACCACTATCTGGTTACAGTGTTTGGTTAAAGTGACTTCACTTGCAAAGTGCTCGATAACCAGAAAACAGCAGGCCAAACAATTGGGCTGGTTGCTAGCAGAGATGAGCCTGACCAAAAACTTGAGCAGCCCTAAATTTTGGAAAGTTCACAGCTGGATTTGAACTTTGTGGCTCGAGCTCTAGTGACTTGCAGGTTTTCCCTTGCCCGTGTGATGGATGTTGGTGTGGATTACTCATGCTGCTAACATGAGTTATTTGTGCAGGTGGCCATGCAGGGCTGTGAGTGTTCCAGAATGGGAGCACGAACAATGCCTCATTAACAGAGCTTTCATGTGTGCTCCTTTTGGGGGGGAAGTGTGAAGGGGAGAGATCTTGGTCCAAGCAGCGCAAAGAGAGGCTCACTTGTATCCAGTGAGCTTTTCAGCACCTTGCTTACATCTTGGCACTGAGGCAATGCAGTAGGTTTTAGAAGAATTTGATATATTTTAGCTTCTGAGTAGTGACCAATTGCTTTTCTGGGAGGATAGAGTTTCCTGATGTTAGAGATCTCCAGTTGCCAAAGCAGAGTGTATTAATTTCCTATCTACATATGTCTATGAATATGAGAGACTGACATAAAAGTTTTGGTACCTCTGCTGTAACTTTTCCCTATCTTCTCATCAGTTCTTTCTCCTAAATAGTAACTGATTTGTTGTCATTACATTCATCAGGTTTCATGAAAAACACTGTCAATATATGATTATGTTTCAGCGTTTCCAAGACCTAACAGTGGGGTTTAGAGCTTAGCCTGGTGTTTGACTCAAATCCTGAACTGTTCCCTTCCCTTGCAGGTAGCATCATCATGTATGGAGCACTGCTCCTCTTTGAATCCGAGTTTGTCCACATTGTTGCCATTTCCTTCACGTCCCTGATTCTCACCGAGTTACTGATGGTGGCCCTGACGATCCAGACGTGGCACTGGCTCATGATAGTGGCTGAGCTGCTCAGTCTCTCCTGCTACATCGCTTCCCTGGTCTTCTTACACGAGTTTATTGGTAAGCTTAACATCTTCCCTCCCATCAATTCATGGTCTTGGGTAGGAACAGGACTGTGAAGAGCTGAATTGAGCAACATGTTGTTGATGGAGCCAACAAGTAGGTACAATGATAGTGGTACTATGATAAGTTCTGTGTGATTTGAAGGCACTTGGAAGACATTTTATGGTTCCTTTCCATAGCAAAATGCTAGGGGAGGTAAAGGTGGTCAGCAGACTGCTGCCCAGCAAATCTCATCCATCCTTTGAACTCCACCACACATCAGCTGTCTCATGTGCCAGTGATCTTTATTTCCATTTGGGAACTGAACTTGAGGTTACAGATTGAAGCCTCTGCTGTTGGATTGAAAGATTTAGTCTTTTAAACTGGGTGAGAAAGCTGCCTCCTAAAATGTACCTTCTTTAATCTGTTCATTGGGGCCCTTCTCTTATGGGTTTGGTTGTTGTTGATTTTTTAGTTGTCTGAAACAGAGCTAATCCTTTTCCCTGGCTAGAGGAAAAAAGGTGAGGAATTCCTGATTCTCCCAATAACTGTCTAGTTGCAAATATCAGACCCACAGGGCTTGTTCCAGTGTTCCTTCAGGAACCACAAGATGTCACTACTTCTTCCGTAAAGCTCCTTCCTAACTCTGAAGGCAGCCAGCACAACTTCCCAATGGGCTGGATTTGCCTCTCTTGGATTTGGTTATACCACCTCCATTTTGAGTGAGGCTTTGACTATTTTTGCAGAGATTCTGAGGTATTCTGAGTCAAGAGATGTGTTTGCTGGGCTACCAGCCAAGTAGCGGAGGGCAGCTCCCAGACAAGGAGTCCTTTGCACTGCCAGGAGATGGATGGGCCTGTTTCAGGTGGGGTATGTGAGGGCAGTTACCCATGAGGAGTCACATCCCTTTCAGCCCTTTGCACCCTCTGCACTTCATGTTTCTGCATCTTTTGTGGAAAACAAGGGCAGGAGAGCGAGGAACCAGGTATTGTATGAGCTTTGAACTTGAGTGTGGAGGTGAGGCATTTTTGAGAAAAATCAGAATGGCCTGGGTTGGAAGGGATGTTAAAGATTATCTAGTTCCAACCCTCTGCCATAGGCAGAAATAAGTGTTGGTAGATCCTTTTCTGCACCTCTTCCCAGAATGAACTTTCCGTCTTGGCTGACTTTGTGCTCTTTTCCTTACACAGATGTTTACTTCATTGCGACTTTGTCATTCTTGTGGAAGGTCACCGTCATCACTCTGGTGAGCTGCCTTCCCCTCTACGTCCTCAAGTACCTGAGGAGAAGGTTTTCTCCCCCAAGCTACTCGAAGCTTACATCCTAGGGCTGCTCTCCCTGCACACCAGAGACAGACATTGCCCGTGGCTGAGAGACAAAACCCTGTAGTTGTTCCTATAACGAGTACATCCAATATTTGCATCTGGATCATGTGGTAATCTCTGTTACCTGCTGCTTTATTGAAAAAGACTCCACAACTACCGTGAACAGAAACCTGACAATGAAAGGGAGTGTTCTGAGAGTGGAGGCACTTGTTAGTTCATCCAGTTCTTGTCACTTTTGTTCCACTTAACTGGGGTCAAACGCATGTAACTGAGATGGCGATGGGTTTCTCTTGCATGGTTAAAAGTCTGTGAAAGCTGCTAACTGACCTTGGGATTTACATTTGACAATTTTTAAGTGACTTTTTAAAAGTCTCTGTGCTGTTCTTTGCATTGTGTTATGTTGTTTTATATTGTTTGTCTTTTTTTACATTCTTTTTACATCTTGGAAATCCCTTAATGTAGGTGATGCACTGTACTGCTGACAGCTGATCCCTGATTTATGGCATGCTGGTTCCAGAACGGGGCTCCAGCATGTCGGATCTACACACACATGAGAATCTGAACCTGGTTGAGATTTTCCTTCAGTTGAAATGTGGTCACCCCAGTGATTTTGGAGGTATCCAGCCATTGATAAATGATAGTCCAAAATGAGGAAACTCAGTTTTGTTTAGCTTTTGTGCTTCCTGTTAAAAGGAGCTGGTGACATAATAGCTTTACTCTGTATTTATTTGTGTAGGAGAAAATTATCTAAACTAAAGCAAATCCTCTTTGGAACAGAAATTTGCAGTTGATCATACTTGAAATGTGTCGACAACGTGAGAAGAGGCTCGTACTGTTCTGCAGACAATGTGGCAGACGTGTCTTGAATCCTTGGAGACTGAAAGGAGAGGTCACAGAGCTGCTACTCCTCACAGCTACACGAAATCTGTTTCCTGTTAGGGTGAAACTGAGGATGAGCTGCAAATAAGCTGAGCCACTCCTAGGTGGGTGTTGTTAATGACATACTCCCTGCAGAGAGGCAGTTTTTGGAACCTTGCACTTGCTTTGCTCTGAAAACCAAACTTGAGTTGCAGGAGTGGGTTCATACAAAGGCGTTGGGCTCGTGTGCAGAGCAAATTCACGGATTATTAATTTTCAGAAATTAAACTCAATGAGTTCTGGTGTTATGATTAACTTTGGCCCACATTATAATATGATGAGGAGAGCAACACATGCTCGGGCTTCTCAGGAGAAGGACGGAGAGTTACAAGAACCTTTTAGGGTTGTGTTCATGCATCAAACATGGATGAGCTTTTAGTGGCAGCCATCCTCATCTAAAGGCTGTTTAGTCTGGGCTAAATTAGTTGCTTGCTGTCTTGTTCCCACATCATAAAAACCATGGTTGGAGCTGGCACTGCTTGGCGCCGCTGGGAGTCGGTTGCACAGGAGAGGCAGAGCCCAGAGCTGAGCTCCCTTCTCCAATCTCAAGGCACAGCCCAGAGGTCTCACTTCTCCCATCACAAGGAAAGCCTTCCAGGTCAGGGCCACTGTGTTGCTGTGAGGTGCAGAAGCTCCCTGGTCATCTCTGTGCCACATTGAACCTCTTTAAAGGGCTGCCAGCTTCTGCTGCCATTGCTACAGGCATTCACTGTCTCAAGCTGCACAGTGCTGCATTAAAAGGTCTGATGTGAAAATTGGTGGAAAATGGGAATGTTGTTCTAAAAGAGTCTGTGTTGGCCCATCGTGGTGTGTCTCGAATTTTCAGATCTAAGATAGCTGTGGCTTGTGTGGTTGATGTGTGGCAGTTGCTCCAGGGAATGTTTTGCTCAACCTGACCTGCCTTCCTTGCTCTTAGCTCCTGTGAATAAATATCAAAGGGGAGGGGAAGCAAGTTCCAGAAGTTTTAGAAAAAAATTGGATGTGTTTCATAATGCACGTGGCTTGGGGTGAGAGGAAGGTGCAAGTCTGTATGAGCTTGTTGTTTCATGTGGGGGAAACCCTCTTGATTTAGAAAAGTAGGTTTCAAAATCCTTCAGGAATAGGGACAGAGAACACTTTTTAACACACTGATTTTTCTTGTGTGCCAGTCTTCCAGTTAGGCTCTGGACTGAAGTCCTTATAGATAACAACTTCAGAAACACCCTGCTGGCTAAGAAAAGCTAATTCTTGGTATTCGCCTTTTCATAATATTCTGAAAATTTGCCTTTTTCCTTCTCCTCTAATATCTTTTTCCTAAAAGTAGTAATCATATACATTTCTACTTATTTGATTCTCAAGTTCATGTTGGGAAAAGCCCTAGAAGTCCAGCACTCCCAGTGATTTGCGTTGTGGAGGAAAAGCAGTGCCTGAACAGCCCATCTAGGGGGAGTTGGGCCTTAACAGCCTGTTGTGAATTATCCCACTTTGCCAAAAAGATCCTTAACGTTGTCTTTATTGTGACTTGCTACAGCTCCTGGGTAATGTCGGCCCTGCCGCTGTTCTGGACTCCCCAGGCAGCATTTCACAGAATCACAAAATCACAGAATGGTTTGGGTTGGGAGGGACCTTAAAGCTCATCCAGTCCCACCCCTGCCATGGGCAGGGACACCTTCCACTAGCCCAGGTTGCTCCAAGCCCCATCCAACCTGACCCTGGACACTTCCAGGGATGGGGCAGCCACAGCTTCTCTGGGCAACCTGTGCCAGGGTCTCCCCACCCTCACAGAGAACAATTTCTTCCTAACATTCAGTGTAATTTAAGTAGGTTTAAGTACAAGAACCAAGGATTTCTTTTGGCCTAATGTGTGACTGAGCAGTCCAGTCCCTCTGGCTGTTGGTGAACACCCTCAGCACCTGTCAGTGTCCAGCCCTGTCCCTTCTCACATGTGTTAGTGCTCAAACATCCTGCAGCAACAACAGTGCCATGCTACTGTGTGTAAATATTTGAGATGTGTGTATGGTAGAATTCACTGTTTCCTGAAGTCAATACAGTTTACACTGAGTGGACCATATTTGCAAACTATTAGCTCACACCAAGAAAGGGAGTGAATTGTGATTTCTTTTATATTTATTGAATCATAACTTTAATAACACACATTTAGTGGAATTGATAATGATCCATAGCTGTGTTTTGGGGTGCAGATTATGTTCCTTTGCAGCTCATGTTTTTGCACGAGGTTGTAAATCCAGGAAGTAATTGCTGTCTGGATACACACTGAATTTTTAAAAGCAATCAGAAAACTAAAACTGCCATCTAAAAAACAGCAGGAAAGAGGAATGCTTCTATTTTTCAAGTTTAGCACTTTATGTTTGCAATCTATTTCTCTTAAGTTATTTAAAAATGTTTTTAAAAGCAAAGTTTAATACGTATGTTCATATTTACTGTACATTGGAATAAATGGATTCTCTGCTGGAATTTTAATCTTTTCCTCTAGTAGGCTCATAATTTGTACTTTTTGAGAGTGAAGTATTGTTTTCTTCTTCTGTATAGTATCTGGTTTGTAGCCTTAGTGTTCTTACTATTCCTTTATTTGTCTGGTTTATGTAGCAGTTTATATCTAACTCTTGTGCTTTGGGACTGTGCTCCAGGTGACGCTGTAGGGTTGGGTGTGTGTTCCCCACCTTGTGCTCCTGCTTCCCATGGCTCCAGGTGATGCTGTAGGGTTGGGTGTGTGTCCCACCTTGTGCTCCTGCTTCCCATGGCTCCAGGTGATGCTGTAGGGTTGGGGGTGTGTCCCACCTTGTGCTCCTGCTTCCCTGCTGTAGGGAAGCCAGTGCTCTGTGCTGAGCTGCCGTGGTGGTGAGTTAATGTGTAGATTTTCTGACACAAAGTGTTTTTTTTCTAGCCTTTCTGCAATAATTCCACATGTGTCACAACCCTCTTAATCTCTTTTTTTCCCCCTTTATCTCCGGATTTGTTTCCTCCATAGTGCTGGTCCTGTTCATCTGTGCAAACATTCATTTCACTCAGCTCATGGCACAATAGAAACAACGTTCTTTGTTCAACAGCAGCAGCTTAAATCTGTGCAGGGTCTTATCAGAAGTGGGCTGAGGAGTGATGAGTGACATCCCTGGTGTCCCCTTGGGGTTGAGAACTGTGTGCTGAGGGCTGTAGCTGTGGCTGGGCCAAATTGAGCAGCACCAAGGGTGTTTCTCTGTGGTCTCCTGAGCTCTCACAGTGAAATGCCGGGACAGCCTCCCTCGTCCTCTGTAGTTGCTGGGGGGAGTTTTGCTGTAGTTGAGCTGGGTTTGTCAGGGAGCCCCAGAGAGCCAGGTGTGTGAATCCCTGAAGCTGCTCTTTTGGCTTTATCTGTTGAAGAAAGCTGCTGCAGCCTCTGATGCATCATAAATCCCTGGTTTGCAAAGTAGTGCCCTGAACCAGGGATAGGAGCTCACCGTCCCGAGGTCTGTGCAGGGAACTGTTCCCATGGGATTGGGTTCATCTCCACAATTGCTGGGGCCAGTCCAGTGCCCACTTCAGCATGAGCTGAATGGGCTCTTTTATTTATTATTAGTTATTTATAAGTATTATACTTATTATATACTTATTTCATAAGTATTAAACTATGATTTGCATGAGATCCTGGGTTTCACAGCTTTGCCAATATGGTCCATTACTACTGCCTACGACAACTTGTGTACTTATATGCCTTTGAGAACATTTTTAATTGTTAAAATTGTTTTAAAAAATCAATGTTAAGTTAATTTAATTTTTAATGGGGAAATGGATTCTGGTGTCAAAATGGTATTTACTGTGATGCCGATGTTTTGTACCTGTCATCTAGTTAAACAACGTGTAAATACTCTTGAGTCAAGAGAAATATGAATGCCAATTATTTATTGTTCTGTGGAGTTATATGTTGCAGATGTGTAAGAACTTAAAAGGGAATGTTGTAAAACAAGGTGGAAAAATAAATTTTATGCAACTTCTTTACTTCATCCATGTATGATGCACCTGGTTAGTCGTGGCATGATCAGTCCCAGATGTGTGCAGATGGAATTTTCAGGATCTAGGGCAAGTTGCATTGTGGCCCTTTAGTTTGTTTGTGTGGGAAATGCATATCCAAGGCACGATCAGTGTTTTGTGCTGATCAGTGTAGAGCTGCTTCCTTAAATTCAGATTTCTGAGAGTCTTAAGTTGCTGCTGGTACCCACTGCTGTTAGGAGAAAGCCTTTCATTTGAAACATAGATATTTGCAGCTCTTGGAACAGCAATGATGCAATAGGAACAGCTATTTTTGGAATGTTCTCATCACTTGAACATTTGATTAAGTGACTGGCTCGACACAAGAGCAGTCCCAGGGCCAGGGCTGGCTGCCCCAACACGGGGTCAGAAATGGGGGAGAGGCAGGAGTTTAACATGGAATATTGTCCACTGGGGAAGTGTCCATAATGTTGATTACGAACACAGTACAACAGTTTTCTACCAAAAATGTGATAGAGCCATAAACACTTAAAAAAAAAAAAGAAAATTAAAAATGGAATTGGGTAAAGTAAATCTCTAACTTGGGAGACTGTTTAATGAAAGCAGTGATAAACTCTCCCTCAGATCATTAAACATCTGTAAAAGTGTTTATTTTAGATTCCATTGGACACAGATGCCCTTTTTCAGGATTAACTTTTTTTTTATAAAATAGTTAATGCAAATATTAAATAAACAATTTTTGTGATGTTTGCACACATCAAATGAATGGTGCAGACTCCAGAAATTACAGGAACAGACTTTGCTCCCAAGTGTTACCAATTTCCCACTCTAAATGGGTTACATAAGCCCTAGTTAGTGGTTCTTTTAATTTATGGATGGTTTCTTTTTAATGGTGAAATGTGTAATTAAAAAAAGCTAGAAATAGTTTTTCTAAACTCACTCTGGAAGGGGAAGGAGAATTTCAGCAATTTTTTTTTTTCACCCAAACATTGCATAATAGTAGAAATGTCAAAGATTTCCATGGGGTTTCATTTCATTCTTCATGTGGCTGTGGTCATACAAGAAGTTTGAACGCTGCAGGGGTTGGCAGATTTTTGGAAGAGCACGCATCCTGGGATAAGTTTTCAGCCTGGGCTTTACCAGAGGATGCCAGTGCCCTTGTTTTTCAAATTGTGGTTGTATTCTACACAAGTGTGTCTTTTTTTTTTCTCTCCCCTTTTTTCTCCTGAAAAAAAGAAGAAGGAATAGGTGCTGGCTGTAATTGGGTGTCTGACTCTGGCCCTGTGCCTTACGTGTTGTATGGAGCTGTACAGAGGTTTTCCTGTACCATAAACTATTTGGAGAGAAGAAAACTTGGTCGACCTGCTCTGTCTTCAACCCCTGATGGCCCAAGTCATGGCAGCTGCAAACCTACACTGCCCCTTGTCCCCTGCATTCCTGTGGTGTTAAATATTGTTGTGATAAATGTTCACTAGAGAAAGGGAACTGCTCCTGTTCCCCTTTCACAGGTAGGAGAGAACCTGTGGTCTGGGCTGTCCCCACAGTCCATGGCAGAGCATGGAATGCAGAACAAGATTCACATTTTCACCATTAGACTTTCTCTGCACCATAAGTGTTGGAGTCAATTGTATAGGAGAGTTACTTATTGCACAGAGTATTCAGATATCTGGCTTTAAATTAAGAATGTGATTGCAGGTTTCAAAAAACCCTGTCCTTATGATTTGGAGTATTGATAAACCCCAATGCAAGAAATTCGCTGCAGATCCACATTCCATCTGTGTTAAATATTCTGCAACTGCCTGTGGGAGTGGAGAGTTTGAGCGTGAGCAGCAGCTGGCTGCAGAAAAGGCACCACTCCAACTGCACAGGTAATCCAGGGAAAAACTTTGTGTGGCACCAGTTACCAGCAGCACCGAGTCCTGCTCCAGCACCTGCTTAAGACCAGTTTCAAAGCTGGTGCTGTGGCTCCCTTAGGGCATGAGGTGCATTTTCTGGCCTTAAAGCTCTCTGGGTTCTGTGGGGCTCTGTAGGTTACGTGGTGGATCTCTGAATTTTAGCAGCTTGTAATTAAAGTTATAGATGATCAGCATCTTGCAGGATCTGGCCTTCAGAAGAATGTCCTTCCCTCTGCTGCTCTTCATCCCTTCATGGCCCAAGACCCAAGTGTTACTGAGTGAGTGGGTTACAAAAAAGGGGCTTTAAAATCATTGCATTCCCACTTTAAAGCCTCCCGCTCTTGGCTTGCTGGAATTGTCCACGTAAGGAAGAATATTGTCTGCTGTTCAGATTCCCTCTCAGAAAGAAGTAGTAACAAGAACAATCTGTGCAAAAGAATTTAGCACATTAAAGATGGGGGTAATAGTCATTCTCATTTGTCCTTTTATGTGAAACAGATTTTATTTTAAATGTACACTCTGAGTAGCTTAACCATATCCAGAAACTTGTTTACCAGGGTAAAAGTAGAATTACCCACAGTATAAATTAAGAGCATGAGAAGAGGTGAGTTGATTGTAGCGAGTGATTCTGCTCAGTCAGCTCAGCAGTACCCCCTGAGCACACCCTGGTGGGCACTGGGGAGCAGGGATGTCCTGTGCTCGTGTTTTCAGCAGATTTGCTCATGTGTTTCACATCTGCTCTGCAAAAGCTGTGCTGAGGTGTTACATTTCTGTGCCGTGGGCACGGATCTGTCCTGGGCTGCATCTGCTGGGTTTGGGACGTGTCACAGGTACAACAGCAGATTCCACCAACCTGTGGCTTGTCCAAAAGTGAAGCCACTTGCTATTGATCAGGATTCTTATTTAAATTGAGAACAACCCACTTGCCAGTGACACTTTTACATAAAACGCCCTGTAGTGGTCTCACTGAAGCACATTCCTTGCTCCACGGAAATGGTGTAACTGCCATGGGAAGAAACAGCACTTGGAAATGCTGTGGGAAAGGCAAGGGATGATGCCCACAGAGGCAGGATCCCTATGCACCTCTGTAAATTTGAGATTAAGGTTTGGAATCAAAGGCCCATTTGTGAGGATCAGTATTCCCTCTGTCAGACAGTGTCTCCCCTCCAGTGCAGTGGGTTCCAGTGAATCACCAGCACAGGCAGAGCCATCCCTGTCACTGCACAGGAAGGTTCCCCATGTGAATTGTCTCTCTTGGGTGGGCCAGGGGGACAGTTTGGGACAGGGACCTTGAATGGGTTGTGCTTACAATGTTTTTATTGCTTTGATCTTGTTCCAACAGTTAAAAGACAGGCCCCATTGAGGAGAGCTGGAAACTAATGCTGGCTCCTCTCCTTACCTCTGTTTGTCTGTGTCTATGGTAAGTAAAATCCCTGGAGAAGAGAAAGTGCAGATCCTGCTTTAAACCAATCTATCATTGTCTGCTGTGAGCTTCTCCAAAGAAGCATTTATCAATTATTGTTTGCAGTGTGGCACAGGAACTCAGACCTTCTCTACCCTGATAGCTGGGCTGTAAAATGAAAAAAAACCCCACAAATTCTAAAAGGCCAAGGTTAGATGTTCTCAATCCTTCATCTATCTCACTTTCTCCAGGTATGTCTCTTTCAATCTTTGGTATCCATTTGTTTATTTGTCAAGAGGCATTGCTGCCTCTTATCTGGATCCAGATAAATTAACCAAAGTGACTTTACATTTTAGGCTGAAACTAGTGCCAGAATTTCTCAGGTGACAATCGGTAGACTAAAGTTTGATTCGAAGCTACCCAGTTTTGCCTCTAGGAAGTCTCAAGCCTCCTGCTGATCAGATTTTGATATCTGATCTTTCCTAGAAACAATCCAGAAAACAAATTATCTAAGTGAAATCTTTATTTTCAACACTAACCCATAAGGAGAAAATCTTTCCCAAATCAGATGGAATGTGAGCATTGTGTTGGTATCTCAGTGCAAGACCTATGGCTACTGTAAATGAACAGGTCACACTCACCCACCCCCTCGCACAACCATTGGGTTTTGTTCAAATCCGAGTTGAATTCTTGCGAGTCCTCATTACTGAAGTGTGGAACTAATTCTTACAGGTGCCATGTTCACCATAAATTGCCTTCAGCAGAAAGAAACCTCTTGTATTTCACCTGTGAACGACAACCACTTCCTCCAGCAGCCCGAGGTGTCTTTGTGATCTTTCACCGTCAGGATTCCGGGCCGGGCAGTGATTTACACGGCTCCCACTCTTCTCTCTTTCAGCTCCTGTTGCCGTTCCAGCCCTGAAGAACATAATGCCACAAAGCCTTCAGTAAAACCAGAGCCTGGAGGAAATATCAGGTGTTAACATCCAATAAAAAGCTGACACGCTCGAATGAGCCGGGATTGCAGGGTATGGCCCGAGCAAGGACTGACCTAATGCAGGGCTTTTATGGGGGTGGCAGGTAAGGACTAATTACAGCCCCTGGACTCCATCATGAACTGACCTGTCAAGTCAACTTAGCGACTGAAGTGCCTACGGTTCCATGGTGGGGCTCTCTGCCCCTTTGTATAACTGAATGCAGTTACTCCTAAAGAAACTTAGTGAGTAAATCTGAGGTGCTGAAAGAAATACTGCAATAGAAATTACACTGTAGGGAAGGGTTTATATGTGTTGGGGTAAATTAATGACCGGGTTTGGGGCTTTTAGAAAATAAAAAACACAACAAACTTTGTGCACAAATTTACTTTAAAATATATTCTCTTTCAAACACCAGCTATTTTAACAACAGTGTAAATCAGATTTTACACACCACATATTTCAAGTATGAAGTTCATTAAATGTGTGAAATTCTAGATTAGCTTCCGGGTGTGGCCAGAGCCCCAGTAATGAATTATAAATTCTGTTCAGGATATAATATCAGATTCCCTTACCCTGGCGCTAATATTAGAGGACTAAAACCACCTTTTCAAAACAGTCATAACCTTTCTTTATTATCTTTATTTAGTTTAGCCATCATATGATATAATGAATGACTGCATCAGTGTTTCCATCCTGAACCTAATGCACAGGTGTCTAACTTGATTAATTTGTGGGTTTATTATTAATAAACCAACTTATGTCTTAATGTAACTGAAATTGATGCTATCAATTTATACACACATTTTTGCCAGTGCCCTGATAGTGGGTGGTAGGCTGTCTTTGGACTGTAATTTAGGGGACAGGATCTCTGTGGTGTCCAGCTTCACTGAACAGAGCAGGCAGGAGAGTAATCCCAATGTTCCCCTGCCCCAGGGATGGGCACAGGACAGAGCAGCTCAAGGGCTGAGCCAGCAGGTGCCTGTGGACCTGCACAACCTGGCCTTGGACAGCATATGTTATTCCTTCCTCTCCCTTTTTTTCCTGCTCTATGCAAAGGGAAGGATGTTCACAAGCCAGTTCTAATCCTATATGACCAATAATGGGAATTTCCCAGGTAGCAACTTTTGATGGGGCTAAAAATCCAGGGCTAAGTAGAAGAATTGGCATTTCTAACAAATGGCTGATTGTTGGAGATCTTTTCCCAAAGCAGAATTTTCAATGGTAGATGAAAAGCTAGTTCTCATTTGGGAAAAATTCAAGCAGTTCTAGTTCCTGTCCTGGAGAGCTCTATATGGGTGGATTCCCTGGGCCACGTGGAGCTCATTACAAGATCAGACATTCTGTTTGTAACTTAACAGAGTGAGTGAATATGTCATTTAGACAAGTGCATTGTCAGAAATAAGCCTGAGCTGGTGAAGTGCAGTCAGGATGCTCCAGGACTGCTCGGAAAAGGGAGGGAGATGCCAGTTCACAGGACCTGAGCAGGCCAAGCTGCAGCTGGGGAACTGCTGGGTCCTTGTGAGGACCTCAGAGCCCAGAGAGGTGTGATGAGGACACAGCCAGAGTGTGGGAATCTGGTGCCCAGGCCCCGCTCTGCTCAACGTCTCAGACGTGTGGAGGCTGCTCTGGGACTTATTGTGTGCGAGGGCAGATTGGGGAGAGCACTATTTACTTTGGAAGGGTGAGGAGCTTCTGTCAAAAATACTTATTGTTGCTGTGAGACTGAAATACCTTTTGCAAGTGGAAAACAGAGATGTCTCCATGAAGTCTATGATGATAAAATCCAGGCAGCTGACCCAATGGCCAGAGAGCACATCCTCAGGAAGCCTTGGTGCCTTATCTCCTGAAGAGCATGAGAAATAATAATAATTTTAAAAAATAATCGTTTTTATTGCCAATTGCCTGCGTGGAGCTGGGTGGGGAGGCTCATCCTCTGGCGGGAGGTGCAGGGTGATGCTGTGAGCGGCTGCCAGGGGAAGTCAGGGATCCCCCTGGGGCCGGGAGCCCTGGGAACACGGCTCCCCAGAGCTCCCGGGCCCCCCCGGCCGCCTGCCGCCCTCCCCGGCCTCCTGCAGCTCTCCTCTGCCAGGCAGGGAGCTCCTCACTCGGCCTCCTGGGCCGGGAGCCCAGCGGTGAGGACCGGCCGGGCTATTCCCGGGGACAAGTTCAGCTTCCAAATCCATCCCCCGAGCCAGGGAGCTGGTTGGGGTCAACGCCAGGAGATGCATCCCTTCCCCTGTCCCCGAAGCTGGGCATCCTCTTGGCAAATCCCAGAGAGTGCCATGGGCATGGGGGGGGGGGAGGTGGGCCTGTTTTTGAGGGTAGGGATGCGGTCCAGAATATGCCCCTAAAAGGAAGAGGAAGTATTCTCCTAAAGTGGGAATAAATAGCTAAAAATATTAGCTATTAATAGCTCCTTGCCTCCAAAAATAAAATCCCTTAGTGATACCAAAATAAGAAAGCAAAGGAAAGTCGGAGGTATTTGGCCTTCCTTTGAAAAAGGAAGCTAAAAATAACTATATATATATAAAAATCTCTCGTTTCTAGGGAAAGTCTCTGCCCCCGCATCCAGCTTGCACAGTTATATAAGACTTGAACTACATCCCCCTCTCCTCCGCGGCCGCTCACAACGCGCTGGAGCTGCGGCCAGATGGAGAAAGGTTCCGTCAGGAAAGTTTAACTCAGCGGGGAAGCTGCAGCCAGTGGAGGACACGATTCTCTCGCTGAACTCTCCAAAAGCCTTGGAAATCTTACAGTTGTGTCATATGCTGGTTTGGGGAATGCTAGTCCGGAGGCAGCCGCCAGCCCTCTTTCACTTCTTTATTTATTTATTTTTTTTTTTCTCTTTGCACTGAGTTTAATTTGGGTAGCAGGATTCAGCAGTTTTAAGTTGGAAAAAACTTAGTGGAAGAAGATATTTTAGGAAAACCCTGTCATGTGAACTAGCGGGAGCCGATCAAACCGAGCTATTAAAAGAAAGACATTGTATTTTTAAACGGGGCAGCCTAGGGCAGCCAACCTGTGTGCCCAAAACCGCGGAGCCGGGGCTGCTCCCCCGCTACAGCTCCGCGTGGGAGGAGGCCGAGCTTTCCGTCGGGATCGCCCATTCTCCGCTCGCTCTGGGATACCCTTTGGCAGGGCCAGGTGCCCTCGGCCGCCCCAGCTTGTGTGTGGCCCCCCCCCTGCACGCGGCTGCTCGCCCCCAGCTCGCCCCTTCCCAGCTCTGCTTCGTTGCCCCCCTCGCCTAAAGCCCCTGTCCCAGTTCTCTTCTCCTCGTTTCCCAGTGCAATTATAACGAGGGATGCTGGAGTGACTGGTCGGAGCCACAGCGAGGAGTTTGGGTGACAAGGGTGGAAGCTGGGTTAATTACTTATTTCTCCCGACTAAAAATTAATTAAAATCGTTTTGCTCTCCAAGCAAAGCCGCAGCTTCGGTTTCCCTTGAATGTTTCCAAATAGGAATCAGGTGGTTCTGACTGTGCTTCACCTGATGCCAATAGTGGGTCCGATCAAACACGCCGGTGACTCAGGGGTAACACCCGTGCGGAGGGGCCGGGACCTGCGGGGTCCCGCTGCGGGAGCAGCGCCGGGGGAGATTGCGGGATCTCGCTCGTGGCTTCAAAGCTGCTGTAAACGGGAAAAGCCTCCAGGTATGAGCCTGAGCGTCAGGTGCAACTTTCCCGTCCTTCCCCTCCATCCCGGGCTCGGGCAGGAATGTCCTCCCGGGAGAGCGGCCGGGGCGCGGTGCCGGTGCTGGGGGAACGGGGAGCCGGAGCTGAGCCCTGCAGGAATGGGGGGGAAAAGGCTCCCCTAAGAGCCGGCAGGGTGCGAGGGGGGATTCACTGCGGGGGCTCCGGGGGGAGCTGAGGGGAGCGGGGTTACCGGGACGGGGCTCCCCTGCACCCCGGGGGCAGCCGGTTGCATAACGGGCCCGCGGGGCTGGGAAAGGTATTTCCGCCCCGACGTGTCCAAAGATGACAAAGGGTAGGAAAGTGAGGTGCGCTGAGTTTCCCTGGGCTGCTGCAGTTGCTAGCCTGCAGGACAACAAACCCGGGAAGCAGAAAGTTTGATTGCGATGCCTCCTTCGAGTCGATCTGGGGAGTGAGGGAGTGAAAAATGGAAATGCGGTGCGGGTGCCAGGCACCCCTCCGCACGCAGCACGGCCAAGTCCCGCTGCCGTGACTCAGCCCGGGGCTCCGGCTGACCCCGGCAGCCACCCGGCTCGCCGCGCACCCCGAGGGGCGGCAGAGCTGCCTCGCTCCCCGGAGAATCGTTTATATATGTGACCTCTTCATCTCTGCTGGAAAAAACACTGTGCAAGTGCAGTTGCACGGAGATCCTGAGCCCAGCACGGAATCGAGAGGCAGATGCTCCTTAGCACACTAATGAAAACTATACGTTGTGAGACAGCAGCAGTTCATGACATCTCTGACTTTATTTTCCTGTTTTCTTTTGCTTTATTTTCCTGTTTATACATAGGACGTGTAAACACACACGGGTTGTCTTGGTTTCGGAGGCTTCCTTGACTATTTCATTCTTGCTAAGCTCCACGTGTATCGGTGGAAATCCATGGGGTTGCTCCTCTCTCTTCTAAATTGATCTAAAAATAGGAACAGAGAGAGTTCTGTGGAACACCACTAAACAGATACACTGATTTTTAATTTTTCTTTTCGTCTTTGTATGAAGAATTGAGCCAATGGTAATTAAAAGCCAAAACCTGTGCCAGTAATAAGATGGGTATTAATAGGGTGCTGGTGAATTTAAAAGACATAAATATAAGCTGGGGACTTTGCTTTTCTGAATGATTTATTCAAAGGTAGAGGCAGTAGGAGCCTGAGCTTGTCTCTGCTGGGAAGAAGGAAAACTTCTGCACAGAAGCCCTGTTGCTTTGAAAGGCTTTGCAGTTCCTGCAAGTTTTGTTTAAAAAGCACACACTGGGATTTTTAACATCATCCATATTTCTTTCTTTCTCGCTCTCTAACTTTCTGCTCAACAATTAAGTGCTTGTGCTGCAGACTGAGAAAGCCGCAGAGCTGCCTTGGCCCGGAGCTGGGAGACGTCATGGATTCCTGAGTGTGAAGTTGCAGGAAAGCCCTCAGTTTGGGAGATGGAGGCGATCCAGGGGTTTCCATGGCACTGGGATAAACAGGAGGAAACAGTGAGGGAATCCCGTTATTTTACAGCATTCAAAGACTATAAACACTCGGAGCAGGAAAGGAAGTGGCCTTTCCCTCTCTAGTAACCCTCATCTCAGAGCAGAGAACTGACTTCACTTCAGGAACAAGCTCAGCCCAGTTCAGATCCCTCTTTGCACCTCCAAACACTCACTAAGGAGGCGAGCAAGAGGGGTTCCCTCTGTCCGGGCGGCACTCGTTGAACATGGTTTAAAGAAGATTTTTTTTTCCTTTTTTTTTTTTTTAATAATTTTTTTCTTGCTATTGATTTTTTTTTTTTTTTAATTCCCGATGCAGCGACAAACTGCCTGCAGGCTGGTACACTACCACCACATCATGAGGTCTATGGATCAAGGTAGGGTCTGACTGCTGCGGTGTCTGTGTGCTGTGTGTGCCCCTCTGTGCGCTCCCCTCCCCGGGGCTCTCGGCAGGTCCCTCTCTGGCCCGGGGGTTTGTCCGACCGCAGGCTGGGTGGGCAGGAGGGGGTTCATGGCGAGAAAGTCCCTCGGGGAAGGGACTGGACTGGCTTTATGTTTGGTTTGGTTTGAAGCGTTCCGCCACGGCGGTACAAATCTGTCTGGAGGAGCCTCCTTTAAACTCCAGCCAGAGGGACTCTCCTCTTCCAAGCCATCACCCCAGGAGTCTCGCTGACTAACCCGGCCGCTTAACCCTTCCGCCGCCTACCAGGTCGGGGGCCCGGGGCGTCGCAGCGGCTTCCCGGGGCCCGGCGGAGCTCGAGGGGCCGGGCCGGGGCTGCGCGGCCGCGCCGCCCGCGCGGTGCCCGCGGGTCCCGCCGGGTCGGTGCCCCCGCGGGGCGGGCGCAGAAGAGCCGAGCGGTGGGGCGGGGGGCTCGGGGCCGGGGGGCTCCGGCCGCGCTGTGCGGGGCCGGTGGAGGCAAGAGTTAAGCGCGGTGAGAGGAGGAGCCTGTCCCGCTGTCAGCCCCGTGCGCGCCCCCCGCGCGGCCGCCCCGACCCGAGCCACGACCCCCCTCCGCAGCGCCGGTCTCCCCGCTGCCGGCTCGGGGACGGGGCGGCTGCGGCTCCTCCGGCGTCCTCCGCGGGCCCCGTGGGGAGGGCCATGCGAGGGAAGGCGGAGGGGGCTGCAGGCTCGCACGGAGCGGGGCAGGGGGCACCTCTGCGGGCAGTGTTGGGGAGGGGGCTCTCGGGGTCGGCGTGGCCACCAGCGGACCATCCGTGCGGAGGACGCTCCGCGCGAGGAAAGCCCTCGCCGCCCGCAGCCCGGCTCCCGTATCGCACCCGTGGACCAGCGAGCCCGGCTGCCCCCGCCGGGCCCCGCAGCCCCCGCCCGGGCGGCCGGGGCGCTCGGGGTGCGCTGCGCTCGCCGGCCGGGCGGCAGGCGCAGGTGAGTTGGGTTTTGACTGGGCTGCCGGGCCGGGGAGAAGGGGCAGGAGGTGGAGGAGGGAAGCGCTCTTCCATCCACCCGCTCCATCCTCGGTTCCCCCGCCCGCGCTGGCACCGCCGCTCGGCCGCTGAGTCAGAGCCGCCCGGGGCCGGCGGAGGGTGCGCGGGATCCGGGGGACGAGCCGAGTACCGCAGGGCTGCCTTTGAAGGGCCCTTAGTAGCGGCTGTTTGTTTTCTCCTGCCGTAGCGAGCTCCCCGGGCACCTGCCAAAACACACTCGTTAACACCTACACCCAAAGGGGATCATCCGAGAGCTCCAATTCTCGGACAAGCCAATGGAAAGACTCTGAGTGGCTTTATACCGCCTTAGGATCAGGCCATTGCCCTGCCTCGTGTCTCCTCTGCTTTCTCCAGACAAAACTCCCTCTCTCCTGAGTGCTCCATCTGTTCTTAGTCACTCTCACAACACCCTGTGGAAGTTATTTTGCTGCAGAGAGCAGCAAAGGGAACGAGGAGACTTCTTGCTCTTCTCAGTGATCCTGCTTTCACCTGCCACAGGATAGGAGTGGATCAAAGCATAGGGCAGCTCTCCAGCGACTGCACCACAACTCCTTCCAGTGCTGTGCAGTTATCTGTTCCCCTGAGCCCTGCAGTCACAGCCCAAAATGAAAAGCACTGATTTATTACTTTTATTTCCAGGTCAAATATTTGAGATCACAGTAGCCAGCTGAGCAGTGCAGTCAGTTGCACCACAGAGGCTAGAGATGCTCCTGGGTCCCAGAAGGTATTTTTCCCTTTTATGCAAAATGCTTCTGTCAGTGGTGCAGGGGCGATTGGAGCAGACCCTGCCACTGACTTGCCTTCGTGTCACGAGGCTGCTCCCAACATTTCCACAAAGAAAAAGCAGCGTGAAACTGCAAGGGGTTAATAGCACATGACATTTTTGGGATCAGTCTCAGGCTTTGGGAGGATTTCTGCACCCACAACAAAGTGCAAGAGTCTTATTAATACAGGGTGTGTAAATGATGATGTGTTAATAATTTTAAGCCCTCATCCCCTTTTATGATTAGAGCAGGCTCAGACTGAGGAATGAAGGCTCTCCATAGCCTAAAACCCTGCCAGCAAAAAGCTGCTTCAGTAGTTTTGCTCCCCGAGCTGTGCTCCTGCAAGGGTCAGCCACAGCAGGGATTTTGACCAGGTGACCATGAGTCCCTGTGTCATCTTGTGGTCTCACATCTGTGAATGCTCTGCCCCTTGAAGCAGCCCCTTCCTATCAGTCAGCCTGTCCTGTGGGACACAGTTACACCAGCTACAGTCAGCAAATGATTTCAGAGTCTCTCATACAGGGCAGGAATCATATTCACAGATGGGACACTGACATAACTGGAGCGCTCTTTTATAACATTCCAGTAGATATTCTAAGTGAAATGTTTCATCATTCTTTTTTTTTTAAAAATAGCCAAGGATAATAATATCCTAGAACTTCTTTTCCACTACTGGCTTAATCTATTTTTTTTAAACTATGATATGTGCATTCCTTTGGTTTGCACAGCAGACTTCAGAACTTAATGGGAACAAGGAGATATGAGCAATTTTTCCGTTGTCCTTTATTGCCAAACCACTTTAAGCCTGAAATTGGGGGTTAATATCTCTGACTCAACCTCACCCCAAAATTGAATAGCAGTGTGTGTGCATGTGTGCCTCTCAGAGGAACTACCAGATATTTCTCCCTTCTCTCTCCCTCCTTTTTTTTTTCTCCAATAGCACTCCCCACACTCCAGACCAAGCAACTAGTCACTCACAGTCTGAGCTCATTTTAAAGAGCTTGGATTCAGTCCATGTGCAAGTTTTAGTTGCCTGTTAAATTTCTAATGCCTGCCACATACACCATTAGAACACTTAGATTTTCAAGACAGCATTGACTCATATTTTCTTTGGGTTTTAGCTGCTAAATAGACAAGCAGCATTCTTAATCCACTTTACCTCTTTTGCTGTTAAAAGGTTTAAAATGAAAGTATAACAGTATTACAGATTCAGTTTAAATTACATCTTGTGTGGGGCCACATAATAATTAGCACAGTCACCATATCTCTGAGAAGATCATATAAAACTTCCTTCAGCTTGGGGCATCCTCTGATCCCTTGCTGTAGTGAAGTTATTGGTACAGGGAATACAGTGGGCCAGTATAATAATAAAATGAAATGAAAATAATAAATGATAAATTACATTTAAACCCTGAGAAATATGTGAAGTACTTTTTAAGTCATAGTTTGTATCACACTAGAAACTACTCTTTCTTAGCTTTGTTTTTGGATTCCCTGTCCTCTAGTACCTGGGCAGTCCAGTATTCACATACTTTTAAAGTTTATTGAGGCACAGCCCTGCCAAAGGCAAGCACTGATCCAACTATGTGGAAAAGGACTCCTTCCATTCTCCAGTTCCCTGAAATGGCAGCACAATGTATTTCCAGTTCTGCTCTGTGTGGAGCCTGCTGCAAGTATACGTGGCTGCAATTTTTGTTAATGCTGCCAAGGACAGACTTTGCTTCAGTTCTTGAAACACCTTTCTGGCTCATGACACAGCTTTACAGAATAAAACCCAGGAGTTAATGCTGACTCCCAGATCTCCAGTGGCTGCTGTGAGCCCAAGTGGAGCTGTGACCAGGGGCCAAGAGTTGGGGCCATGTTGGCCTTCTGATAGCAGTAACAGGAGAAATACATGGAGGGTCCTCGTAGAAAGAAAGTGTTTCTGATATGAGAAAGATTGAGATTTAGGGAAACCAACTAGTATTTCCTGCCTTTGGACACTGTATTCCAGCCTTCCATTCCAGCCCTAATGGAAAACAAGCATTGGGAAGTGTTGGTCATGTTGTTTGGGTTTTTCCCTTGATTTGGAGTGGCCAGATGATTTTTCTGAGTGTGTGTATTGAGCTGAAGAGCCCACAGTCTATTTAAGTCTAGTAGCTCCCCAGTCTTTTTTTCATTGTTAATTATTAATGACAGACCGTGGGTAGTATTTGTCACTTATGTAGTTATTAACAGCTAAAACCATTTGCAATGTTTTATTATGGGCTTGAGAGCCTGATTTGGGTCTAAACTAAACTACACTCAGCCCTTGGAGGGTTCCAGAAATCACACCTGTCCCTTGAACTGAGTTCTGCAGCTGCTTCATGCACCTCTAATATTTAGGCCAGATCTGTACTTTGTGGATTTGTACCATTTCTCCTTGAAATAATGCACTGATAGATTAAATAAACAGCCTACAGTGTAGAGCATTAGAACTCACATCTCTGTTCACTCAGAGCAGGTGGAAACTGTTATTCCTATAGATTATGCCACAGTGATCCTATGGGCCCAGTGTCCTTACGTGCCCTGAGAGCTGCAGGAGGGAGTGGGGGGAATCCAGTCAATCGATGCCTGGTCGCTCTTGCTCCTTGACATCTGTCAAGTTGTCTGCTGGGCAAAAAAAAGTTGAATCCTATAAGCTGAGCTAATTCCTACATTTCTCTAACACTTTTCTCATTGCTGTCTTGTCGCCCTAATTCCTCGCCAGTGTCAGAATTTATGATTACGTGTATTAGCAGCGAAACTATTTCACATGACATGGTCGTTTTGGAAAGCAAAAGGTACATTTTCCATTTGTGGAGTATTACTAATTCTAGGAGCAGTTGGGGATAAGTTTGAAACTTCACTTGCTTAACGGATTGCAGGCAAGCTTGGAAATAAAGGATAGGATAAAGATTGAGCAGGAGTTGGGGTCGTTTCCCCGTGCTCTCCTGCCAGTCACCCACATGTCACTTTAAAAGCCCGATGTTATTGTTCATGTCGTTTCTTTTTGTGGCTGATACAACTGATGCTCTCCAATTGTGCTCCGTGTGCTGTTAGCTGCAAGGGTGACAGCTCTCTTTAATGCTAAGCCAAGATCAGCAAGTATATTTGGTTTTCCTAATGAATTTTAAACAGAAGGGCCAATGATAAAAGGCCAGCACTCAGCACACGGTAAGGATCATTGTACAACAGACAAAAATAGTCCAGTTTAATATATGTTTAAACAATTCAGAACAAATCAAGCCCTCAGGCAGAGCAGTACGAGTTCCCCAAGGAGCCTCACGTTCCTGAGGGTAAGAGCTCAACCCCATGTGCAGCTTTCTGGGGTGGCCTCATTTGTGGATGTCAGTCCCAAGACCGCTAATGACCGGCTGCTCCGGCTCCCCCGTCTGTCCCGGCGGCAGCAGAGCCCCGGCTCTGTCTGAGGGAGACACTGCGGAGCTGCAGAGCCAGCGCCTCTGTAGGCTGGGAATCGCTGCGGCAGATGAGGTAGCCTTGAGCTGTGGTCTCCAGCTCAGCCACAGAGCGAGCACTGGATCCTTTCCAAAACCGGCTCCAGCAGTCCCTTGCTCCAGCACGGAGCAAGGAGCAGGAGTCAGGAAGCAGCATCATGTGGCACAAGGGATGGACACAGCCTATGGTCCTTCCACACTGCTCACACCCTGCAGGGCTGTGTGCTGGCCACAGGCACCCAGCAAAGCTCCATCCCGGGTGGCTTTGGCAGCGTGTGCAGGAGAAAGTTCAAGTAGTTAGATCCAAGGGAGCCATTGTGTTACTATGTATATTATGCATTAATGAGAAAAAATGTTATCCTTTCAGTCTCCACTGCGTTAAAGCTTGGCACTGACAGCTCTGACATCACTTACTAATCTAGTGCTGTGAATTTGGAACAATGGCTTTTCCCTCTCCATTTAAATTGCACTTCAGTGGGAAATGTATGGAGTGAATGTATGGAGTTGATTCTATGAATATACCAGCAGGGTTCCCCCTATTTCCAGCTCACCATCTCCTTCTGTAAATACCTCAGTAAACACCCTGGCACATCCCATCTGCAGGATCACTTGCCCTTTCTGACAGTCAGGTTTCTCCATCCCTTGGCACTTTCTAGTAACAAATTATTGCCACAAGGCCTGATTCCAGTGTGACTGCTGCCTGTCTGCCCTCATGCAGCCCCACAGCAGGTGTTGCTGCCCCCTGACTCCCCTTTCAGCTCCAGCCCTATGTGGTGTTTCTCCTCACCCAGAGGTGCCTCTGATGCCTCCCAGTAACTCCCTTGGGCCAGTACTGGGCTTCTTCTGAAGCTCAATTTAGAAACTGATTTCAAACTGTAGGAAAAGCCTGAGTTCTTGCCCTCTGGACTAGCAAAGGATAGAGCAAAAGAGTGTGACGAGAAGGCAATTTGTCATTAATTGGCTGGACACATTAATGAGAAAGGTGACAGAGTATAAGCCCAAATGTGGGGATGCTGGTTCATGTGTGCTCTAAAACAGACTTTCTGTGAACTTAGACAAGTAATGTGGGGTCAGATTTGTCATGTAGTTAATGCTGCCGTGCTGACAGGCTTAGCAAATAAAAACAAGCTGAAGTAAACACCAAAATACTTTTTTAATGATCTTGGTCCCTCTGCCTTTGCCTCCCTGCCCTGTCTACAGACTAAGAGCATTTTTCAAACTCGCAAACCTGATGACAGCCATCAGTACGCTAATAAAGGGCACCATACAAACAGGTATGTGCAAGGGAACAGCCTCCTGACCACAGATCCTCTGAACACACAAATTTAGGGTCTCCAGTTACCCACGAGTGAAGTCACTGGTGGTTGTAGCAGCAATTGAAAGGGTAGGAGGCTGCCTGGAGGCAGCGACCAGCACCCTGTGCAGGGCCAGAGGAAGATGCTGATGAATAGAGTCAATGTGGTAGAGGTGGCTGAGGGGACCTGGGCAAGCTGGCAGCACCAGCAGTGTGGTCAGCAGGGAACGTGGAGAGAGCCCATTCTCTGAAATGCTGTTTGTGAGCAAGGCAGGAGGAGAACAGAGGCTTTGTGCATGATGGACTTGATGTCTCTAAGGGTGCTCCAGTTAAGGCCTGGGACTGCAGAAACCCGCCTGCTGCTGCCCTGGCTGCAGCCTGCAATGGGAGGCAGGAGCACGTGGTGTGTCACAAATGAAGCCTGGAGAAGGCAAGGGCAGCACCCAGATGCCTGCAGCTGCTGGAGACCCTGGAAACCTCAACAGAAAGGGGCTTGAGGAGGAGGTGGCCACGTGCGAGGCAGCAAGTAATGCCCCACCTGGGGTAGCAGGGCAGAGATGCCCACCCAACAAGGGGTCGTTTCTGGGGGCTCCCATGCCTGGGCAGGCCTGTTATTTCCCTCGCAGCCCTGCTTCTTCCATGTCCATGCCACCTCCCCTGGCCTCAGACCCTCTCCTCCTCGCCCCCATCACGACCCCCGCGGGCCGCGCTGCCGGTGCGGTGCTGCCGGTGCGGCGGGGCCGGTGCGGTGCTGTCCGGGCCGGTCCCGGCTCCTCCTCCCGGGGGCGGCCCCGGCGGCAGGTGGCTGCCCAGAGCAGGAAGCTGCCACCGCTCGGCCCCTCGTGTGCCGCCGCCGGGCTCGCCGCCCGCACCCGCCGTCGGGGGCACCCGCGCCCGCCGCGCCCTCCGCCAGCACAGCTTTTTTTGTTGTTGTTTTACCCGCTTTATTCCTCTTTTATTTCCTGCCCTCTGACTCCTCCGCGCTCGCACTTGGAAGGACACCGCCGGGGGTCGCGGCGGCTGCACTCGGGGTGCCCTCGACACCGGGCGGGCTCCGCTCCGCTCCGCCGCTGCCCGCGGGCGCTGCCGCCATGAGCGCCCCGGCCCCCGAGCCCGGCCCGCAGGACGGGGACCCCGGGCACGGCCCCGGCACGGCCCGGCCGGGCAGCCCGCAGGAGGAGTTTGACTTCTCCATCCTCTTCGACTACGACTACCTGAAGCCGATCGAAGGTTGGTGAGGAGCCGCCGAGGAGGAGCCGCGGCCGCGCCCCGACGGGGCGGCGGGGCCGGGCCGGGCGCTGCTGCTGCGCCCTCGGCAGCTCCTCGGAGGGCCCCGCCGGGCTCTGCCCTGCCCTGTCCTGCCCGGGGCCGGGCGGTGGGTGCCGGCGATGCGTTGCTCGGCGGGCCCGGCGCAGGTCGGGGCCGGGCGGTTCGGGTTTGGCGGGGCTGCTTTGCCCGGCAGGTGCTTGCGGACGGTCACTGCTTGGTCTCCATCCCGTGCTGCACTGTCTGAAAGCGGCTGTGGGAGCTTCTGTTCCCAAAGTTTTGCACCCGGGAATGAGCGCAGCTGCCAAAGGCGAGGCAAAGGAGCTCGGCTCAGTTGGTCGCCTTGTGACCATCATCGTCATCGTGCTAGAGCGTGTTCTGGAAACTCAAAAAGGCCGCTCAGGCACTGGGGCTTAGAGTCTCGAGGAGTTAATTACCTGCCACGAGTTTGAGCATCCTGCTTGGATGGCAGGGAGCTGAGTAGATCTGGTTTCCAGTTTGGGTCCAAACACCATAAGCTTAAGTTAAAATTAAGGAAAAAAAATCTGCAGACTGTTCTACTTCTCTGAGCTTATGCTCTGATATTAAAAGCACTGTGCTAAGTGCTCCCTGACTTCCTAAATGATAATTCTATCTGTTGATGATAGTAAAAAGCGATACTTCCTTACCCATAAAATACAGATATGTGTAAACCAGAAAAAGCTGAAAGAAAGAGGACCCAGAGGAATGAACTGCTGGGATATTGTTTCTAAGATACATTCGTTTGGATTCTGCACAGTGGACAGGTGGCATTTCTCCAGGGCATCTGAAGAGAGATGTTGTGTTCCTGGAGGATGGTGCAGGATGAGACCTTTGAGGCCTGAATCATGGTAACATTAGTGAAACAGAGTTATTAGTGAGTTTTAATCTTTGTGTCCTTGTTTAAATATACAGATGTGCACCAGCATCAAAGCTCGGGCTGGTTAATGTCATCAGATGCACAAAGCTGAATTTTCTTTCAAGTAGATCAAACTGTGGTAAAATATATCCACGATGGTCAGTGATTTTAATGAAAATACATTAAATCTCAGTGAAAGCTTCAGATGCTGATTTGTTCACATCTATGTAGTAAGCAGTACTGCTGTGAAGCCTTAAGTGGGAAGTTCTACAGAATATAATAGTACGTAGGCGGAGTGTAGAAAGTTTAATCTTCAAACCACATAAATGCAGAGCAGTATATGCTTGTTGTAGAAGTAACTTCCTTCTTCAGCCTGCTTTCTCCACATTTGAATTACTGGAAACCATAATTAGTAGTAATTTTGTTTGTTCCAAAGATGGAAATCATTAGCATAAAAAAAAAAAAAGATCACAACCATATATACCAGCATTGTAATCTGGAGAACATTCTCCCTGACTTTGAAAAGGCACCAGCTAGAGTCTGTAAGCAATCCAGTATACATCCGTGACCTTTAATGTAGAAAAGATTAAAGCATGTTTACATGAGAACAGAAAATGTTCACATTTTGAGGAAGGACTTTATCCACATGCCGGTGGTAAATGATGCTCATTGTTCATGTGCGATTCTGGCCTCGTCTGAACTGCAGTTGAGAAAACAAGGCCTTTTCAGAGGAGGATTCAAAGTGGAACCAAAACCATAGGAGTGTCTGTGGATCCCAGCACTTCAGTCTAGTTCCTACACTCAGAGCTGCTCCACCCACTGCTCACGACAAGTCCTCTAATAACAAATCTCTGTGAGCATGCTAAAAGGGTTTTTTTAATTAAAAAAAAATAATAAAGGGGGGGAAAGAAATTTGAGGATCTAGGAATGGACTGGGATGAAAGTTTATTTCTGATAGAAATTTTTTTTTTAAAGGTTGGGATTTGGCAGGATCCACCCAAACTTGTGTTTTAAAAGTAGGATCTATATCACAACTTGTTGCCATGGGAATGCCAGAAATATCGTTGCTGAAAGTGGCTGGTGTTTGGTAGTGCTTAAGTGTGCTTGAGACAACAGGAGCGTGGAACTGCTATAAAAGCAACAGGGAAAAAAAGGGTAAATAAAAGTCCTACAGTCAATATTATTAATATTAAATATTCCTCTCTAAGCCAACCATTTCCAAAAGCAGGAGTGCTGTACAAAGTGCCCTTTTCCCTGTGCCTTTTCCCCTTACTTGCCAGACTTTAATTAGCAATTATCTTCTCAACATTTGCAAATGAGAAACACCTGCTGAACTCAGTGGTGTGCCCAGGTGAACAGGATTTGGGGAGTGTGGGCAGGGCAGGTATCCTGTGCTGTTAAGTTGAAGTTGGGATTTCACTTGGCCATTGAGGAAGTTTTCTGTCTCCTTTTAAAATAAAGTGTCAGATGCATTCCCTTGAGAGTTACCTGTGCAGGTGTTGCTAGTGATATCCCAAGTTTTAGATTATTTCAAGCGTGGCAGGTGCTGCTTGTCTTTGTTTCTCAGTGCAGAAGATTGACGGAGAGTTAATGAGCATTTAAAAATGAGCTCCTACAAACAGAGCTCCCTGATGGGTAAGTTCTGATAACTGCTTTGTGTATTCTTCCCTAATACCTGTTGTTGGCCACTGTGAGTGACAAAATACTGAAAAGCTGCTCTGCTTCAGCAGCTCCCTTCATGGAGTTTTGTGGTGTTCGCTCTGTGATGATCTGCTGACAGGTAAAGCTGTCACATAATTTTTAATTTTTGAGGTTAACCCTTCTGGGAGTTGATCCTCTGAGGGGTGTTTTGAAAATCCAACCAAAACTTATCTTTAAATAAGATTCCAGACAAAATCCTGCCCTGAGACAACAGGTGAGAATGCAGATGGGAAAGAGTATTTTCTCGTGGGCTTAAGCCCTTGCTGTAGCTCAGCAGACTCTTACATTGCATCTGGTGATATGAATCTACAAGGTCTGTGTATATATAACACAGAGAGGGGACGCAGGGAGCATCCATAAATATTAATATTCCTCTAAATGCTTGTTTGTATGTAGACAGGCTCCCAGGGACATTGCCACGTCTTGTAGGTGTCAAGCCCTGTATAATTTGCCTGTTCATTTTTTTTTCTCCCAGATGCAAAGCTATTAAAAGGGAAAAAACTGAAAGTGCCTGCAGCTGGGTCCTGGCTCAGGAACACAGGAGGCAGTGTTCAGCCCTGCTGTAAAGAAACAAATATGCACATCTAGCAGAGAATTCCAGATTTCACTCAGGAAACCAGCTCTCACTTGGAGCTTCCAAGCAGTTTGTGTAAATAACAGGCAACCCGGCTTTTGAAAAATGCAAAAGAGCTCTGCACTGGTCCCTTCAAATGACAATGAGCAAGTTAATTAAGAAAAAAATTGGCTCTTTTACTTATGCAAATAAGGAACTCAATTTAAATCTCAGGAGCTGCACTGCAGCAAGAGGATGTGAGGTCAAAACCAAACTTCAGCCCCTGCCCTCCCTTGTCCCACACGTGTCTATCTTTAGCTTTTCCTAGATGATGGTTTGGATAAACCCAGCATGGAATGCAGTTGCTTGGGTGATCTTTTATTCCCTAATTTCATGCTAATTGGCAAGGTCACATGTGGCTGACTGGATGACTTTGAAGTAACTGCCTTGTTTTAAAGCAGGGGAGGGTGGTCCTCACAGAGCTGCCTATGCACACTCTGGTGTGGTCCTGGGTTTGAGGGATCTCTGGAGCCTGGCAGGACCCAGCAGGGTTTTCCTTTCTGCCTCTCAGAGGTGTGTGAAAAGGAGTTTTATAAATGAAGGCTTGAATCCTTTGAAACTTAAATCCCTTGATCTTTTCCACCTGTGATTTCACTCTTGGGTTCTAAGGGCAGTCCTGAGGGTACCCGCCTGGGCAGGCTGCCCAGCTTCCAGAGGGCTGGGGGAGCTGCCTGCACTCTTCCTGGACCTGTCTAGAGGAGCTGGTTTGTTGGTTATTTGCAATACATTAGCTCTGCTTCCATTCCCTGTTGTGGGGACAGAGAGGGAGAGGTGGTCTTGTGAACTAGCAACTGGGTAAATGCTATGGAAAAAAATGGGGGAAAGAGAGCTGACAGGTTGGAAACAGTTTGGGTGGGATCCTAGGGGGCTTGGGGCTGACTGCTCTAGGTAAGGGACTTGAGTGATGCAGGGTAGGCTGTTTGCTGACAGTAAAGCTGAAAGAGAATGTGAGGAGGTGTCAGTGCTGTCTGGGTGAGAAACTTGCTTTCTTTTAACCCACTGTCAAACCAGAAGGATATTTTGGTTGTGAATCAGAGGGTGATTCAGCAGTGAAACCTCAGGCTGGGAAATGCCTGAGTGAAGGGAGATGGGGAAGTGCTGTAACTGCCCATGCAGAGGAGCTGTGCTGAGGCTGCTGTGGTGTTTGCTGAGATGTCCATCAGAAAGGCAGTGAAGAGGACAGTCCTTTGCTGGAGTATTTCAGTCTGTGTTTTGGGATGCAATACGCAGGAATGGATATTGAAGGCGTCACAGCCTTGGGCGCAAAACCTGCACCTCTGGGGAGCATCTTCCCCGTCTGCCCCCTCTCAAACACAGGAGCTTGACCCTGTTTACAAAAGCAAACTCCTGGTGGTGCTCCTTGCCTGGGGAGCCTGGGGTGTTGGCTCTGGTCTGTCCTCTCCTGGAGCAGATTCCTAACTCCAGCCTGCCTTAGCCAACTTGGCCGGGAGCAGAGCAGCCAGTCCCCTCCTACTGAAGCAAAAAGCAGAATTTCTCCCGATTTCTGTGGAAGAGCCGTTTATTTCTGAGAGCAGCAGTTGCCGTTTCACCCCTGTGCCCCTCTCCCCTCCCCGGTGAGGTCAGAGCTGCAGCATCACCAGCGTCTCCATGGTGACAGACCGTGACATCACCGGCGTGGGCAGCAGCAGCCGGGACAGTGATTTCATTGTACCTCTGGAGTTCTGCAGGGCCGGGACTCGCTCAGGAGACCTCCCCAAACCCCCCAGGCCTGGCTCCTGACGAAGCCGTGCCGATGAGTCAGGGCCGGCAGCCTCTCCCCTGCCTGAGCCGCAGCCCCCGGGCACCGCTGCCTGGAGCTGTTCCCTGAGGTTTTGTCTGCAGCTTTGCCCACGGTCCCGCTTTATTGATTAATTTGCCACGTGGGGGGGAAAGTAAATATTGTTGCTGTCCAGAAGCTGTGGGTGTCTGCTCGGCCAGGGGCTGTGGCCTGGGTGAGCTGTCCCAGTTGCAGGACCGAGGAGCTCTGTGGAGCTCTTCCCGTGAAGGCAAGGGCAAGCTGTGGCTTGCTGTTGTGTGTAAACGTTGTTATTAATAACTGGAACGTGGATCCTCTGGGAAGGTGAATGCCAAGGGTGAAAGTGCTCTTTTAAACACAATATTACAGGGATAAGCAAAGAAAATGTAGGTTATCTAAAGCCCAGTTTTTAGTGGGCAGACACTGTGGGTGGTGATGTTTGTTTGTTATTCAGAAGACTTTAAAAATTACACATGCACATGTTGGCTTTTCCCATATCCTTCGACATGAATCTACCTACACTGGCTTTGCTGATGATGTTCTGAGGAGTTTTAGTTCTTTACCTGCTGTCTGTGTGTCTGGCACAGTTTAAGTGTTCGGTGGGGGCAGCTTTAGCTGTGGGTGTGTTGAATGGGGAACTGAAAGGGTTGCCTGCTCCTTGGCATGAAGCTGTTCAGCCTGGAGAGTTTTTCTGCAATTGCTGGTCACTGCACACATCCTGCCCCAAGCCCTGGCACCAAGCCTCACTGTGTTTGGTGCTGGTTTTGCTCCCTTGCATCAGCTGGAATTGGGGGGGTTGTGCCTAGAGCAGTGGGAGTGATGTTTTGTGTGTCTGTGGGGGGTGTGTTACTCTGCTGATGCTGAAGGCGTGACGAGTTCTATTAAAAGTGAATCTCAGCATCAATATCTGGGCTTGATGTGTCAGATCTGAGTGATGAGGATGACACACTATTCCTGTGAGTGCCAAAGCTCTGAAATCAACGATGCTAAAAATATGTTCGGCTCAGAATTCGGTTGCTGTTTTCCCATCCCCAAAACAGCTGCGTGCTGGGATTAAAAGCCAGAGGGAACCTTAAGAAATCTGCAGGCTGGACTCTCCTGAGCATCTCCCCTCCTGTCACAGGCATTCTGTGTGTTGGTTTGTTTGCTTGGCTCTTGGGGTTTCCCGCTAAACACGAAGGCTCAGCAGTTCCTGAAAACAAACAGAAACCCCCTGAAATTAAGTAAAAATCTCTCTGCCTGTAAAAGTTTCACTACAAAATTTTGCAGCCATTGCAGAAAGCATGATCAGCTCCTACCTGGCATTATGTCTGACATTATTTTCTCGTGTCATGTAGGAGTTAGAGAAAATGCTGGAACAGTTATTTAAATATTTAAATGAAAGCCTCTTCGCCTGTGGCACATATTGACCTGTGCCAATCATCTCAAACTGTGGAGCTGTTTCAGCTATTTCCTGCTGGATACGTTGAGAGCTTTAAAAACATATTAAAATCCTGATAGTACTTTGCATGCTTTTGTATGATGACGAATATTATTCAGCTCCCAGGCTGGGGAAGCTCCAGGAGCTGATGCACATGGTCTGTCCTGGGGATACCTGGCATGACTCCATTCTCTTGGATGCCACTGGCATTAAACACCTGATGGGGTTCTGGGATCAGATCAGAACCAGGCTCAGTGATGCTGGTGGGAATTCTGTGTTGCCTGGAAGCATTCCTGTGCTCTGCAACTTGGGTATAGTTTGCAAGCTGAGAATCTGAAAACTGAGGATTTTTTGCACCAGGAGAGAGGGTTGCACTGAGCACTTTCTCTGTTACTTTGTGTTTTATAATTCCTCTCTGGCCAGCTGGGCTGGAATTGGAACGTGATTGCCTGTAACCATGGGGCTGGATCCTTTCTCTCTCTCTTTTCTAACAAATACTTGTGAATGTGTTTTCTGATCATCTGGTGCATTCTTATGTGAAACCTGTCACCAAAACTTACTGACATTATATGGAGCCAAACAAATCATCACACAGAACTGGCTTTTTAATTTAATAGTTTGAGCTCAGCTTTGGTTGGTTTCTTGAAGGGCTTGGCTGTGTAAGAAAGGTTTTTCTCCCTTCACCAAAAGCTGTTCCTCAACCTTTTGGTTTTACAGAGACTTGTTTGGAAGTGATTTTGTGATGTGATGGTCTCAGTCCAGCTCCTAGTTAACAAAATTTGACCAAAGTCACAGCACCCCAGTTTGCCAAGGGGTGTATTTGGCAGAAAGAGCAGGAGGGCCAGCACTGACATGGGCAGAGAGGCTGACACGCTGCTGACCCTTCCAGGTGATCCCTCTAGGTCAGGCTCAGGCAGTGTGGAGGTGTTTGCAGTGCTTCTGTCCATGCTGCACCTGCTCTGAGCACTTGAACTTCCCTGGCTGCTAATCCAGTACTTTTCACAAGCATTAACTGCAGTTAAAAAGAGTTAAACAAATATTAAGCTAATACCAGATCACAATCAGTTTATAAATATGCATTTTTTTTTTAATCCATGATTGCTCAGCTTCTGTAATAATATTTATAGCCTTAAAGAGACCCTTCTTTTTCCAGAAGAACCGACTCCACATAAAACCAACAGCCCACCCTCTGGAGTTACATACGCTCATGATGTCTTGGACTGTGGCCTCAAGCCATGCCCCCTGCCTTTTCCTAGCCTTTCTGCAGATCCCATGGGCAGATATGGACAGCCAGATAGTAGCATAGGGACAACACCTACACACCCTGCCAACGCTGCAGGGGCCTCTGCTCCGAGCCCTAGGATTGAAATTACTCCATATCATGAACTGATTCACTCAGGGGGTCCCTTCCGCAGCAGAGACACAGATGTTCTTTTGGTAGAACATCAGTCAAACTCAGCCACCACTAGCCCAAGGGTTACCCTGCCCGTCCCTGGCTTTGAGGGCTACAGAGAACCACTGTGTCTGAGCCCAGCTAGTAGCGGCTCCTCTGCAAGTTTCATTTCAGAGACAAATGTATCTCCTTGCACGTCACCATGTGTTTCACCAAATAATGGTCCTAGTGATGACCTTTGTCCACAGTTTCAAAACATCCATACTCATTATTCTCCTAGAACCTCTCCAATAATGTCACCACGAACAAGCATCACGGAGGAAACCTGCTTGGGACGACATTCACCATCACCCCGTCCCAACTCAAGGTCTTCATCGCCAGGTGCAAAACGGAGGTACTCTTGCACTGAGCTCTACAGCACTCAGCTGCCTTCCACTTCTCCACGGCAGTCACGGACCCCCTCTCCACAACCCTCTCCTCGCATCCCCTTGAGAGAAGACAACTCTTCAGTTACTTACACGCAACTGGCCAGCGCTCCTCTTTCCATGGATGCTATGAGCAGCCTTCCCGCGGATCCTTCCTGTGGTGTTCCCACGAAAATCTGGAAAACCAGCCCTGATCCTTCATCAATGTCTTCCCACAAAAACAGCATTTCATGTCACGTCTTTCAGACTGTTGACTTCCACGGGCCTTGTGAGCAGGAGGACAGGAGAAACTCAGCCCCAGAATCAATTCTGTTGGTACCTCCATCCTGGACAAAGCAACTGGTGCCTGCAATCCCTATCTGCAGGTAGGTGCATCCTTCCTGTGGGGATGTGTTTTCTCATGTGTGGTGTCCTCTGATGCATGATGATCCCTAGGGAGTGTTTTCTTGGGCAGATCCTGCTGCAGATCAGAGCTAAGTGCTCGGGGACAGCACTGGTTAATGGGGGCCCAGTCCATTATGATTCTGAGAGATGAATAAATCTGGATTTGGAAGAAACATCACCAAAGCGGTTCACTGATAGCACAGTACACTGCAAATTCAAATTGCCAAATTATTTGTCTCAATAGCAGACTGCAGACAGCCCTTGACAAAGGCTGAACATGCTGGTGCCATCCTGCTGCTTTAACAAAAACAATGGGATTGCTTTTGTAAACTCAGTCACTTACAAATTTCCATCAAGGATGAAAATGCTTCAAATAATTCCTGATTCAAAATAGAGGACACTGCTTCAAGTCAGACTGAGTGTTCAATCAACTCCGAGTGCTTTATTGTTGGTGGTTAATTTGTTAATTGTCCCTTAACCCAAATCTCAGCCATTGGCACTCCCCTCATCAGCTCCATCCATTGTCTGGCACCGGTGGCAGGGCTGGACCCCGAGTGATGCAAATCTGCCAGGACCGAGGGTGCCAAGTGTGTGACTCAGCTCCCAGTCCCCACTGCCACCCTGCCAGCCCTGCCATCCTGCTCAGCACCGAGGCTGTCCCCTCAATGACATTAGTCCAGGTTGCTCCCGACCTGGTAAACACAAATTCTGAGTGAAAGAACACAGGCTGTGACTTCCCTTGGCTCGCTAGGCTGGTTTCTGGCAGCAGCTTGTGCTCCCAAAATAAGAGTGATTTGAAATCCAGCGCAAGCTCTAGTTGTACATTTCAGTGTATTCATTTCATGTTATAAACCCCTGTGTATTTTTGTAACAGGAAAACTAGTGTCAGGTAAGAATATTTAGCGTTTTATTCACGTGCATTTTAATATTTATGGAAATCATAAAGGTTATTAATTTGCATAACTGGTAGGTAACGGTAAATGGAGTTAATATTTCACAATATGTATTCTGTGATCAAAGTTTAAGACACGCAGCAAAAGCTAGATAAAAAAGGGGCATCTTTTAAAAAATATAACTGCTGCAGGTATTTCTGTATAAGAAATAGAAATATTCTCTTCTGCATGGAGATGAGTGCTCAGAAATTACTGTCCCCACCCTGAATTTCAGCAGAGTTTGTAATCAAATGTGAGCAGGACAGAATAATGTTGGAATTAATAGACTCCTAAATGGTTCAGCAGGAGCAGCGGTGGTGGGGCTCTGGGAGGGGGGTGGGCTCAGGGCTTTGAGAAATGAAGGGCTCAGGAGTTTCACTGGGGTGTCCTCTCTCTGCCCAGTTTGCCTGTTCAGTCGCTGCCGCCCCTGGAGTGGCCCCTGTCCAGCCAGTCTGGCTCCTACGAGCTGCGGATCGAGGTGCAGCCCAAGCCCCACCACCGCGCTCACTACGAGACCGAGGGCAGCCGCGGCGCCGTCAAGGCTCCCACCGGGGGCCACCCCGTGGTCCAGGTAAGGGACTGGGCAACATCTCCCTGGAGGAAAAGTGGGAGTGAGTTCCATTTCTGAAGGGCTTGCTGGGGGCCGGCCCTGAAAGGGGAGGACCCTGTGAACCTGGGTGTGGTTGTGGATGTGTTCAAAGGGTCTGAAGCCGAACTGTGGTGAAGTCCAGGATGTTTGGAAGGTTGGTTTGGATTAGCTTGTGAACGCTCAGGAACTTGGGCAACGTATTTGTCACCTTTTCTCAGCTGTTAAGCCTCCTGTGATCCAGCTCTCATAAGACGCCTGGTTATCCTGAATTCCAGCTGAGCCCCTTTTACCTTGACAACAGACTCTCCTGTGTAAATTTTCCATGAGGTTCAATATGTACAAACATCAAGCCTGATTTTCCAACTTGTCGTAGCTCAGTGACCTCCCAGACTCAGATTTGAAACCAGTGGCAGATGGTGTCAGATCTGCAGCCCCACGTCCTCCTGCCGGTGCTGAATGAGGGGTTTGGAGCCGCAGCCGTCGGGGGCCACATCAGTTGTTTCCCTCATGTCCCCCTTGTTTCAGTCCATGTCTCTGGGCAGGAAAGCCAAAGCCAGGCTGGTGGTGGGATAGTGCTGGGGATGATGTGTTGACCTGGACACGTTGGCCACAGCTACAGCTTTCACTGAGCAAAGCTGGGGGGCACCCTGCAGATGTTCCTGACACACTCAGGACTTGCATGAACCAGGGAAATATTGACATTTATGCTTAATTTTAATCACGTGATCAATACCACTAATTTCACTGGGTTGATTTGTGCTTAACTCCAAACATATGTTCAGTATTCCCCTGCAGGCTCAGCCCCTTTTAAAATCAAGCCATAAATTGTTAAATCAATGAATTTAGTTTACTTTGGTTGAGCTGGACTTGCATGAATGGAGTGGATATTTGAGTAAAGGGTGCAGGATAATAATAAATAGCAATCACATTTTTCATACCTCAATATATGCAGGCTTTTTAGTTTGAGCCTGACAAGCTCGTAGCCCTCTGTGGTGTGTTTGAAGCTACCTGGATGTAGGAATGATCTTGCCAATCAGCACTTGCTCCTTTCTCAGTTTGCTTACAAATACAGTATCATTTACCTTCCCAAGGTAGTCCTATCGACTGGATATTTATTGCAATGAAGGAGTTTCTCTTGACATGGGGAAATATTAATAATTTGTTTCCTTCCTGTAATCAATATCAATCAAAGAGGGATTTATATTTTCTGTTGGGGGCAGGATCCAATATTCCTAGTTTTATCATAATTTGCCTTCAAGCTTCAGGATCTAAAACTATAAATTCAAATGTCCTCATGAGTTTCCCAAGCAGATGTGCCTCTGCACAGCTGTTCCTGCATCTGGGGAAAATATGGACAGTTTCTTTCTGAAGGTTTATTATAAAGCTGGAAGTATTTGTTGGATTTGTGTTCACTTGAACATAACAAGGTTCATATGGATGCTGAGCAATGAGATAGTTGCACCTGTATGTTTTATGACATTTGAAACTGGGGGAGGCTGGTAAAATCCAAAGCTTTCATGTCAGAAGTTATTTGGCTTCGAAGTTTCTTTTTTTTTTCTTTCTCCTTCTTTCCCCTGAGTGAATTTTAACTTTTGCATCTTGTCGGATGCAAACAGAGAAAATGAAATAGGGGAGATTTTTAAAAGGTGGGTGCTGTGTTGAGGGAAGTTTGCATGACTTAAAGGCAACTGGTTGCAAGGCAACTAAATTGGACTTCCACTATTCGATTACCTTTTCCAAAATACAATGTATTTTTTAAAATTTTTAAAAGAATTTCCCATTAAATTAACCCTCCACATGAGTAATTACCAGCTGAACCTTCCAGAGGAAGAGATGTTGGCCTGCAATATTTTTTTTTTTGGAAACTGCATTTTGCATGCAAGTTTCTTCTTTTGGGTGCTCTGAAGCTACAGACCAGCAGATCTCATATCCTCCAGGCCTTATCTTGTGGTTTATCTTTCTGATGCTGCTTCCTCTTCTTCACGTGTCAAGCCCCGAGAGTTTGTGCACAAAGCTCTGCACCAGTTGTACTCTCCAAGCATGGCAGAAGGAGAGTCTGGTTAATAAAACCTCTGGCCAGATGCACCACAAGCAATAGGGCATTTACTTTGTCTGCCAGGAGGAGGAAGAGAGGAGCCATTCATGACATCATCTAATGTCAGGCACCATCTGGAGTCACATGGGGAAGCGTAGGCTCCCGGTTTTAGGTGGTTTTGAGTCACTCTTGGGAAGAACCTACAGCTTGCTGTTAATTACAGAGAAACTCAGGCTTCTGTTTTAGGGATGTAAGTTGGGTGTGAGTATCCCTTAGAGGTTAAGTTGCTGAGAACACCAAGGAAATCCTGCATAACAAGGACAAAGCTGAAGTTTCCATGCACCTGCCATCTGGCAGGTCCCCCTGGTCACTAGGACCACAGAGAGGGGTAGGCTTGTTTGGTTTCCTGCTCTTTTTCACCTAAGTTGAAGGACAGCTGCTTATTTGTACCCAATAGCTCCAGTCAAGGCTCCAGAAGAGACCATCCAGTAGCAAAGGCAGTGACTGTTCCTGTGTGAAGAGCTTATGGAAGTGATTGGGATAGAGGTAGCAGTCCAAACACAAACCTAGCCTGTAATGGTAAAAATTCAATACATTACCCAACTTTTTTAGCTTGGTACAGCATCCAAATGTAGACCAGGGCTACAAAACCCCAGTTCCCAAGTGGAGGACAACGGTGGGCACAGTGTAACCCTAACGCATCCTGTGCCTGTGTGTTCTGGTCTCCTCCTCAGTTCTCATCTTCAAAGCAGGAAAGCTGTACAGAGACCCAACTTTCCCCTGGGTTTTAACTTTTGAAATTGCAGTGACTTTCACTGCCTCTTTTTTTTTTTTCTTCTTATTAAAAAGAAGCTGGAATGGCAGAGTTGTTAGTGGTGCTCACAGGAGCTGCTTTACAATAACAAACGTATGTTCCACTTTGCTTTTATATTTGAATTTTGCTGTATGTGTTTTCTTGTGGTTTCTCAGTCAAAGGAGACATTGTTTCTTAGCCTGGGCTTCCCATGGGGCTCTGACTTTTAACTGTATGTGACTTCCAGCATTCAGCTAATTCATTCACCTATTAGTGAAACCTTTGATGGAAACTCAAAACCAAATCACAGCTTGATGCTGTGATTCACACTCTCATGAGTAGGGCTGGGCTGGGGACACGCTCCTGCTGGAACCCCAGCCAGCCCTTCCATGGAGATTTACTGCTGAGGGCACGTCAAGGGAGTTGAGTCTGTCCTTCTCCTCCCACCTTCCCACCAGCCCCATTCAGCAAAAGCGAAGTCCCGGCTGTGCTGGACTCGTGTGGCAGAGCCAGCTCCTGCTCTGCAACATCTCTGTGCCATTCTCGTGGCCTTCACTTCCCTTTTTTACTGAGTGGGAGCTTGGCAGGTTGTGGCTCTTTCAGGGGTTTCTGTCCCCAGCCCAGGAGCAGCGTGTGACAAACTGGTGCACGTTTCACACCTGATTCACCTGCAGGACCACGGGGCTCGTTTGCACAACTGTGATCGTTGTAGCTTTGAGCTCGTGGGCTGTGGATATATTTACTGTTGTTACATGTGCTACTGCAGGGATTAATGTGCAGTGATGAAAATGAGGATTTTAGCTGCATCTGGGAAATTCTCTTCAAAACTAATACCCCATCAGATGTAATGGCAGGTCAGTACTGTACTGTTAATGTGGCTGTACCTTGAGATGTGTCTATCTGAAAGCTCAGGGAAGCCACTGAGGAAATGAAATTGCTGAATAAATCAAAAGTAGTGTAGGGACACACAGAAGAGACAAATTTGCTTTTGTTTAGATGCAAGACTGGACTGGAAAACAGGGCAAGATTAGAGGCAGAGCTGACCTCTGTGCTTCTCTGACTAGTGCAAGAAGGGAAGTGCTGGATAACAGTGAGGATAATTAGCTTCTGGGAGAATTTAATTGGGGATAAGTTGCATGCTCTGTTGCTTAAAGTCTTTAAAGTGGATGTGCACCCCCCTGTGTGAAAGGGACACTGTCACCCAGATGTGGCTGAGTGTGTGCAGCTCTCTCAGTCCCTGAGAGGACAGGCAGGGTGCAGTTGGGGTGCAGAGGTGCAGGGCAGAGGGTCAGTGAACCCCGTACCTCAAGAGCAGTGGGATTTTCCCATGTGCCAGCCTGCTTTGAGTTAGAAGTGAATGAAAAGCTCTCCCTGAAACTTTTGAGCCCAATTCAGAGTACATTGCTCTTGATGGGAAAGAGTTTTGGCAGAGGTGAGGGGAAGGAGGACGTGCTAACTGGTTTGAGGGTGATGCCTGTGCTATGCAGATCAGATTGTGTGGATTGGAAATATGCCTGGACTAAGCAGATGCATGATTTAGGCTACTCTTTCATGTAGGTTTTCACTGCAGAACTGTTCCGTGGGGGAGTCAGTGTGCTATAAATGAAAGCTGGAATTTCTGGCTGTTTGCCATGAATGTGGACACTTCCAGTGCAGCAGTAACACCAACATAACTCATCCCGTTCAGGACGTGCTCGAGTATCCACAGGAGAAGTTCACACAGCGTGGACAGTGTCCTGTAAACTCACATCTGAGCTCTCAGTTCATGGGCTTCATGGTCCAGCTAAGCCTCCAGTTTCCTCCCTTCCTCTCTCAAGGCCAATGTCTGTTGAACTGGAAGTGCCTCATGCCAAGCCAGGGCTCACATCTGGGTCTCCTCATGTCCAGAGGGAGAATCGTGCTCACCAGGCTAGGGCTGCTCAGGGGGCACTGGACTCCTCCTGCCTGCTCTATGAAAATTTTCTGGAGCCTCTATTTCATTCTGAAACAATTGTTGAAACCCCAATGCTTCCAGCAGACCTGAGTTATTCTTTCTCTAATCAAGTCTTGTCTTGTGGGTTTCAGCATGAGAAAGAAATTGGGGAGGGAAGAGGTTCCTGGGGTTGCTATTTCTTCTTCTTTATTTTTTTTTCTCCTTTTTTGTTTTTCCCAAAAATGCTTTTTTGCCAAGATCCTTTCCAAAATCTGGCTGACATTCAGTCCAATAGCCAGTGCCTGAGCAAAGGCCATGGTATGGTTCCTGGAACCCAAACCTACTTCACAGGAGGCTCAGCACTGAGCCCTGGCAGAAGGGTACTTGGTTCAGTGCAGTCAAGTCAATGAAATGAGTATGTCCAAGATGCTCTTGGTGCTGTCCCATCTTGCCCCTTGTCACCATGGTTGCTCTCAAGCTTTGTGCCACATCTGGGTTGCCTGGTGGAATGATCCTGGGGCTGCCACGCTGGGAAGGATGAGCTGACTGTGGCAGAGGAAGGTGAGGTGATAAAAAGCAGCTCTGCTTTGCCACCCCCTGCTCTGCTTCCATCTGGGCTGAGGCTGGTTCCCACAGCACCTCCAGTAGCTGGCAAGGGTCCAGCTTTGCTAACTGGTGGCAGAGCCCCATGCTGAGAAACTCCCCCAGTGCAATTCTGTCAAAATCATCAAATTTGCACCCTCTGATTTACTCGTGGCACAGCGAGTTCTGTCGTGCTGGGGAAGTTTAAATATTTTGTCACGAGTGTATGGAAGTGCTTCCATTACACTGTTGGGTTTCTTAGTAGGAAAAAGTTCATATTTTCACCCGGCTATAATGTGATCTCCAACTCCTTATACCTGTACATGTGCAGTAGTCAGTGCCTCTTCTTTTAAACTTTCAGCTGAGGTAGTCAAAGCATCTTGAAAACAGGATCAGCTCTTCATAGGAGTAGGGAAGCTGAAGCATAGAGAGGGAACAACTTGCTTACATTGCAGTATAAGGTCAGTCAGAAGCAAACCCCCCTGATTGCTTTCTCCCAAGAGCTGCTGTCTCTATCCCAGACCTGTATTTTAACCCCATCTGAAAGCAGAAATTCCAGTAAGACACTGGGAGTCTGGTTGTCATTTGCTGTAAGGAGCAGCAGAGCAAATGAGATTCAGTCCTTGGAATTTTGACAAAGTTGTCACCAAAATAAGAAACACTTAAAATTGAGTATCATAAAAACTCATAATTTAGCAGAATCAGATGTTCCAAAGGATTATCTTCGGAGGCCTTTTTAGATGCTTTGGTAAGGAGCAAAAGGAACCAAGGCAGAGATTTCCTTCTGGTTTGCGTTCTTTTGCTGTGTCCCAAGTACATTAAATTGAACAAAAACATGTGACAAGATTCAGCTTTGTTGCTCAATGTCAGCTCTAAGTGAAGCGGACAGAGAAGCCGCTACATGATACAGTGGCTGGATGACTTTGTCTGAATTACTGACAGTTATTGATATGCCACTATCCCTGAGACAATACAGGGACATTTTCCATCTTGGGAACAGTATTGTTGAGTAAGGACCTCCTCAAAAATCCTTGAAATTCCCGCAAAGGGTATTAATGATGAGGATTAATGATCCAGTCCAAGACATGAAGTTGGTTGCACCAGGAAGGGAGCTGGGCAGGCACGACAGAAGTGCTGTGCCAAGCTGGGGCTGTTCCAACGAGGACATACATCTTCCTCTCGTCTGCAGCAGAGGGTTTGAAAACGCTCACTGGCATGGAAACCAGCCCCGGGGCTGATGAAGAGGCTGAGCAGGGGAATAGTTTTTGAGAGCCAGGTTTAACTGTGCAGGCTCTCGCTGTCTGCAGAGGAAGGTGGGCGGTGGGAAGCGGTGGCTCCTGCCTGGGGCAGCCGCGTGTGGCTCCCGGCCGGCCCTTCAGGGCTCTCTTATCTCCTTGTGTACAGCAGGAAGAGGGAAACTGTAGGAGGAAGCGATTTCTCACGCGGCTTCGTATTTGCTTCTAATTAAATGTTGCTTGCTGGGCCCTGTTCTCCCACTTTTCACTCCCGGCCGGGGATGGTGTGTCTGAATCAGCCGCGCTGTGCTCGGGGCTGACCACACACATGCACACCCCGCTGGGGGAAGCCCGAGTGACTTCCACAGGGAGAGGGCAAGTAATACACAGCGGTTAATGGACCAAGCCTCATGTTACAGTGGGCTGAAAGACGCAAAAGAGCTGATTACTTTCAAGCAAATAAAATCACCAAGACTAGTGAATTAATTCCCCGAATTTATATTCTCCTTCTGGCGATAGCTTGCGTTGTCTAGACAGGAAGATGCGTGCAATCGGCTTTAAAGATGCAGCTTTATACCTCCCACGGGAGAAAGACCTAAATTCCTGACAGGCAAAGCTCTGTTCAGATGAATGGGAAACAAATTACTCCCTTGTACTCTTTAAGGCAATTGGCGTCTGTATCACGCAGGCTCTTACTGGGGCTCTTCAAAGATGCCGGTGAGATTTGCAGGTGCTCCTGCTTTTGTCTTGCAAAGCCCATCACTGTTTGCACGGAGACTTTCAATGTGCAACACCTAAACTAGAAATCCCCCAGAAAATTTGGCTCTGCAACCCATCAATTAAAAGGCAAAGGCAGAAGCCTGCAGTAGAAGTGGGAACTGAGGTGTTGCAGCTGGTGAGTGGTGCTACTGCCTGTTTGTGCCATTTGCAGAATGAGAAAGGCATTCCCTGCAGCAAGGCAGGGCACAGGGGATGGGGACCTCGGGTTTCTCACTGTGCTTTGTCTGCCTGTCCCTTGCAGGACCTGGGAAATCACTGCCCCTCTCTGCCCTGGCTTCCCTATTAAAAAAGTTGTCTTACCTATTTCTTGTGAATCCTCCTTTCTCTTGCTAATAATGTAATTCAAGATAAAATACATTAATATTTAAACTCAAGAAAACATATTCAAGATTGAAAGATTTAAATTTCGATGGTTGCACTAAATTCCCCCTGTATATTCATATGTTGTATCTATAGGTCACCACCTACAGAATCTTTAAGGAATTTGCCTTGCTTTCCAACTCAGCTGTCAATTTATCCCTTGGCTACCAGACAGCATAAATAAGCAGTGTTACAGGCTTCACCTGTGCCAAGAGACTTGCTCTTCATGCAGCACAGCAAAGGTGCCCCTGTGTTTTAAATCCCCCCAGCCAAAGGCAATGCCAGCTGCAGGGTTTGGTTTCTCTGAGCCCTGGGGTAGGGATTGATTTAGGTGTGAATTTTAAACTCCAGTTTTAAGTGCTCTGTATTTGGAGCTAGGGGTCTCATTTTGTGAGAAGACCTGAGTTTTGAAATAGTGCAGGAGAAAAAATGTGTTTCATGTGCCTGATGTGTGGTCTCGATGGCTGCAGTTGCTGGTCCTGTCACAAGGGTTGTGTTCAGGTGGGTAACTGGGCAGCTGATAAACAGCAGCTAAAGGCACATCTGCTCAATTTTTTGCATGCAGAACCACACATTTGCCTTTTTGAAAATGAGGCTTAAATCCCCCCTCTCCCAAATTTGACTGGTATTGATCCATGCATTGAGAGCAGAATGAATGAATTTTATTTATGCAGAGGTGAGAAGATGATTTTAATCGTGCTGCACATTTCCATCTTGTTTAGAAACCCAATCATAGCTGCAAACCAAACAAGAAAAGTCTCCTTGTTTTCTGAATGATGTTATTTGTTTATCTGCCAAAGTGCTTTGCATTTCCTCAGGTCACAGACCAGCCCATGTCTGGCTATGTTAATATTATAAGAGTTAGGCAAAAGCAAAGTTTAAGAAAAATCTTTCAACTGAAAGAAATAGGATCTTAAAATCCCAAAATAGAGTATGGAAAGGTACACATCATGTCTGGCTTCTCTTTTCCCTTGTGGCAAATGTGACTCAAAGGAGTTGGTTTTTTTCCAGCTTGATCTGTATACAGTTTGGGGGAGTTTTATTGTGAGTAGGTCACCTTATAATACACAAAAATATTCCCTCCCCGAGTTCTGTATTCATAAATCTTTCTCGATTCTCGCTCTCTTGAAACTGAAATCCAGATGATTTCGTTTTCTTCATGGAAAGAAGAGTGAGAAAGAGTGGAGGCACACCTTGGTGTGGGGCTGGTGCTCTGGTCCTGCTGCGGCTCCCGTGGCTTTGAGGAGCCGTTGGCTCCCTCCGCGTGAGATGGGCAGAGGAGCAGCACTGAAAAACTGAGACTTTAGAGCAGCTTGGTTGTTGCTACGGAAGGAAAAAATGAATTTCAGAGTTATTATTTAAAAAACGTTTTAAATCTTCACTTCTCAAAGTTTGTTTAAGGGTCAAATTTATTCCTTCTTTGCTTCGCCAAAGAAAAGATCAGCACTATGGTTAAATACTAAAGCAGCTGCCTGGAATAGTGGAGATGAGTGTTTATTGACAGTAGCAGTTTTTTGTAGTTCAGTTTTGAGGAGAAACATATATCTGAAGCATAGCTTTAATGTGTTCTTTCATTCTAGCTCACTGTGCATTTTCCTTTATAAAAATGCAGCACAAAATACTAACTCTGTCCCTGCAGAGCAGGGTTAACATCACTGTTCCCCTGGTATAGGTAAAAAGAGAGGTTTTATGACATGATCGAAGCTATGTGGTGGTAAATTGGAGGCAGAGCTGAGTGTAAAACTCTGGAGTGTTTCTGTGGGCTGTCCATCTTCATTTTTTGTTCCTGACTCATCCTGATGTGTTCTTAGCAAGTGGAAGGTAGATAGAAATGCTTATGGTAAATGATCATCTATAGCCTTGAAAACATAATCAATTAGCTCAAGATTAGGACACACCCTTTCAAATGGGGATACTTGACTTTTACATATATTTTTCTGTGTCCTTGCATTTTATAATGCTATTTGGATTTTACAATGATGTCATCCAAAAACATTGCCATAATGTCATAAATTACCAAAAAAATATGTTACTTTCTTCCACTGATCAAACAGTTGATTTAAAATCTGGTCCTGTGGAGGACCAGGAGGCCTTTTACTGGGTGTTTTATACCCCCTGGCCAGGAGATAATACAAACATTGCCATATGAGCAGGCAATCAGCTTCTCTCTTCTTTAAGTTGTGTACATTTATACAACACACACCCACAGCCATGCATGTTATTGGATGACCATGAACAGTTTTGCCTTGGGAAATGATTCTCTAGATGAACAAACACCACTTAAAATTACTTTTAAAGGTGGCCAGTATTAAAAACTGTATATGTAGCCAGTTCTGTTACAGCTGCTACTGACTGTGCTCACTGGGGGCAGATTTTCTTTTGTAATTTATTATCTGTTTTCCTCCGTTTCAGTCTCCCACCTATAACTCTGGGATTTTGTTCTGCCAGGACAGAGGGTCGAGCAAAAGCTGCTTTGCTGTCACTGTAATAACCCTTCCTGTCCAAAGAATCCTCTCGTAAACGTAGCTGGATCCACAAAGAATTACTCTGTCAGGCATGACAATAAACATGCTCAGTACTTAAAAACTGCTCTTCCCCCCACCCCCCTCCCCTTTAAAGACATGATGGCTTTTGGTGATACAATGGCTTTTCATTGAAGGCCAGGAAATCTTGGATTTTGAAAGTACCGTGCTCGGGGTGAGTTTCCGTACAGCTCCCAGCAGACCTGGGCTATGGCCCTCCATGGATCAACAGGGGGTGATTCCTACATTAATGCCTGTTCCCAGGAGATCTGTCATTTTGGCCTCTGTTGCCTTTAATCTCCTATACACTCTATACATTTCTAAATCTCCCCATGGCTGCCGTGGTATTTATCACATTCTTGGCAACGCTGCTTCTCCAGTACCAACCCCTGTTGTTGGAGTCCAGCTCTGCTCCTCCTCCCCCTCGCTCCCAGAGCCAACTGACATGTTTGCACAAAGCCTTGTACCCGATTTTCCCTCCTCACCATCTCCCAAAGCGCTTGTGCGAGTGAGTTATCGGAGGTGTCTGAGCTGTGCCTGGGCTGGGTTCTGTAATTCCGTCTTGCACAACCCCTGCTTAAGGCTTGTTGACTTCAATGGGGCTATTCATGCAAGTGGAGGCTGCACGTTTGGGGCCCTTGGGTTGTAGGGTCTCTGGGGCAGAGACCCCGTCTTTGTGCGCCTCAAAAATATGTGCTAGATGAGTTATGATAGCTCAGAAGAGTGAGTGTCGCTTTACATTTGCCATACTGGAGGAAGGTTGCCAGGATTGCATTGATGCTGCATGTGGTCCCCTTCCAGGGGGGAATTAATCCTTCTTTGCAAAGATACCTCCTGCTGACTGGTGAAAAGAAAAAAAGGAAAAAACCCCTGGTTTGGCCATGAATACCATTAGCTTAATCTTCCTTTTCTCTGATCTTCCAGTACTATTTGCTTTGTATGGCTTCATCAAGGTTTTGTATGTGGACAGAATAATTGAAAACAAATTTAGCATGTCTCAGACCATAAAGTTCCCTTTCAGCTACATCACTGGCTATGCGGTAGATAAATGTCTGGTTTTCATTTTTGGTTATGTGAGAAATTTAGAATGGTTTGATTTGTAATTTTGAACGTTAATAAAGAAGGAGAAATTTCCTTGTCTCCTGGCCTATGGAGGCATTCTGGCTTTCTTGCAGCAAATGCTGTTTAAAAAAACATTATTTAGTACAGAAGAGTCTGTTTGTGTCCTTGAGGCCTAGAAACCCCAGTCTCCAGGGCAGACTAAGACCTCCTTGTGCTGTTCAGTCTCAGACCAAAAATGCCACTTTTACCTGTACAGGTGGTATTTTAATGCAGTGCAAGATGAATAGCTGAAGGTGAACCTGACTGGGGGAAGGATGAGTTTCAAAGAGGAGTGGATCAATGCCAGATATATGTGTGTGTGTGTGTGTGTGTGTGTGTGTTTATATCTATCTGTGTATATATATATATATGTCTGTGTGTGTGTCTATAGATCTATTTGGTTGCCTGACTTGAAGGCATTGCAAGCCCTGTGTGTGATAATAATTTTTTTGGTGTCTCACCAGCTTCACGGGTACATGGAGAACAAACCCTTGGGTCTGCAGATCTTCATTGGCACAGCAGACGAGCGGATCCTCAAACCTCACGCCTTCTACCAAGTCCATCGCATCACGGGAAAAACCGTCACCACCACCAGCTACGAGAAAATCATCGGCAACACCAAAGTCTTAGAGATCCCACTGGAACCCAAAAACAACATGAAGGCAACGTAAGTGTGTTTCTTTTTATTAGCAAAGTTGAGGCAGATGAAGTTGGCACGTGGAGTTCCTTCTCTTTGGAAAGGAGTCACTAAAATGAGTAATGACCCCTGCTCTGGAGGGACTCCCCTGTCCAACACACTGGGATGATACACGAGTGTAAGACCCTTTTTACAAAACCATGAGCAGCAGGTACAAGCACCTGGGCTAAAGCTGCTTGAGGAGTTACCATTCATCAGCTGACCATGCAGACACTTCTGCTCTTTATTCCAGTTGCTGCAGTGACTGTGTTGTAATCAGCGAATGGTTTGGGTTGGAAGGGACCTTAAAGATAATTTTGTTCCACCCCCCTGCTATAGGCAGGGACACCTTCCACTAGACCAGGTTGCTCCAAGCCCTTTCCAGTCTGGCCTTGGACATTTCCAGGGATGGGGCATCCACAGCATCCTGTGCCAGTGTCTCACCACCCTGTAGTAATCCATCATTGTCAAAGTCAGAATGGATTTGTACTGCACTGAGGAAACAAGACTTGAATCTCAAGTTCTTATGCTGCAGGGGCACAGTGAGAAGCAGGAGCAGCAGACAGTGGAGGAAAGGTGTACAATTCATTTTACAACATTTAATGGAAGAGAAAACATCTCTTCTGAACTCAGCCAAGTGCTCTGGCCATGAAATCGCTCTCTACTGTTGTAATAGGGTAACAGGAAAGCAAGTACAGGCACATCTTGTCTGTATTACTCCTACCAGTTTTATGGAGGCAGAGGGATGAAGTGGGCACCAGTCTGAAACTTCAGGCTTGAATGTGTGCCAGGCAGCATGAGAGTGATTGCTCTGCAGAGGGAAGAGCTGTATCTCCATCCTTCAGAGGATAAAATTGGCAGAGCAGTTATATTTTTAAGCCCCCCTACTTCATCGCAAAATCCACATTCTTTCTTCATATTTTTTTCAGAAAATATACCTCATTCCTAACAAGGAACCCTGGAGTAATAAACCTCTGCACATATGCAATGGCGAGGAACCGTGTGGGTGTAGGAAACAGCTTGGGGTTTATGCCTCCCCAAATGTGATTTTAATTCATATCAAAAGAAGAGAAATGATGTGTCTTCAGAGCTGATATAAAAATGGGTTGGCAGTGCCTGTTTAATAACAGTGCTCACTGCACCCTCTGAGGACCATTGCTGAGCTAAAGATCTCAGATTCTGTAGAGATTAATTGCCACATTCTCCTGGTGTGGACAGGCAGGTTTGCAAGGTTGGACTGGGCTCTTGAGGAGCAATATTAAGTCCACCAATATGAAGTTGCAGTGCTGATTTAAGCAATCCCAATCCTTTCATTGGTGCTCAGTCCCATCCTGCTCCTGTGCAGGGACATGTGAATGGATGAATGGGAGCAGAGAACCACTTTCTGCTCTGCCAGGCTTTTGCCTTGGCTAGGAACAACATCCCAGGGCTTTGGACATGTTCTGGGACCGGGCTGCAGAGCACAGTTCTAGCAGTACCACCCACCCTGTCCAAAAGGAGGAGAGAGCAGTTTGGTTCCTGCTTTGGAGCTGAATTCATGCTTGCTTTACAAACTAGGGGGGAAATGTGCCTGGATGGTGCAGGCAGTGGTGGTTCTGTAATTAGCTGGTTTGACTGCTGTGATTCCCCTTGGAGCTGAACTAATTTGGCCACGTGCAGGCAAGAGCTGCTGTGCAGTCCCTGGGCACTGGGCTGTCTGGAGAGCTGGTGCTGGAGGCCCCTGCCCTGGGGTGGGCTCTGCCATCTGCACTCTCTTGCTTAGCACTGGAGGGAATAAGACCTGGGCTTATAATGTTTGGAGAGTGGCTTCTGCTGTTGCCAGAGAGTGGGGAGAGGTCCAGCAGCATCTGCTAGAGTTCAGGTAGCATTGGGATGATACTCTCAGGCACATGGTGTGACTCTTGGGGATGGTCCAGTTCAGGGCTAAGGGTTGGGCTTGATGATCCTTGTGGGTCCTTTCCAGCTCAGCATATTCTGTGATTCTGTGATCTCTCATGTGCTGCACGTCTGGGATTTCTTCCCCTGTGCCTGCTGAAATGTCAATGTTGAGATCCTAAACAGAGCAAGCACTTAGAGGTGTTCCTAATGCAGAGGCCAAAGCAAAACAGCTCGGTCCTCGTGGCTGTCCCCCGTCCCCAGGCTGTGGGAGAGCGGGGATGTTGAGCTAAGGGTGTGTGGTGTGTGTTTGCAGCATCGACTGCGCGGGGATCCTGAAGCTGCGCAACGCGGACATCGAGCTGCGCAAGGGCGAGACCGACATCGGCCGCAAGAACACCCGCGTGCGGCTCGTCTTCCGCGTCCACATCCCCGAGTCCAGCGGCAGGATCATCTCCCTGCAGGCGGCATCCAACCCCATAGAGTGCTGTGAGTATCCCTGACATTGGCTCCTTGTCTTGCAACAACGACCATCCCATCCTTTGGCTCCAGGCTGCTGCCCTGCCCTTCCGCGCTGGCTGGGGCTGTGCCGCCGTTCAGGTGACCTGTGGCTCTTACCTGTATGTGCTCCCTGTCCTGAAAGGAGCTTGGGTGGCTGGTGGCTCCTCAAGGTGCTTAGAGCTTGTGAGGACAGCACAGGACCTGGGGGCTTTTGCAAAGTTTATTTATTAGTGTGTTGCTGCCGGATCCCTCTGGCTGTCAGGTGGTTCCTGGGAGCAGGGAGCCAGCAGGGTGGTGTGTATATGGCACACGTGCATTCTCCCTGTTTGTGCATGAGCTGCCTGCCTTCCTGGCCAGGGCTTTAGTTTGAGAGGAGGCACAATCAGAACTTGTTATCCATAAGCTGGCAGGTGGTTGGAGGTTTGAATTCAGATCTGGGACAGATCCTAGCACTGTGGCCAGTCCTGCCTGCCAAAGGAGTGACCACAGCCCTCTGATCTGAACTGTGTCAGAACACAACTGAACTGGAGGAACGGGTTTGATTTTGAGGCTCGGGTGCATTCTGGTTATTGGTTTTTCTAGCTGGCAGTGCTAAGGGGTGCACAGCTCAGGAGGCTGAAGCAGGGAAAGAACAGGTTGTTCTGGTATTCCCCTGAGGGACAAGAAAACTCGCAGTTTTGATTTCTGAACTGCAAATCCTTTAAGTTATAAGCTGAGAAACCTGCACCTCCCACACATTTTAACGTACTGGATCCTGAGAAAGAGAGGCCTCTGATGAGGTGCCCCCCGTGTCACAGTCATTTCTGGAAGGGCTCCACCCACTTTGCTGGTTCATGTGCATCCTGTGATGCTTTTTGTTGGTAAATGGTGCCTTTTTGGCAGTTTGGGGATTTCACAAATACCTAATGAACAGTTTTCCTCTCCCTTTGTTGAATGACTCACCCCTTTAGCAGAACCTGTCTTGCCATAAGTCATATGAAGTTACTGAAGTGTTTCTCATGTGTGAGTGTTATTTATTGAGATGCAGGCTTTAACTTAAATAACAACTGCTTAGAATGAGAGAGGAGCCAGTTTGGGATGGGAAATCAAACTGGAGAGTGAATTATTGATGGCAGCTTTTTAAAAAACCGTACAAATGAATAACCAAGGCTAAGGAGTGGGTGATGGATATGTATGATCTCTGGGCAGTGGTTATCAGAAGGTACCAACTGTCAGATCATTTAAGCAGCTGAGCCAAATCTCTGGGCACCGTGATGGGGAAGGGAGAGTGGTGGGAGTAGCCTTCACCTTTCTCCATAGGAAACAGTCACGTTCCTTTATGGGACCAGATGGCTGAAACAATAGTGGCCTCCACCCCAAACATGTCCCTGCTGAAACAAAGGTCCATTTGCTAAAGGAAGCGTTCAATGGGGAGCTACTCGGGTGGGGAAGCTCCAGGTGTAACTCCTACACCCACTGTGCAGGAAAACAGTGCGAGCCCAGAGCGGACGGTGGATGGTCACGCAGGGAGTCCCACAGATCACCCCCCACTGACTCAAATGCTCCTCAGGAAAAGCAAATATGAGTTACCCAGGCATTTCTAGGGCTCTTCCACAATTGCACGTTGTGTTTGTGCCCATCACCACAGGGCACTCAAGCACAAATCTGGTCACGGTTTAAAGAATAAATCACATTTTTCTGAACTGTATGCCCACAACTAATTTGCCTGTGCAGTGACTGCTATGGCAGTGGCTTGGTTAAGATGTCTAGGTTTTTATTCTGAGATGTCTTTGCATTGATTAGTCTTAGGGGCGTAAAAAAGCCAAGAGTGAAGATACCGGTACAAGTGACTTATTTTTGTGTTTGTTTTTTTTTTTTTACATAATTAAAGTATTAAAATGTTGGCTGCATAGCAGACAGCAAAGCTACAAGAAAAAATGTATTTGATCCCCAAGGAAATAAAAAAAGAAAGTTTTATTTTTGGGATACTGGATATATGGAATTTGGAGAGATATGTTAGGGCCTGTGCTTTTCTGAACTCGTGGAAGCAGAGTACAGAGTGATCTGGAGCAAGAAGCCTCTTCCCTTCAGTGGGTATGTTGCATATTTAGCACTGCTTTTGCATTTCAGTAGCACTTCCTGATCTCAGCCCAGTTCTGGGAAGATGGTTATAAACATCAGTTGGCTCAGCCAGCATTAGTAATTCAGACTGAATCTCAGTAGCAATGGTAAACTCAGCTGCTCCCAGATAATCTGCACATGCTGCAGAGCTCACAGTCAGTCTCAGGTAAGCTCAGGTGCCCTCCCGAGAAGGGCTATGTGACATTTTCTCCTTGTCCTACTTCCCACTTTCATGTGCTGCTGGGATTGGCTTTTTTCCCCTTTGTTTGCTCTTCTTATTTTATTTTTTTTTTTGACATGGCCACCTGAGAACCCTTTTCCTCAGGGACTCTCTGTACGATCTCTCCTGTCTGGTAGCAGTTAATAATATCCCGCTGGAAAAGCCTCAGTAAGTAGCAGCTCTAAGATAACTGGCCATTTCCCTACCAGTGGGGTTCCCCTGAGAGCACTGTTGCTACCAACAGAACATCTGAGTGTTCTCCTCAGCAGGAGCCGATCCCAGCAGAGAATTCCCATCGGTGTCAGCAGATCATTATGAGCTGCAATGAAGCAAGAACTGTGAAGTATCTGCTTTTCACAGGGCGATTCGGTTCCACCTCATCTGTGTCACATTCAGCACTTGACAGATTTTTAGGAGGGGATTTCACGGGTTCAAAGCATCATCCGGAGCAAGTTCCTCCCCAGGCAGTTGTGTGGGAGGACCGAGGAGGTGATATGTTGTTAAATGATCAGTTGTGCCTTAAAATGGACCTCATATCCAGACAAGGCTGCACATTCAGCAGCTCGCGGCCCTTTTTCCTCCTGTTGCCTGTTGATTCATTCTGAAGCCACTGAGGAGGAAAAGGCATTTGAAATCCCTCTGACAGTTGTAGCAACAGGCCATTGCTTAGCTAGGTATAAAAACACGGTCTTGTAGGTGTGGTGCCCTAGAAACAACAAGCTGCTTGGTGGATCAGCCATGGAGAGCTTTGACACCTGTAGACCATTATTCTCAAACCATGAAGACAATTTCTGTAGCAGTAGTTCCATTCCTTTGCTGTAATTTGCCTTTCACTGTGACCTGGAGCTCATTTCTCAGTGAGTGAGTGGTCTCTGGTGTTTAAAGACATTTTTGACACGAGGCTCCATCTCCCTCAGATAGACTCGTTGGCACAGGTCAGTCATGATATCTGGTAGCTCCAGCAGGGTGCCTTAACATCTGGAGTGGTGTCTCTACTCATCTGAACTGTCCAGAAGGAGCAGGATGGAAGGGAGTCCAGAGTAGTCACATAAGCACCTGTAGGGGAGCTCCATTCTGTCAGCAGCCAAAAGCTGCTTCATGCATCTGTGAGATGTGAATGTGAGGCTTAGGAGTGTCCCCCGCACTTTGTCCCAGTTTTTATGCTAATGGGTCCTGGTTACACCTTCCCAAAGTGTGTCACAGTTCTTGTTTTGTATAATCCATGTTTGCTGATACTAAGCTGTGCTCATGAATCCCTTAAAATGCAAATGATTGTACCTGGTACGAGAGAAGGAGGCTAAAATCTTGTTCTTATAATAGATATTCCGAGATGGTAGAAAAACAAAACAAACAAAACTTATTGCTAAAGAACCGTGTGTCCATCTAAGGAATTTAAATAGTTTCTATTATTGACTGTATTTTGTTCCATTAATCGAGTCAAATATCTTATTTCCCTTTAATCAATTTCCCTGGAAGTTTCCTTTATTTTTCTCTCCTTCTAGTAGATTTTCCCATAATATTAGACAATCTAAGCCTGTGATTTGTGACACATTAATAACTACAGAGGAAAGAGCTAGTCATGTAAAAGAATGTTGTCTTGGCAAGCCAGCGAGTGCTTTTCCTCAGCTGGGAGTTGTGCTGGTTGGAATATAAGGGCAGGCAAGAAAGAGCTCTAGTTTTTTCAGATAGAAAAGCAGAAACAAATGGTCTTTTGCATTTGGGAGATACCTATGTGCAAGTATAACCATAACCATGATTATTATGGGAGTATCATGGTTTCCAGATGAATTAAATGAGTTTTTTCCCCCTTTTCATGTCAACTTCAAGACAGTCACGCAGTTAGCTGTAAATACAGCTGACACAAAACCTGGTGCTTTCTCTAAAGAGAACATTTTCTCTCTCTTAAAGCACAGAACGTAAAAGCTAATTCTGACAACATGTACCACTTTTAATGTGCAACCAAAATACTTCAGTCTTTGAAGTCTGAGTCAGAAGGAAGGGAAGTGCCTGCCCTTTTTGCAGGCTGCAGGCCCTGCTCCAGGGGTAAACTCCTGTTTACTTCTCGTCTTTGCAGTGCTGCTGGTGGTGAAAGCAAACGCCCCAGCATGTTACACAGAGCATGGACTTCTGAGCATAATTTAAGCTCGGCAGCTCTCCTCCACAAGGGATTAAAGGGAAATGCTGTGCATACCCACAGAGATGATTGACAGAGAAGTGAACCGAGGCCATGGTTTTCCTGTCATTAATCACACACTGGTTTGGTGAGCTGGCTGCAGTTCATAGAAAGTATCACACTGATCTGACACTGCTGCCATCGGGGCTTGTCACTCCTCCTGTGTGAGGACACCATAAATTATGTGCAGAGAAGGAGGTGGAGAAAAGCCCTCTATTTTTGGTGCTTTTAGCTTGGATGGCTCTGCACAAACTGCTGATTAAGTCTTGCTGGCAACAAATTGGAAACTGTTGTCATTCCTACTGGGTTCGTTTCATAGCGTTTAGACCACGTTTTCGAGCTTTCCCATCTAATCACAAGGGTTGGAAATTTGCTTTATTGACTTGATTCTAAGTCTACCACTACCCCATCCCTCTGATTGCTGCTCTGTAGGGTGTGTTGCTGATGTCCAACTGCCTGCTAGAGATCTCTCCTCCCCCTGGCCCTCCCTTGGCTCCTATACTGCAGCTTCCCAGCCTTTACTTCTCCTGCCACCAGAGACCTCAGGTTGCTTCAGTGTGTGATGGATGGGATCAAAATCTCTCACAACATTAATGAGTTGGATAAGCATTGGACACAGGAGTTCTGCTCCTATCAATCCTACCACAGGCAACTCGGGGTAAATACACGCAGTGTGACAGCAGGAATGGAATATTTACTTTGGCTCATTGAGATTTGCACTGAGGTGGAAGAATTAATCCCATAACAAATTACTCCTCTGCTATTGCTTCTAGGGGTCAGGCTTTCTTTAGCACCAGACACCCAGCTCTCTCTGCTCTTCTCAAATCCACCAGAAATCAATGGCTGGATCCAAGAGCCTCTCTTTGACCTCTCATCAGCAACGGGGACAACAACCTAAGCTCTGGGTTCAGTGTTGCAGGTGTCAGAGACAGCGTGGAGAGGTTTCACTCTAGGAGGTGTTCATCATAGAATCACAGAATGTCTTGGGTTGGAAGGGAGCTTAAAGCTCATCTTGTTCCACCCATGCCAGGGGCAGGGACACTTTCCACCGGACCAGGTTGCCCTGTCCAACCTGGCCTTGAACACTTCCAGGGATGGGATATCCACAGCTTTTCTGGGCAACCTGTTCCAGGGCCTCGCCGTCCTCACAGGGAAGAATTCTTTTGTCACAGAGGTTTGCATGGAGACCTCAGCCACTCTGCAGAAGGTAGCACGGGGGTAGTCCTGGTGCTCCAAGGCTGGGGAGTATCTGGGGAGTGTCTCTGCTCTGGAAGTGTCGGTCAGACGGGCACTGCTCTGCACAGAGTTCACGAGTCTGTTCCTCCTGAGGGGCAGGTCACAATAGTGTTTTTTTCTTTGCCTACATTACCCCATCCAGCCCTTGTTTGTGCTGCACACACAGGGAGAGAGATTGCTGAGACAGTTCCTCTCCAGAGGCTGTTAAGAGACATTTAGCTTCAGTTCAGACTGCTCATAAAACGAGTCAGCTTTTGGGCAAGACAAGGCAGCACTTGGAAGCCCTCCCAAGCTGGTGGAAGGAAACATGATGCTCGGGCAGGGAGAGAACCACTGGTCCCAGGAGATGTGTGCAGGAGGAGCATGGGCAGGGAGACGTGGGAGGAGAAGGGCTCCCAGGAGCTGGGATTCCCTAAGGAGCATGTTATGGAATACGACTGCTATTGTCACTTGTAACCTGCTAACAGCAGTGGGTAACACTCTCCTGGGGGAGATTTGGAGCCACAACAGACTTATCCAGGTAATTCAGTTGTCTCAAAACCTCCCTTTTTTTCCCCTTTAAAAACAAATATCCTCTCTGCTGAAAAAAGGAGCACTTATGGATACTGTGGAGAAGGAGGAAACACCTTTACCTGCCTTGGCATACTTCCTTAGGGTCAGCCTCCAGGCTTGTGCATCCCCTGTGAAGCATTCAGAGTTTTAGGCCTTCCTAACCTTTCCTCCACCTGCTGCCATAGGGAAGGGAATAAAGGCTCCAGCCCCAACCAGGGCAGGGTGCACGTGAGCCTGGGTGGGCTGTGGGCAGAAGGGCCTCTTCCCTCCAGGCTGAGGCTCCTGGAGGTGGTGCAGCACTCCAGGACAGCAGCTCCCTTTCTCTCCTGTGTCACTGCATGCATTGTATTTCTTGGCACCAGCAACCCATGACATCTTGATTTGCAAACGGTCAAATAAAATAGAAAAATAATGTCCCCTGTTAATAGGTTGACACACTGCTTCAGGCCAAGTGTGAGTATTTCTATAGCATTTGCTTTGCTGCCTTATGTCAGTAACTGTTGCTATTGAAAGTAAACACCCCAACTGGTTAAATCAACAGCGTTTTGTTTATTCAAAGCTCATAAACTCCAGTAGCTGTAGGTCACTTTATGAAGTGCCAACCCCTGGGGGAAGAGAAGGAGTAGTGTGAAATTATTGCATGCAGTCCACCCATCGTGAGCCTTAGAGGAAGGGGATTTATTGGCAATTAATATTTCTTGCAAAGGAAAAAAAGCAATCCTATTGAGGCAGCTCCACACCTTGAACCTCCATACTGGTGGAAATGGGGAATGGGATGAAACCTTCTAGGTTTGGGTTAAAAAATGAGACCTTTGAAAATGAAAAGTGGTTTGTTTGTTTGTTTGTTTTTTTAAGAGCACCCTGCCCCTCTCAACCTTCCAGGCAGTGCTGTTGAGGCTGTTCCAGCTTGTTTGGGGAGGGCAGAAGGGCTTTTGGCACTTCCCAAGAGCTGTGATGCACGTTCCTGCTGATCCTGAGCTCCTTGGTAGGTCGCAGTGTACACAAACACTGCACTCTATGGAAGTTGGACAGGGCTTTGGTCTTCAGCAGCGATTTCCAACTTGCTGAGATCCAAATGTAACTAAGATGAGTCAGACGGTTATTTCCAGGCTAAAACTTGTCCTTCCTCATCCTGAAAAAGCCTTGGGAACCACTGATCTGGGGGATGTCAGGTACCAAACTCTCTATTAACACAATGAAGTCTGAGAGATGTAGGTTAATCTGGAATTTTGATGACCTAGGATGCTTTGGAAGTGAAATTTGGGGATTGAATAGGAATAAACAGTGTCCAGGGCAATGCTTACATGCATCTTCTCTTGACTATTGTAGACATGTTTTTTGATGATTGCTATTTACTCTTAAGATCTGAGGTTAAAGATGTGTCTTTGTGATAAATCCAATTATGAACTCATCAAAAATTAGAGTATTTTGGGAAAAGAATTAATCATACAGCCATACGAAAGAAATTATAGCTTCTGTGAAAATAATCTGAATATATATTCTTAATTGGCAGTATCTTAGCCCAGATGTTGTTAAATGCTTGAAAGGAACAATGAGTCATAAGGTTGTTCTAAATAGATTTCAAAAAATGCCTCTCAAATAGCACAAGAAAGTTACAAACATTAAATTATCTGTAGTCTTTAACAAGAGCAAAATCTCTGCCTCGTGACTGAAGGGTTCAGCTGAGCTAGAAAAGTTGCTCCCCACTTCTTCAGAATGTATGAAAAGTTTAATGCTGGTGTTTTCTCACCAAATATTCAAGCATTTTCTTCGTGTGATGAGAGCCTTTGTGCAGCTCTCACTGTGGCCAAGAGCTGTTGGGTTTTGGGCTTTCTGAAGCTTGCACAGCAGTAAAACAGTGCCAGGTCAGGTCACAGACAGCCCAGTCCTGCCTGTGTGTGAGTGCAAGGCCAGCTGAACATATAGGATATCATTTCCTGATTTTTGGCTCAGCAGCCAACGGTGTTCAGTGAAGACACAAGTGTTTAGGGTCTCTTTGTCAGAGAAAGTTAAAATCCAGCCAAGACAGCTGTTAAATAGATGAGCAGGATCCCCTGGAGGCCTTTCCAGTTGGGGTGGATGAATCTGGAGGAGTTTGAGTGCAGGTCATGAACTCGCAGCTCACCAGACCCAAACTGCTGCCCACCTGGTCTGGTCATAGGGAAGCTCCTGATTTTTTCCAGCTGTAGGGAACCATTCTCACATCTTCACTTTCTTCAGCTCCTGCTGCTTGATAGCAAACAGTTGAAATGGCTTTGCAGGGATGGTGACCAGGATTCTCCAAAGCTTTTCTGACCATGCAAATGTCTGTTTTAGTAGGATGAGAGGAAAGTATGTGGAGAGATGGTGCTATCCTGGTTTTCTGGAAAGAGAGAATAACTTGCCAAAGTTGTGCTCCAAATTTATGACTAAGAGCAGTAAAGACCTTAGAAAGCCTTCATGATGTGCGTGCCCATCTGGATCCCACTCTACCTTTTCTTCCCTTGCCTTTTGTAATCAAACTCAATCTGCAGCACAGGGCCCTGCTCCTCAGATGTTCAGGCTTCTGCAAAACATGCTTCCAAAAATCCCGGGCTGCAGCAGTCCCGGGGTGACCCCCCTGCTCTGAAATGTGGCTTTGTGGTTGCCCCTCTTGTGTGCACAGGGCTCAGTACCTGCACATGGAGACAGGTTGTGTTGGCAAACACACTGTGCCAGGCCCAGCGTCGCCCCTGCTCTGTGGGAGGCAGTGGGATTTTGTAGAAAAAGGCTCATTTTTTTTTCTCTCTGAAGGAATTCAGTGTTATTGAGTGGAATCCTCTCTGCAGGTGGAATTTTTGGGCTCTAGGGCTGTAGTGTGCCTGCACTTGAAAATTTGGCCATTTACTTGGAAACAGGCATGGGCAAGTTTCAGCTCATTCATCCAAGCTGTCCTTTCTCAAGGACAAGGAGTAGGGCCAGCACAGCTGAACCGCTGCAGCCAACTCCTGGATGTTTCCAAATAAAATGCCTTGAGTAAGTTTATTTTTCCCTCTCAGACCTAAATTTAGCGCCCTGGAGAAGCTGCTTTGGCAGTCAGCGGATGGTAACGATGACAAGATCGATCTGTGGATAGTTCTGGGAAGATTTGGAAAGTCCTGGTAAAAAAGAGTTGGTTTCATTCATGTTTGCAATTTGTCCACAGCCCAAAGGTCTGCTCATGAGCTTCCAATGGTTGAAAGACAAGACATTGACAGCTGCTCTGTTTATGGAGGACAACAGATGATCCTGACTGGACAGAATTTCACAGCAGAGTCCAAGGTGGTGTTCACAGAAAAAACATCAGGTAAGGCAGTTTTTTTCTAGCTTTCCCTAATGGGATAAGGCAAATCTGTAATGCCAGGTCTCGTCGTAAGATTTGTGTGAGCAATCTCATTCAAGTTCATGTAAGTAAAACCGTGTGAGTAAAATTAGACTTGGGAGCAAATATTTGTGTTATTGGTTCACAAGAATGCAGGCACTGGGAATCAGCAGGAACAAGAAATGTTCCAAAGAAATGAGGTGACCATTACATGTTCCTCTGTGCTTGTTCAATCTCATGCTTAGTGAATGCTACTGTAGAAATCATAATTGAAATTAACATTTTTTATTGATGTGAACTACAGGCAGAGATTGTGTTTTCTTCCCTTTAGAAGTCTGTGGAGAAAAAATAATGTATATTATATTATTATATGTAATATAACATAATATATATTATGTGTAATATACATAATATATTATGTGTAATATACATAATGTATATTTTTATATCAAAGTAAAATTATTTTTATATACACAGTGAAATACAAGAATGCTTCACTTCATCTTCCATATTTTTTAATTGTAAACTTTGTGCTGTTAAGAAAACTTGTTGCTCCTAAGTTTTCTGTTGGTAAGCTGAGGCAGAGGCAGCTTAATCCAGTGACTTGCAGGGGTTTAAGAAATTGCATCGCCCAAGAGAACTACGTGTGCATGATCTATGGGGTAATGCCTTTGGCAAAAAGTAGGAATTGAGCCAAAAATGAATGTATATGGGCATCAGTTGGTGACCTGGGAGGGAAAAAAGCATTCTGTGGGTCCCAGCTCCTTCTCACACCACCAGCAAGCCAGGCTATTTTACAGCAGGTATGAAAGGATCTGCAGAAATGTGAAGGTTCAGATGAGCCTGTGCAGTCAGAGGAATTTTTTTGGCACACTGTGTTTCCTTTCAAGCCCATGTATTAATTCCTTCCCACTGTGCTGCCACTGTTCCATCGATGTCAGCAATTGTGAAGGTGCATGGGAACATGCTTGGCAGCCCACAGCAGTACCTGTCCCAAGAATGTTTTGCAGTAACTAAAGGAGATGATACACTCAAAGATGGGAGCTCTTAATGCCATTTCGAGGAAACATCCAAAACACCCTGCCCCTATTTCCATATAAGAGCAGAGAAGGCTCTGGCTGGAATAGATGTTAGAAAGTAAAAAGAACAACAACGTTTTCCACACACTAAATCTAAAGCTTTTCTTCACTTCTGGGGAAACTGTGGGTTTTTTTCTTCTTTTTTTACCTCCTGGTAGGGGAGAGCCATGACTTATCCCAGTGGCTGTGCCCAGTCTGGAGCAGGGATTTGCTTGCTGGTGTTCCATATCCTGCCTGCCCCGCCACCCCTCAGTCTCTGCCGGCAGTCTCAGTCTGCTGGACTTTGCATAAATGATTGGCAGAAGGGGAATTTAGAGGATGGGAGGTCCAGAGTCAAACCCTTGGTGTGAATCAGCAGTTCTGTGTGGTATGCAGTGGGTTATGGGGGGGACTCTGCTCCGTGCTGAGCCAGTTCTCTGTGTGTCCGTGCACTGCTCCATAATGCAGCAACACCTCTTACAGAGATGCCCTAAAGTGCTTTTAAATGAAGATTGCTTTATTTAATAGGTATATCTTAAAGTGAGAATGTTGAGAAGCTGAGCTGGATATGCAGATCATGCAGGGCTGACTGCACCATACTGAGAATTCAGCCAGTCTGATGAGTGTCCCAGCCTGCCTGAAAATTAGGATATTGTGCACCTGAGACTTTCAACTTCCCTCATTATACACTGTATACAATTGTAAATATCACTGTGAGGCCATGCCTAGTTGCCACTGCATTGTGCTGCCTGAGCACGGAACAAGGAGCCCAGTTGTGCAGCCCGAGTTATCGAGTCGGAGTCTCTGGGGGGAAGGAGGAGGTGGATCCTGCACTCACCTCAGGCAGCTCGCTCACTGCAGACCCGTCTGCACCTTGCAGAAAGCGCTGATGAGCTGCTCAGAAGCAGAACAAGCCACAATAAACATCCCTGTGGGTGGAGAGCACACCGCTGGCGTGACCCTCTCATTGTCGCGGCTCTTCCCGAGCGCGACGCTGCCCCTGTGCAAGAATCACACCTTTCTCGAGGCAGGAAGATGCAACAAGCTCGCAGGGGGAGCTTGGTTTTCTTTGAGTTACATTTTAGCAGCTCTCAAGCCTTGTCTGCGCTAGCAAGTGGTACTGGATTTGCCACTTTTGCCACCAGTTTTAGCTTTGCTGGCAATGACAAGGGTGAGAGCAGTAGTGTGGGTAACCACCTAATAGCTTTCATCAGGCCCTACTTCATAGAGCTCTTGGACTTGGCTTGTGAGTCCAGTGTTTAAGATGAGAGCAGCAAGACTGTTTTTTTCCCCAAAATCCTTTGTGCAAGTATCTCTGTGCAATAAAATATTAACTGTTTCATAGCCTCCAAAATCTGGGTGCATCTTGAATCTGGATCAGTGTCTGATGATGAGAAGCAGCAATCAGTCACCTGACAAAACTGAGGAAAATGCAGTTGGGGGTCACAATTGTAAATTAGGTTTCATCCCTCAGGGGAACACTCAAAACCTATTTCCATTTCTTCTGGATCTTGTAGACAATTCTTCACTCAGTGCTTGCAACACAGAGGGACGTAGAACTGCTCATAACTGTGACTGAAATACAACAAGGTTCTGAGAACAATAACGAGCAGCTTTTATTTCTCTGTTTCATAGAACTACAGAGACGTATGTTTTTCCTAAGACATACCGGGAAAATAAAGACTATTCCCCAAATTGTGCCAGGATGTCCTTCTGGAAATAACTGCCTGGTGTCACGCGAGCTGCAGGCTGTGGCACCAAGTTCACCAGGGACAGGGCTGTGAAAGTTGCTCATTTTGGGCTCGCGACAGGAAATGGCAGCAGGAAGTGAAGTGAAGGGGCTGGAGCTCAGTGCTCTGGGGGACAGAGTGCTTGTGTTTGAAATACTGATGCATAAATAGTTTTGTAATCGTAAGGTTTATCAACATGCAAGCCGTAGACTGGGTTTTTTTAACTTTTTTAAGGTTATCTCTTCCTGATGAGAGAGTGTAATCTGTAGCTGCTGTAAGCCAGGGCAGCTCATAAATTCAGTGAGTCCAGCACACAAAAGCAGAGTTTGGCTGAAGGAGTTTTCAGATCTGAACTCAGAGACACGTAACTGAGCCCAGCTAAATAAAAATAGGTCAGGAGAAGCAACTAGATTGGATTGTACAGGTAGCAATTTTTGAAGTGCATATATTCCTTTAGTTTTGATCTGAAAGAGAGAGCTTGAAAAGCAGTCCTAGAGCTGTCAAGGATTTGGAATATGTTGAAGGTCAGGGGTGTCAGTGTTTGGTTGGGGCCCAGACCTTACAGTGCAGTTAAAAAAAGGAAAGATTTGGAATTCCCCCTTTTGTTTATTTTAATTGTCATGTAATAATTTGCAAGTCAGATGTTGGTTGCATTGTGTTTACTCCCATTTGTGTACTGGTTACTGCTGCTCTGCTGTCAGTGATAGGGGAGTTTTGTGTTTCTCTGGGAGAGAAGTGCAAATGGGCTGTGATTTCCCCTGCCAAACTCTTCTGGTGGCCACATGGACATCGTGAGTCATCGCTAGGACAATGTGGGTGGTGGAGGAACGACCCAAACAGAGCGTCCATCCTTGGAGGGGATCCATTGTAAATCTTTCTGTCCATCCACGCAGTGCAGGGGGAGGAGGTGGTGCTCTCTGTGCCCTTTGAACTGATGCAGCTGCCAAGGCCCCTGAAGAATGGATGTTCAAAGTCCCTGTGACAAAATTAATCTTTCCAGCTCTAGTCTCAGGCAGTGGTGTTTGAATGTCTGCTGGTTTCAGGAGAGCTCAGCACAGGGCAGGATCAGGACCGTGATGTTCAGTGTGTCAGTGGTGAGTTGAGGTTTCATCTGCACAAAATGCACCTGCCTCCATACCCTAGAAACAAACCATGGAGCATGTGCCAGTGGATTCCAACATCTGGGAGTCTTTCAGGGCAATTCAGTGTAGAAAACTGTGGTGGGATGGCATCATGGCATGTATAATGGGAATAGAACGTGCATTGTGTATTGGTTTTGATGGTAATGAGGAGCCAGGGCTGATGGTCGTGTCATTTGTGAGAGAGGTGAAAGGAAATTCTAACAATGTCTACAGCAACATTCCCTTTTCTGTTGTGTCTACCATGCCCCAACCAGGGAACTAAATCCCTGGTTGTAGTCTGACAGTTCCATGAATGATCCAAAAACTCCTGGGGGATGCAGAAAACAGCAAAGTATTTTCAACATTTAAGCCTGTGAACTTAAGAATGCAGAATTAATGGTGCAATTTTCTCAGGCAAATTAAAGATTAAAAAAAACCCAAAAAACTTAAAAAAAAGCTTCAATTTTTTCCCCAGGTCTACCCAAAAGAGGGTTTGCTATTTGACCAAATAAACAACTTTAAAAATTGAATGCAAGCACTGATTTCTAAATTAATGAACTTAAGGAGAACTAAGAGGAGCAGGACATATCTTAGAACAAGGCTAATAATGCAGTGATAGATGCAATCCACTGCTGAGCATGCATTAAATGTAGGTTTGAAAGGCATCTTATCTTGAGATAAAAATCCAGCATCTGGGGAAAAAAACCCAAACTATTGTTTGAATTTTTTAATGGGAAAGGCTAGGGAAAAAGGCACAAATATTTGGTAATAGTTACAGAGTTAGCAAAACTGAGTGTGGTACTGTAATCTTAAATGGTTCAATTTGTTTGCAATATGTGAGGGTCTGTAGAAAGTATATGAAATAAATTTGTTACCTTGCTATTTTCCTGACAGTTTTGAAAGAGCACGATCCCTGTTCCACTCAGTCTGTGGCTGCAGTCCAGCATGTGAAGCTGGATGCATATCCCATCCACCCTAAACCTGCAGAGTGATGGGATGGACTGGGGGAATAAATTACAGATGTCTCTGTCAGGAGTTCCACCTGATTTTTGCATTAGCAGGAGGTGTCCAGGTTCATCTCCCTCCTCAGTGCACCAAAGTAAGGCAGCAGCAAAGTGACTCAAGGCTTGGGAGTCCTCTCTGCAAAAAGGTGTCAGAAGTGGGGAGGATCAGGGAGGTTTTGTTCTCTTTGAGTTTCTTTTCTGTTCTTTCTGTGCAGAAGAAGGAAGTGTCTCAGCAAATGTTTGTGAACACTGAAGAGCAACAAGTGTTAATCAGGATTAGCCTGTTTTTGCTGTGCAAATTAGAAAGTTTCAGGGTAAATGGGGCACCTTCTGTTTTTCCTTGCTGTTATAGCTGCTAAAACCCAACAAACCTTTCTACCCAAAGGTTTTCCTCCTGGCTGAAATGTGCTGCCTGCCCCAGGTGTTCTTGTAATCCCATGGGACAATCATCAGCCATCTAACTGGGGATCCCAGAAAAACACTGCAAAACAGGAAAAAATCTAAGGATCACACACACAAAAATGCAAGAGAGTGTGGCTGCAGAAACGGAGTTGCCATAGCTGTGAGAGACTCAGCGAGACAGGGTGGAATCCAGTGTTTTGGAAGGTTTCCCCGTATGACACAGGATTTTGGAATTTTACAGCTGGTAAATCCTTATTAGCACAGGCAGCCACTACTGGCCTGGATTCCCTGGCTCACTGTTTACTATGGGGGCGCCTGATGGAAGATTGCCTGGTCCTGATTATTCAGCTTAATTGTTTAGGAAGAATATTAAAAAATAATAATAATTCTTGGTATAAACAAAGGGCAGAGAGACAAGCTCCCATCACCTGTTGACAGAAAATTGATCATGAAGAAAGCTGGCATGGGGAGTGGAATTCCCTGTTCTCCCACTTAGTCATCGCATCCTGGTGTGACTCATTTTATTACATGGAGGTTCCCAGTGGTTTTATTTTGAGAGAAGCTTTTGTTTAATAATTTATACACACACACACACACAAACACACACTTATAATCTTAAAAAAACAACAAATCTATTCTGATGAATTGGCATAAGGAATCATTTGGAAGAGCTCTGGAATGAAATACTGTTCCTGCTGCTTCACAGTTCAACTACTGTATTTATGTTTTATTTTAATGTCAAATGAATTCCTCAACAATAGATGGGGAGAAATCTCCTCTAGACTTGTTCTCACTGTGCAAAATGTCAGATTTGGGGCTGGGCTGGATGGTGGATGACTAATCCATTGCCCTTTTACCTCCCAGACCTTGACTTGTATCTTTGGCCTTGGTGACTCAAACTTGTGTCCTCAGTGAAATGAAGGCACTGGACTCTGCTTATAATAAACAGAGCTCCATTAACTGCAGTGGGCAGTCTTGCTTCAGAAAGAAAAAGAACTACATAAAAATGAAGGTCAGAAAAAAAAATCAGTTGTTCTACTTTTCCTGAGTTTTAAATACATTCATGCCACGTTTGCTGTAAAGTTTGAAAATTATTCTGAAGTAAGAGCTTAGAAGGAGACAACTGCTTAGAACCAGATGCTGAGCAACCTTGCAGTGACATGGAGCAGAATAACTTCCCAGCTGAAATCAGATTTTGTCCCTGAAAAGGGCAGCAGAGACGTTGAGTGAGTGTTCCCTGCCCGTAAGGTTTTCACATCCCAGAGTGGTGTCTCTTCTGCTGGAAAGCATTCATTGCTCTTTCTTTTGTTCTTGGGGTGGCTCTGAAAAACCTTGCCTGTTTTCTAGAGATGTCTGTCATCTACTGATAACAGCTGACAGAGATAATCGTTGTGCTTTTTTGGAAGACCTTCCAAGAAACACAGTGAATAGGGAACTCTGCAGGAATGTGTAGTTGCAGCAGCTGTCCCAGCAGTTACCAGGCTCAGTTTCCTTGGGGAACTAGCATGGTTTGCTGCCTGGGAGAAAGGTAACAGGTTGTTCATGAAGTAATTTGTGTAATGCTTGACTGAAAATCAATGTACATTTTCGGGCATAAAATCATGTGCAGGCATAGAATCCCATACAGAATCAGCACAATAGTATATTTAGTCTTCAGCTGGAGAGAACTGCAGAGAAAATTTCCTGAACCTCTCAGTCCATCAGTCATGCTTGTTCAAATAAAGCAGTAAGTTTGTTTCTCTGCTAGTTACTGACCCCAAAGTCATGAGTAAGGGGTCGTGAATAATGTGTAAAGGCTGTAACTGGTTCAGAAAACCTTTAATTGGCTAATTAAAAAAGGGCCTATAAGGGACTGCAGAGAATCACCCAAAATGTTCCTAATGCAGGCTGACATTTTGATTTTCCCCAGTTTGAAGCAAGACTTTTGCTATGATCACAGTTTGAGTTAGAAAGGGTAGAATTACTTTCTTCCAACAACTCATTCATTCCTCCAAAGAGTGCTGACACAATCAGATCTCTCATCAGGGTTTAATGCTAAGTCTCATAGCCCTGAAGCAGCACAAAAATCTCTATTTCCTGAACATTTCACTGACCTGTGGTGTTAAAGACTTGCCAACTAAGACAAACCATTAAATGAGCAGGGAACCACAACAGTAAAAATACTGCATGAGGCAGCCATGGCTGGTAAGACCTCAGGGTCTACATCCAGAAATATTTTATCGTCTTTAATGGAGCTGCTGCTCTTTCCAGAGGCGCAGATTGAATCCTCCATAGTGGAGTCAGAATTTGAAAGATGCCACACACGTGGACATGACACCGAATTCCTGTGTGATCCAAGCATGTCCCAGGACATCCCTGCAGTGCTCTGGCTGGTGCTGGGGCAGCCCAGCACTGATTGTGGCTTGCTGAGCACACCCTCTCTGTATTTCTGTGCTTGTGCTCTTACAGTATTTCAGCAAAAACGGTGCTGTTGCTCTTTTGCAGTTTTCTTCCCTGTCTATTGTAGAAGCAGGTCTAATTATAGCAATAAAGAGCTATCTGTGCTTGTAGACTTTAGATTAAATTATTAGTCAGGCTGGGGTTTAATCTTCTCGGTTTCCAAGCAGGAGGGAACCAGTCATTTGTCCCGTTTGTGGCATGACAGAATTACAGGGTAATTGAGGCCGGAAGGGACCTCGGGAGGTCGTTGAGCACAACCTCCTGCTCAAAGCTGAATTTGTCTGTGGTGCTGAGGCACCACCTGAGTTGTGGCACTGGCACTGGAGAGAAGAGCCCACCCCAGTGTACCCAAGTTGTGACACACGTTTTGGACTGGGGGCTGTGCTCTGCCATCACATCAGCATTATGACTTTGACGATAAGAATCACGTTTTTGCAGATAACTTTCTTCAAACATCCACTTTAATTTCCTTTTAAGAGTATTCTGATTTCTGCACATTCTGAAGATGATCTGTTGACAGTTTGGTGCAAGTTTTCTCTGCTCAAAATTTCCTCAGGTGATCCTTAGACTTCTCAGTTTATTCCTCCTACTCTCTGTTAGTTCCCTGAGTGTGCATAATCAAAAGTTTTCTTTTCATTACCAGCAAAAAGAATGGGTTAAAGTAGAGAGAGATTTCTGAATGCAGTTGTATTTTTCATTTTATTCACAGCCTCCCTCATCCTTCTGCCAAAAGCTCACCATAATGTGTGTATCCAGAGTGGTTAAAGGAAAAGCAAATATTGATTGTCTCGAGCTAAAGTGAAGCAGTGAGACAGATGGAGCCACATCATCATATTTAAGCATAAAGGTCAGGGAGTGAACTGCAGAGTGGTTAAATTCAACAGGGCTTCAGTGCTCAAAGAACAGGGATTGCTGCTGCTGACAGATTTGTTAGAAACCTGTTTAGCTGCCACCAGATGAATATATATCCAAACAGAAGCATCTATCATTGTTAGAATGATAGCCCCAAATACATTTATTTCTTGTTTGGTTAGACTTATTCTTACTCTTGATCCTCACAGACTTTGGACTCAGGCTAAACATCATTTGATTTGTATGGTTGGCTTCATTAGCTTTTAGTGCAATTTCAGTGGCTCAGTTACTAAATCAAATCCACTGTGTTGTGGTTGCATGTGCTTCACAGGCCTCTGGAATATGGCAGATGACTTGGAGCCCCCTTTCTACTTTAGTTTATCCATATTGGACCAACAAATCCTTTTGATTTCTACCTTCTTTGTGAAGTTAGTGCTGTTGTATCTGCACAGACTGTTTGAATTTAGCAGTACAGAAACAAAGATGAAAACATTCTGCCTGGAGTAAAACCAGTGTAAAATATTCCTTCTTGGCTGTCCTTGTCAGGACATCTTCATATTGCTTTGCTGAGGCAGTTCTGATGTGTGTCTCTATCAGAGCTCATATTTTATGACATATGTGTTTCCTTTTCCCTCCTCTTTTCCTCAGAGGACTATAAAAACTTATACTTTGGATTTCTTTTCTTGGAGCCTGGGGAGGTTCCTTAACACACACTGTGGTGATTTCTTTTCGCAAAGGTCACCTAGAAGAGGAATCCCTCCACTGAGTATTTACTGCCTTGTCATCTGGACAAGTATTTGCTGGATTAAACCCTTGGTATTTTGTCTTCTCCCTTCCCTGACATGTTTGCTGCCTCAACAGCAGTAAGATGCATTAATAGGGGTATAGACTGAACGTGCAACAGCCCAGAGCAGTGACCAAAGTGAATGCTTATGTTAAATTACATTAAATAGTGGAGTATTTTCCATCCCTTTGCCCAGAAGTCCCTTGGGATGTGGGGTGAGAGCCTCACTGGCTCCAGTGACACAGCTGAGGCCATCCCGGCTCCAGGGCCACTCATCCACATGTTAGTGTAGAAAACACAACTGACTCACTGGGGGGGAACTTGAAACACTTTAAGAAAAGAAAAAAGGCCAAGTTTCTTAGTGTCTCCTCCTGCAGCAGGATGCTCTGGCTGGGTGAGCAGCTGGAAGCCTGGGATCTCTCTCCCCCTCTCCTCCTCACAGGCAACTGATGGATGAAACCAAACTTCCAGCTATTCTTCAGTTGCCTCCACTTCCCCAGTGGGAAGGATTGGGATGAGGAGGCCCAGTCAGCACTGGGTGCCCACTCCTGCCCCACCACAATCCAGGTGCCCATCCCGAGGGAGGAAGGGACAGGCTGTGAGTGATGCCCTCAATGAAAACCCGTCTATCCCCAGTGCATGCTCAGGGACCAGAACACAGCAGAGGTGTCTCAGGTGTGGGGTGGTGGGACAGGTGAGGTTCTCGCATTTTGGGAAGGACCCCCAGGCTGAGAGGACACGGAGCTGGAGCAGGCAGGGTCCCCCAAGGGCTGTGTCCTGGCCATGGAGCAGCCGCTGAGCCCATCTTGGGTTGAGGCCGCCTGGAGAGCCCGGCACATCTGTCAGCTCATTGTCTGGGCCCAGCACAGAACAAAGGGGAAAACAACAGAAAAAATGCAAAATGCATTTAAAAATACTCTTTCATTTCCCTTTTCGCCAGAAGCAGAAGTACTTAAATAACAGAGGACAAAAGCAGCTCTTGCAGAACTTCCAAGAATTGGGAAAAATAAAAAGTCCTGTGAGAAGGACTGTTTTCAGGAGACTTCCACCCTTGTCCTGCCCAGCCTGGGCAGGCAGCCTGGGGAACCCCCAAAGAAACATGCCTGGAGCTGCCTCCCCCCTAAAGCAAACACAGCCTCAGGCTGCAGTATTCCCAGTCACGTCGGGGCCTTTGGAGACGTGTCCCCTGGTCATTCTAAAATCAAACTTTCAGAAAGGTATGAGGCAATTTTTATTTTCTTTTCCCCCCCATCAGTATTTTTCTTCTTCAAATTGCTTGCCTAAAAGGCTCAACAGAATATAAAAATCAAAGGGGTAAAGATTAAAATCTAAAAAAAATAAAGTAAGAAGGAAAGCATTGCTAAAAAATGTTTCTGGGGAGACAGTAGATTTAAGGAATATTTGTAACCCGATGAAGCACCCATTCATACACCTTTATGTGTGAATGTCCTGTTACTACTGATGTACTCTTACAGCACAGGGGTTACTTTGGTGGGGTTCAATACAAGGGGATCAAATTTTATTTTCCTCTGTAAATACAGTTTTGTGGAGCTCAGAATGGAGAAGAGCTGCATGGATGTGATTAAGAGCAGAAAGAGTTCCAGTGGTTCTGAGGCAGAGGCTGTCACACATGCAATGAAGTGCTTTTACCCTGAGTACAGTGAATATTTGGTGCTTTTTAGGACTGTCGCTGGCATTCCATGGGAAACCATGTGGTCTTGGCTTAAAATGGCAGAAAGTGACCATTAACAAGTTATCTGACCTTCTGATGCCCTCCATTAGTCAGGATGGCTGAACTCAAGTCTGGTAAAAAACATATGTTGCACCTGTGCTAAATATTTCATTCCTCAGTTTGGCTAATTTCTACATAAACATTTAATTTTAATACGTACCCAGGCTTTTTCCTGGCAAGAGAAGTGTTCGATGATGTGTTTAAATTAAATGCTGTTGCTTTTGGTTAGGACTGGGAAGGTGCTTGGAATTAAGTCCAGTTTGAGAGCTTTGCTAAGTTGATGCCCTTAATTTGTGTCCTTTCTTTTTAAGTCAAGTTCTATGATTTAAAAAAAAAAAATTGCAATGAGGTTAATATTGTGATATTCTTCTAGATGGGCAGCAGATCTGGGAAATGGAGGCAACAGTGGACAAAGATAAGAGCCAGCCTGTAAGTATGCAAAGCACTGGATGTCCTCTCCTTGAGCTTCTCAGAGAGCAAGTTGTATTCAAGGGGTAGTTTTGAAAGAGAGTCTCAAAAGCAGAAAGAGCAGCAATCTTGCTGCTGGGATGAACAAATGTCAAATGCTCCAGCAGTAGATGTGCTGCAAAAAGAGGCAATTCATTTAGCAGCAACCCACAGCAAATTGAATAACTGCTGGATTTTGTGTTCTTGCAGAAGACTCTATTGTAGCAGCCCAGCCCTCTGCAGGATGCTGGCTGTCCTGGCTTCCTTTGCCTGCGTGGAAGCCTTGGGTGCTGTGCTCTTTGCAGGACAGGATTTGTCCTACAGTGTTTCTAATGAACACTGATCTTTCAAGGGAATGAGCCTCTTTGTTCACTTTGCTTAATGGGACCTTCCTGTAGTCAGTCAGTGCATTTAGAACTGCACTGACACTGCCAAGGGCCATGCCTGCCCTGGCGGAAGGGAACGGGAGACTTGCTCCTAATTTCCATGGAAGTGGGGTCCGGATATGTGTAAGTGAAAAGCCTATAGAATGATTAAGTTTATTCTGACAAAAAGAGGGAATTCTGTAGTGCACACTTGCTTATCGAGCCCAGTGTGATTAACAGTGCTGCTGCTTTTATCACCATTTTGTGTTTTTTGTTTGTAGCTGAGGCTTCTCTTTCCAAGTTCAGGACAACATCAAGTGCAAGAGAGGATTCAGTACATAGAAACCAGCTTGCCAGTACCAAAAATCTTCGTCTTGCACCATCTGCCCTTTTTTTCCTTTCTTATTCTCATACCCTTAATAGAGATGAATGGGGAGATTTCTCTTCCTTTGTGCCTGGACGTGTAGCAAGAGGAGATGCACAGAGACATCTCCAGTCAGCCTCAGTCAGTAATTCTTTGCTGTCACCCTCTGTTGTTTCAGAGCATGCTTTTTGTAGAAATACCTGAGTACCGGAACAAGCACATCCGCACGGCCGTGAAGGTGAACTTCTATGTCATCAATGGGAAAAGAAAAAGAAGCCAACCCCAGCATTTTACCTACCAACCAGGTAATTCTCAAGCCAGTTGTTGCCCAGCTCTCATGAGCAAGATTTGATTTTCTGCTATGTTGTTTTCTTGCTGTTATTTGAGGATCTAAATGTCACTGATTTAATTCAGCCAAGCACTCAACAACCGTTTGAAGGATGCGTGTGATTTATGATCAGGAATTGCCATGGATTTGAGGGGACAGTTATCTTGGCAATGGGCTGATGTTGCCCCATTCACTTGAGGGAAGTTTGCCAAAGCCTCAGTGGGAACAGACTCGGTCTGTGGCATGGTGTGACCCCTATGAAAACCATGAGTGTTGCCTTCCCAGCTGACGTGTCCAGCAGTAAGATAACATCAGATCTGGGAAACTAGGCCTTGGTATGGAGGAAGGCAAGCAATATATATTCTTCAGAACAAGGCTGGTGGAGAAAAATATGAATGCTTTTCTGATGATCTTCCTCTTGGGAATTGTTCAGCCATGACACAATAAATGCAATAGGATTACTAATGAGATTCCCAGAATTTCTCAGCTCTGGCTGAGAGAAAAATATTGTGAGAAAATCAGAGTATTGTGTTTGTGGAAACCAGAAAGCATAAAATAACAGTACCAGATTTTATGCAAGCTTCAAATGATGTCTTAATTTGACTTGTCTCTAAGGACAGGCAAACATTCATTCTGATTCTTATTTTGGTCTCCTCCAGCCTGAAAATCTCTGGTCTTCTTCCTGAATTTATGAACCAATCACCAGCGTGAAGGTTTTGTGTAGTTGCTAAACTGTTCTGCTTTGGAACAGTATTGAGAAGTACACTTCTATCTCAATACAATCCTTAAAATAGGCCACTTAGGGGAAGGAATCCTTACACTTCCAAAAAACAATCCTCTGGCATGACCATGTTATGGTTCCCATTGTATGGTGTTTCTGTAGTGAGTTTTGGGGAAGATTCTACAAAAATAATCATTAGAAATGCGAGAATTTGCCTGTAGAGGACCATCATTTATCCTACCAAGATTCACCCAACTCTAACTAAATGCTGATCTTTTAGATGGTGATGTCAGAAAGATCTTCAGTTCTCAGCACTGAGGAAACCACATGCAGCAGAGGAGCTAAAACAAAAGCTCTAAAATAGTTCAACTCTGCCTTTGGTCTCTAGCTAAAAGTTTGACAGAAAAATGAGGAGTTACATATGTCACAGGATTTCTATTTATTCAGTCTTCCTTTGAGATGGAAGGACTACATGAAACACCTATGTATGGCTTCTTATTTTGCATGTGTTCCAGAATGGCCCTTAATTGAATGAAAATATGAGCTGAAGTATTGAATTTTCCAATTTTAGAAATTTGTGGTTAATTAGTACTTTAAAGATTTTCAAGAACCTCTTAGTACAGAGTGTTTTCAAGAGAGACTCTGCCATGATTGCATATACGTGATGCATTAAACTTGGTGCCTGCGAGATACGAGTTCACACGTGCAAATCTTGTAAATGGCTTTAATCTCTAATTACTTCAAGGAAAAAACCTCTCTGTTTCTCACCAGCTCGTTACGAATAATGTCCTTTGCATGCTTTATTCTAGTACCATCAATCAAAACAGAGCCCATTGATGACTATGATCCAGCCATAATCTGCAATACAGTACACAGTGGTCTGGGAACAGTAACACAGCCTTACTATTCACAGCACACAATGGTCACCGAGTCCCCTTCCTGCCTTGTGCCCACTATGGCCCCTTGCCAGCAGTTGCGCTCAGGCCTTTCCTCTCCTGATTCCCGATACCACCAGCAGAACCCGGCCGCCGTGATCTACCAGAGGAGCAAGAGCCTGAGCCCCAGCCAGCTGGGCTACCAGCAGTCCAACCTGATGGCTGCACCAGTTGCCATTTCAGATGCCCACAGGTCGGTGCTGGTGCACGCAGGTTCCCCGGGCCAAGCTCCGGCGGTGCTCCACCACTCTCCAGGCAACCAGCAGCCTTCTCCCGTGATTCACTATTCTCCGACCAACCAGCAGCTGAGGTGTGGAAGTCACCAAGAGTTTCAGCACATCATGTGCTGTGAAAATTTTACGTCCAACGTTGCGAGATCCAGCCAGCCCCAGGTCAGTCAGGCGCAAAGGTTGAGCCCGAGCTCGTACCCGACGGTGATCCAGCAGCAGGCAGCCTCGGGCCAGCGAGCAGCAAAAAATGGACCACCAGGGAGTGACCAGAAAGAGGTGCTGCCAGCGGGAGTCACCATCAAACAGGAACAGAACCTGGACCAAGCCTACCTGGACGATGGTAAGTGCCTCACTTCTCTCTTATGAGTCGGTTTGCTGGAGGGAGGGGGCAAGTTTAGAGCTTCTGAATCCCACCTGTTCCTCAGCGTGGCCTGCTTTTGGTGGGTGTGGATATTTGCTGTTTACTCATGGCATATTTGAATCCTGTATTAACATTCTATTATATTGGGTCTTTCATTAAGTGCATTTTTGGTAGATGGTGATGCACTTTGGCAAACAAACAAGTGATCTGCAGAATCCCTTTGCTTCGTGCCATGGGCTGAGCTGTCAGGTTTAGCTGTTGCCATTTTGTTTCCACTTGCCAAAAGTTGGTTTGGAAAATGGTGACTCTGAAATGAAATGCACTTTTAAATTATTTTTTAATAATTATTCATGTCAGGGCAAAGTCCACTTTGTAAAATGCCCTTGTACATTTTGTACCAAAAAAAAAAGCCCATTGAGCAGTCTATCAAGGCCTGTAATGAATGGGGTAGTGCTGCAGGCAAAACTATTGCAGATGTTCTAGATGAACAGTGGGACATTGATAAGTAAAACAACGCTGTTTCTTTGTTGTGAGCCAGCTGATTTAGCCCTTAGGAATGAATATAAGTTGGAGTAAAGCTTTCTTTGAACATACCCTGCTTATTGTTAGGTAGGCAGCTATTGGTGATCTGGTTGATTGGCTCTTTTATTAAAGCATGTTCCTTGCAGAAGGAAATCAATGCAAAATTAATAGTGAGGCTGGACACTGTAGTCATAAACCCAACATGGATTTCAGTGGGAGCAGAGTGAGGTTGCTGGATATATTGCTGCAAATACTGGATGTTCTTATGTAGGAAGTACATACCTGATGGTCACAGATGGTAACTGCTGCTGCCCTCCCAGTCTGGGCAATCAGATCAGGCATGGCTTGATCTTGTAGATGTGCACCATGATGTGCTGTGAGCACACAGAAGTTTGGGATTTTTACTGCAGTTACTCACCTGCAGTTGTGAAATTGTGCCCATGAAGGTTTTACTTTCTGCAGTTTAGGTACTGAGTGTGCTCTGTGGCTGTATCATGTACAGTCTTCATCGCTGGGCAGAGTAGAGTTTGGATGGTTTTCTCTGGTTTTCTCTTTGTCTGTGTTTGAAATGTGCTTGGTGTAGCTTTGGTGCCACCATAGTAAAATCTGCAGTGTTTTTACTGGTCCCCTTGTCTGAAGAGCGTTGAATTGGGTTTTAAGAGTGAATTTCATTTAGGAGATCCACCTCCTATTCAGGGAATTGGGCATGTAACAAAGCAAGATAGAATTTTTAACAGAAAACTGAACACTGTTTTTAAAGGCACTTTTAATATGAGAAGTTGAGAGATTTTTCCACATTTCTAAAAATACTTGGTACAAACCTTGTAAAATAAATAAAAAATAAAGAATTCTGAAGTGAAAGCTAGCAAACTTCAGAGTCAAGCCAAAGTCTTTTCCCCTTAAAAGAACTCCCCAAATGGACTGCAAAATTAATTTCACTGGGTTATGAATTGGGCCAGTGACATGTGACTGCAGCACAGCTCACAAGGGATGTACTCAACCTCTGTGCTAAGAGGAGACATTAGGCAGAACAGCAGCAAGTTAACAGTGAAATTCCAGGCTTCTGCTTGGCTGACTGGAACATCTTGAATTGATTTCAAGAGATCAGTTTATCAATTATGCCACCCAAGTCAGGCCAGGGGAGATCGGTCTCATGGCGTCTCTTTACTGCCCTCAGTGAGTTCACATCAGCTGGAAGTGTTACTTGGAGAATTGGGATTTACTTTAGGACTTTGCAAAGCGTTTCATTCTGAAATGTTCAGGACTTGAATTGAAAAGCCACTTTGTTTGCTGCTGAGGAAAAGTGACTCAGAATATAACAAAAGCCATGTTTTTCCTGACTAGAAAGTTTGGGTTTGTGCTTTATAGTATTAAAAGAAAGCAAACCCAAAGGATTATGCAGGCTTTACCCTCAAATCCCTTTTATCCAGACGGCTCTTCTGAGATAAAGTGAGCTGTTAGGTCTTGCTGGGGTTTTCACGGATGGATACTGAGATGAAGGTTCCCCAGCCAGGCTTGGCATGAGCAGCTGTGCTGCTGCTGCTGCTGCACAGACTCTTGGGCAATCACTGTCTCAGTGTCTCTCGCTTCCCTTCACTCTTCTTCCCTTCCCCCATCTTCCCCCCCATCTTCTTTATTCTTCTTTCTCCATATTTCTGCTGAGAGTCCAGCTTTCATCCCTTTGCTGTTGTGACCTCCTCTCATCAACTCTTGTCCACTGTATTCACAGTTAACACAGAGCCTTGGTGTTCTGGGCTTTGTTTCTATTCTGAGCTTTGCCACAAGCTTTTTAAGTGCCGTGGGACATGCCCCACTCTGCCAGTTCCTCATTCCTGAAGCTGGTGCCTCTCAGCGTGGGCATGCTGTGCCAGCCTCTGAGCTCTCCTGGAAGTGACCAGAAAAAAACATCACACATGACACAATGTGACACAATTACTGTTTCTCTTTACCTCTTTCAACTTCCTCCTGCCACTGCTGGCAGGACCTGTCATTATTTTCATCTCTTCATTTGTCCTTCTTCCTGAGACCATGGTTTGGTTGTGCTCAGAGCTTTCACTGCTCCACAGGGCACATAATACTGGGCACTCAGCACACCTAACCTGTCTACATCCTGCCATGTAAAGATAAGAACTGTTTCCACCTCTGCAAGAGCTGTAGGCTCTCGAGGTTGAATAGCACCAGCAGCACAGCCAAAACCTTGTGGTCCTCAAGGCCACAGAGACAGGTGATGGCAAGTATTTACCTGTCTTCTCAAGTGGGTTTTGCCATGTGCAAGGACCTCTTTGTGCAGAGCTGCTCAGCTGGTACCATCCATACTGGCTGCCTTAATGACAATGACACCAGTGCTCATTTCTGATGGTACTGTGGGTGCAGAGACCTGCCACGAGCTTTCTTGGAAGGAGACACTCGCCCCTCTTCTCCTGCTGCTGGTGCTGCCTCCGAGCAAGAGGTGTCTAACCCAGCCCATGCAACCCTCTTGCAACTTCCCCCCCTTTCCCCTCCCAGACAGAATTACAAAACAAGTTGTTACTGGAAGGAAGGCTCCAGCCATCAAGTCATAGAGACTGGATTAGAATATGCACCCCTTAGGGACTGATGCAAGTTCAACATTGCCACACACACACACATATATATATATGTATATGTAGGTAGTCCTCCATATACCTCCACATTTCTCTGTAAAAAGTAAATATATATTTATTTGTAACTTTTTGATGTCAAATAGTGTAAAAACTCTCCAGAGGAAGGGAATATTCATGAAAAATCATCAGGGAAACCTTTGTTACACACCTCTGCCTCAGAGATTCACTTTGGGAGTGAATATAGGCCCTTCAGGATGCATTAGGTGTCCAGGTTAGTGCTGACAAGCAGTGATTAGCTTCAAATGCAAGTGAAAGCCATAGGACGAGAGTGATCAGCACATTTCAGCCAAGGCCTCATCTTAATATTATTCATAACCAAAACCACCCACAATGGTAAAAGTTACCCAAACAACCACAGAAATATGTTGACAAATAGAACTTAGTTCCCCCATGACCTTCAGAGCAATCAGATGAACTATTTAAAGCACAAACCCAGTTAAAAATGTAGTTATTTGCACTGGTCATGCCCTGGACTGTCCATGCTCATGCTGCAGAGACAGAGGATTCCTCTGTAGCCCTGGGGAAGCTGCTCAGCTGCCATGTGCCAGTTCCCCATCTGCAACACAGAGATACAAGGCTCAATTGCACATACAGATAATGGACATGCAGCATGTCTTGAGTGTTACCAACTTGCCTACCTTGGATTTAGTTCTTTTCGGTTCAGCTGTCCTGCTTTTTACTTGACAAAGAAAAATGATTGTCATTATTCAAACAGCAACTGTCTAACCACATCTGACACTCAGAACTGTCTGCTTGATACAGCAGCTCTAAATTATTTTTGGTGCAGCAGTAATCCTTCTTGGGGAGGAGAAAAGCAAGGCAGATGCTTGTGGTGGTTTATCAGGCTGATGATCGGCCGAGATGTTTTAATAGTGAGCTCAGGTATTTCACAGAAAATTTCAGACATATCAGATATTTCTTTAGAAAATGGATCCGCAGTGGGGGTTGGACTAGATGATCTCCAGAGGTCCCTTTCAACCCTCAGTGCTCTGTGATTTTGGGCCCCTGTGTGAAATTTGATGCTTTTAAATCACTCAGGGCTTTCAATCACCTTCACTGCCAGCAGTGGGTTAATTTGTGCAGTTTTGCTCCCCACACAGGAACCATTGCCCTGACCACGGGTCTCATCCAAGACCACTCAGAGTGTGTTAGATCCCTACATTTTCTTTTTGTGTTCTTTCATTCAACAACAAGAAAATCCCTGTAAAAGTCTGTCCCCAAGGTGTCATGAAATTCAAATCCCTTCTGTCCTGCATGTTCAACAAGAAGCTTTCTTTTCTGACCAGCTCTTTTCTCCTTAGGCCAGTAGCTGTTAGGGACAAGGCTGGGCAGGCTGAACCTTCAGGAAACCCCCGGTCTCCTGGGGATGCACAGAGCAAAGCCACTGTGTCAGCCCTGAGTGTCAGTCGGGGACTGAGCTCATTTTGCCGACTTTGGTCCCTGACAGCCCTTGGGACTCTGTCTCAGGTGCTGGCACATTCTGAGCATCCTGCTCACCCTGCCCAGCCCCTGCGGATGGAGGAGGTGGCACAGAACCAGCTCTGTGAGCTTGGTGGCAGCTGGGGATCTCCCTGTGCCAGGGAACCTCCGCTGCACCGGGAAGGCAGTTTGGGGCCCTCCGTGCACCGGAGCAGTGGAGCTGCACAAACCTGGCTGTGGGGAAACTGCTTTTCTGTCTAAATGCTGTTCATTCCATCCCCAGAAAGCACAGAAGATGGTGGCTTTAGGAGCATGTTTGAGTTCCGTTTGTAGTTGTTTTCATCCTGTGTCCACGTGCAAAGCAACACAGGGCAGAGGGGGAAATGTTCCTGTTTCCTGGCATTTTAGACAGGAGTGAATTGCAAACGGGCTGAGGTTCAGTTCGAGCAACAATTTGCATCCAAAAAAGCCACGCTCTGTTTTTAATTAGAACTACTTTTCATAGAAGGTGTGGTCACTTCTGCTCAGGCAGAGCTTGACTAAGAGTGAAGCCTGTATGTTCTCCAAAACATTCTGCTCAAACACTTGAGCAAATCTATGTATTCATCAGACTCATTCTTGAAGCTCTGACTCACGTTATTACGGATTTTCTGTTCTCTTCTGGGACCTTACAGCACTCCTTGGGTACACTGCAGGCTTTATTTTTGGTTCACTGCTGTTGCAGGTTTGTGTGGTGTTACGATCTGTGTGCCCCAGTCATATGTCAGTCTTGCTTTTCTAGAAGCAATATAAAAAGAGAACAAAAAGGTGGTTCTGCTCCCAAAAACCTGTAGTTTGTTGGCAGGAAGTAGAAAGATCAGTATACCAGGAGGAAAGTTTGGGTTGAGTCTGAGTTTGGTCTTTCAGCAAAGTATTTAACTTCCCTGTATCTTAGTTTACCATTATTAAAAAGTATCTTATTATCCTTCCCTCTAACACAGTTAAGCATTTAATTCATTCATGTTACTAAAACCCACATGGATTCTCAGAAAAACACGTAAACTTGCATACCTGAATAAGAACTAAGAATTGTATTGTTATGGCTGGCTCCATCTGATCTTCTTCACCTCCAGAAACAATTTGCTAATAAAAAATTCAAACAAATCCAGCCCCGTTTCAAGACTGCCCTTTCCCCAGCAGCCTTTCTGAGCCGCTGCCCCTCTGCCTGAAAACATGCAAACCAAAACAAAGCGAGAAGAAGAAAAACCCATACATCCAAAATCAGCAGCGGAGGAAGGAAGAAAATGAATCGAGTGATTAAAACCATAGTTCCACTGGCACCTCTTTGTTCTCGAGCTCAGGAATCTTTAATTGGTGCAGTAAGTGCCCACAGGCAAGTTGTGTTACAAAGCGTTTCCTGTTCAAAGGAACATGCAGACTCCATTAGGGGACCACGGGCACGGCTGCCAAGGGCTCACACTGCATGGGTACGTGGACACTGCCTCCATGGGCACAGTCCCACCAGGAGCTGGTGCACCAGGACAAACCCCAATTCCAGTGATTTTGGGTGGAAGGCACGTGCCTGTTTGCAGGCTGGACCAGCGGGCTGTTATCAGCAGAAAGCGCTCGGTTTTTGGAAGGCATCAAGCGATTTTCAGTGATAGTTTTGAAATACTGGCAAAGAGTTGCTTGAAAAAAAAAAAGAGAACTTGTTCGTGCAGTTGGGAATTGAAAGCTTCTAAACCACAATAAAGTCCTTTCCCAGACTTGCTGTCCATTTACTCCAAGCTCATGGCATTCCTTAGACAGTCTGAATCACAGGCAGCAGACAGCTCTTATAAAGAAGACCATAGACACCCATCTGTTGGAAGACATCTGCCAAAATAGACCATACATTTACTTTTATTCCTTCAATCCACTTTCAATTTAAAGGAATAATAACAATAACATTTTTCAGTCCAGTGACACTATTCATCCAGTGAAGAGAAATGAATTAAAATTATTCCCCTGCAGAAAGAAGCAGACGAGCTTTTACCCAGCTCTCACAGATGGATGAAGTGGGATCAGAGCTTTTAAGGGACTTGCCCAGCTGATGCAAAAAGTCATTGGTAAAACTGTGGCTTGCCTGGAGGATCCCAGACTTCCAGGACCCCCAGCTGCATCCCTAGCACAGATGTGGGGGTACCAAAGGCACGTGAAGCTGTTTTCCAGGTCTGCAGGAGCTGGGGCAGTGCTGGCTGTGCTGTAGGTGGTTAAACACGTTACACTCAAGGGAGGGTTTGGCAGAGCTACTCTTTCCTTTTTCTGTCCTTCCACAGACTCACTCCCTTCGCTCTGCATGTGTCAAAGAATGGCACGTGCTTTCTAGAAGTGAACAGTTGGTTGCTGGCAGGCAATGCACTGTCACAGAGGTCAGGTGTGTCTGTTAGAAGCACTCATTTTTGGGGGCAAAGCCTGAGACAGAGCAAAGCTGTCACGGGAGCAAGTACAGGAGGTAAGGAAAATGAATCACTGGTCTTTCTACCAGCCAGGAGTGACACTGGGTGCTTTACATGGAAATTCTTTCAGTTCGGTCAAAATCATAACTGTTTTGACAACAGTTTTTAAAAATGGGGACTTTGGAGATGAGAAATGTGTAGCTAGAAAATGGCTTATAAGAAAACTATGCAAAGCAGAAAAGGGGGTTAACTCCTTGTAGCGCTGAATTCTCCATTTTGTGTTGAAGCAGAGAAGTGCTCTCTGGAAACCTTGAACAGGGCTTGTTTTACACTTTGGCAGCTCACCACAGAACTGTGCTGGTTAAGGTGGTTGGGGTTTGTTTTTTTTTTTATTTTATTTTGCTAACACAGCTATTATGGTAAAACCCCTCGTAGAGACACAGCTCTGCTGGTGTAAAAACACTGGAATCAGCACAGCTTGGGCCAAGTCAGGGAACCACCACCAGCTCTTCCACTGGAGGCTGTTGTGCTGGGATCACTGTATCTGCACTGGAAGGAGGGTTTGTACCAGCCCTGCCAGTGCTGCTAAGCTGGCTAAACTTGTAGGGGCAGCTAATATAATAAATACAAATATAAGGGGTAATATAAGGGATTTCCACATGGACAATAATTGCACTGCTTGCTTTGTGTGTTGACCACCTCAGAATGAATCCTGGTGTTAGTAACTCCCAGCAAAGGTGATGCAATGAGCTGGATTCACTTATTAGGAAGATGCTTTCCTGAGGGGAATTGTACCTCCGTGACAGCTACATAGGAAACCTGCAGCTAGGTGTGTATTTGTCCTCACAAAAGAGAGGGGGATAAAATTCTCTTATCTCCCTTTAGAAAGAGCATCATGTAATTGAATAAGTATAATCAGTGAACTGGCTTTCATCCACGTGGCAGCTCCAAGCTTTTGCTAATTCTTTGCAATTTCATTGTAATTCTTGCAATATTTATAGCAGTTTAAAAGTCCCTGGGCAGGTGATTGCAGCAAAATACAAGAGTTATTTTTTTCTTAATGATCTTTTCAAGTTTGATCCAGGAAAAACCAAAACAATAGAAATAAAAACCTTGATGTTTTGGTCTTTCAAAATCCAGGCAGACAAAAATGATGCAACTTTAGGGGTGGGGATTTGATTGCATGATTTTTAAACCAGTCTCATGATTATTGGAAGCCTGACTCAGGAACCCTGAACGCCTGGGTTTGGCATTGCTGCTCTTCACAGTTTCATTTGTTACAGACTGTGTTAATATTCAGAAAGTGCAAAGGTGGGGAAAGGGGTCTTTTCTCTCCTTAAAGGTCAGTATAGTACTTGGGAGGATTTGTCTCCTCCTGCAGTGGCTCACGAAAAGGCAGCTCGAGCCATTTTTGAGATGCATTTCTGAAATCTTGTGAGCAGCTGCAAGGAGCTTTGCTGCTTTGAAAAGTTTGGAAAACATCTGCACATTTCTTTAACTATTGTGAAATGAAATGCCTGGCAAGAATAACCATCTTAAAGATCTACAATCTTTTTATGGTGCAAACTGAAAGCCAGTTATAAAGCCTTCTACTGTAGAAAAATGCCTGGATTCTCAGCATTATTCACACAAGCAGAACTTTTCCAGGTCAGGTCACATCCTGCATGGATAGTTGGTGGGGGACTTTTTGTCTCTTTTCTCTCACAAGAATGCAGACCTGAAGGTGATTAATTTAAAACCCATTTTTCTTCCACCCGTTTTTCATACTTTTTTATACATAATACTATCACTTAAAAATCTGTGACCATTTTTAAATTAAAAAAGTGAGGATGAATCATCTGAATTTTCCATCGAGTTAGTTTTCTTATGAGAACTCTTTAAGTAGTGAGAGCTACTTTTCTTCCCAGCAGAAGCTGGTAGAGCCTTATGCTGCCTTGTCATTTCATAGTGCTGTTTATTTAGCAGTTCCAAGAGACTTCTGTGCTCTAATTTGGAGGCAGTATGTGTTTAGAGGATTTTAAAAGCAGACTGGACAAATGTACAAGAAGACAATCCTGCACTGGCTGTGAGAGGTACTGGATGACCTAATAGGTCGTTCCAGCTTCCCCGAGTTGAAAAACAAGCAGCACATACGTAGTCGAGCCAGCAGGAGAGTCAGGGATTGGGGAAGAAGAACAAATACTTGAAGACCATAAAACTCCCCTCCCAGCATATTAACTCCTAATTTGAATTTTCGATCCCATCCTGGCTTTCACACTCTTTCGTATTTTGTGATATAACTCTTTCTGTGTTCACCAAGAAGAAAGCAGAGGAAGGTAAAAGCCAACCTAAAATGTGTAAACAATGCAGTTTTGTCTGAATCATTGCTCCAACTCCTCATGCTTCAGTTTTGCAAGCACAGAAATCTGGGCGTACATCCAGCTGGGAATTTCACAGATGACTCCTCGCTCTAAAAGGGGTCTGCACAAAAACCCCAAATCCAAGTGCTCCCAACTTTGCACACATCCACATTCTCCAGTGTTGGTGCACATCTAGAAGTACTGCAGTCTGTTTGGAATTAAAACTCTGATCTCCATATTTGCATGACTAATGGTCTGCAAATGAAAACTTGGTCTTGAGTTGGATTTAACCAGTGTTAGGTGTAAAAGAGTTAAATCTACAGCTACTGTTAACTAGAATAAAACCACTGAGGATCAAAGGCCTTCCACAGTGATGCCCGTGTGACTCGGCAGAGCAACACTTTCTGACTCAGTGAGAAACTAGTCTAATACTTCCCATCTTCCTGCAGGTTCTCCTAATCCACACAGTTCCCATTTTAATCAAGCCGTGTCCTTTTGTGGATTTTTAATTTGGAAACTTTGCATTCCAAAACACAGACTGCCTTCAGCTGAACAAACAGTATTTTTTTAGCGTGAGATCGTAGTTAAACTAGATGTAGTGAGAAAAGTGTTACTGACTTTGCCCGTGGATGTCGAAGTGAGTGATAGGTTTGCATCTGAGGGAGAATTTTTCTGGATGGGTAATTGTCAGGTGTGGAAGTAAAAGGTCAGAATGGGCTGTCTGTGCTTCCACCCAGCCGTGTGCTTTGGGCAGGCTTTGGGCCGTGGGTGTTGGGAGGAGGCTGGTTGTGTGCCAGAGCTGTTTGTGCACCAAGCACTGCGTGACCACAAAACCTTGAGGCCCTGCAGAAATAGTCTGGTGACATCACTGCAGAGTGACAAGGGTTTGTTCCTTTATCAGTGCTTAACGTGGTGAGTTGCTCTGACTTTTTGCAAGGAGCCTGAACCTCCGCTTTCAATGTGCAGAGAATAACTTGGGCCAGGGCTAAAGTAGCAGTAAATTAGAGGAGTGTGAGTTTGCAATCATTCCCTCTGATCATCTCTGCCACGGGAGTCTAGTCAAAGATTCCCAAATAGTGGTGTGGTGTGGTTTGGTTTAGTTTGGTTTCTTAATGATGAATGACTTCATCATCCGTGAATGAATCGAGTCAAATGTAGGACAAATAGTGAGACACACGAATGACTCTTATGACATTTGCAGTGTCTCAATGGATGCTGGTTTATTTAGGTGGTTTCTAAGTCTCTTTGGAAAGACTGAGAATGACTAAAAGAAGGGGGAACCACTTCAGAGGTACGGGAGTCCATGGTGAAGGTATTGTGACAGTTAAACCTCCCTGGGTTTAAATATTTGTCATTATGAGCAATGCAGCATCGGTTATTTTGTAAGATCTCAGTTCCAGGAGACTCTGTAGCCACAAGGCCAGAGGAAGCTGGATGATGTATCGGACATTGCATTCCCTTTATGGACAGATACCTCCTGGTGCTCCTGCTGGGTCTTCATCAGCCACTTCTGGGCTTTCAGTTCTTAGCAGCAGCAGGCAGCAGGACTGTTCTTCTGAAGTGTCTGTGAAGGTCCTGACTTTGAAAGGCACCAGCCCTCAGATGCTCTGTGTGGTTCTGGTGCATCCACAATGCCTTTGGCCACAGCTTTCCAGGGAAGGGGCACTGCTGGAGGCACACAGGGCACTGCTGTCCCTGTGCTGTAATCACAGGTCTGCCAAGGCCACTTAAAAACAGGGGCTGACATTTCTGTAGGTAGATGATCACCAATGTAGGAACCTGTCCTTAGGACTTGGAGAAGTGCCCCAGTTCGAGCCACTGGAGATGAAGTCATTATAATTTTGTACAAATTGATGTTTGCGAGGGCTGGAAATGCTCTGCACACACTGGCCACTCCAGGCATTGGCAGGACCAGGGAGAAGCTGGCTTGGCTTAAACAAGAACAGAGGCAAACTGAGGGGGGATCTCTAGCAGCTGTGGTTTTTAAATTACATTTTGTTTTGTGGGTCTTTTTTCCTCAAAATTACATTACATTTTCTCTTGTCTGGTTTCTTCTGCACACATGTTCATTTGCTTTGAGTGAGGTGCTGTGTTCTTCCTCAGAAAGCAAACCAAGATTCCAGCATCAAAGATTCCAGCAGGTAGACCCTAGGGTGAGATTTTCAGCTAGGTAGGCTGGGTTACAGGAGAGCTCTCCTGAGATCATCCTGCAGCTTCATGCCTTCTACTGTAACTTCTACTGTTTTTTTTTCAGATATGTTTCCTTTTTAAAAAAATGCCATTGATTTTTATACAAATTTGTCTCCAGGACAAATTTTACAGGCTATTATTAAAATAAAACATGCACCAAACTGGTGCTATATCTCTTTTAGAAGTTAATATCCCCAGACCTTTGTTTTATACTTGATTACATTTCATAGCTCTTCCTGTCTTCAAAATTAGTGCAAATTTTTGATCAAGATTAAGACTTTCCAGCAATTCAGATGGTTCTGATAATGGTCTTGGTTTAGATGTAGCGTTAAGTGCTCCTCCAACTGCTTCTGTCGTGAAGAAAAACATCTCTGCTTTTCAGAAACTGCTGAGCACCAGCGTCTCTGCAGAAAGGCTGAGAGGAACCTGTGCCCTGGGTGACATTCCAGTGCAGCCCTCGGGGAGCCTGTGCAGATAATCTAGCTCTTCATCACAGTTAGAGTGTAGTATTTACTAGCAGTTCACAGATTGTGGTCAGTAGAACAAGGCATTCATTTCCTCCCGGGTAGGCAGCAGCGATGCACACGTTGGGTTATTCCAGGAAGCGCCTGGTGCCGACATGGAGCTGGGGCAGCTCAACCTGGCAGCATCACAGCCTGTGGAGCGACAGTGGTTAGCACAGGGCAGCCTCTCCCCAGCCCCTGCACCAAAGCTGACTCTCATGGTGCCACACAGACCAAAACCTCTCAAGGGTTTCTCTTTTCAGGACGTCCGCGGCGCTGAGCCGCCGGGCAGATGCTCTGGTTATCTGGGGAGTCCCTGTCTGTGGCACACAGACAAAAATGCTCTGGCAGACAAATCAGCGAGGAAATTAATTTTCTTGTCTTCAGCAAACAGTGCTCACCATCAGCCTGGACAGATCGAATTTGTTATGATAGCAAAACAAGTTCTATGGAAACCATTGTGAGCCCCGAGTGAGGCTGCCCAGGAGAGTTGGGGAAAGCCGCTTTTGTTTGTTGTGCTTGGCATCGTTTTGCTTTGGATGAAGATGCTTTAATTTTGTGGGGAGACCCAAGAGAGCATTCCTGTTTTTCCATACCAGAAAGCCTTCCAAGCTGGCATAAACGTCCCCTCTTTCCAGCTGCTCCTTTCCAAACACACTGTGCCTCCTAAAGATAGTCTTTACAGTGGCTGGGGCTGGTGGAAAACATGAAGCCTGCATGGATTAGCAGAGGAATTCATTTGGGCTGACGAATCGGGTTTCCCTCTATAAACAGCACTAGTGTTTTCATCTTCTGGACAGCACAGCAAACTTCACGTCCTCCTGCTCCTCGCGCTGTGCAACGCCTGCGTCCAGCCGTGGGGAAAGGCACAGCAAGGCCTGCTCAGGGGGGATGGAAAACGTGTCCAACGAGGTGTTTTCAGCTATCTCCCCTCTCAGACAGGTTTTTTTTCCAACCCTTAAAAGAGGTGGTAGAGTTATTTTGTTGGGTTTTCCCGGTTTATTTTTCTTTCCAGGTAAAAGGGAAATTAAAGTAGTCCCTTCTCCACTGGTTTAGTGACATTACAAGCAGCCCACACTATGTATTCTCTTTTGTACTTTAACTTCAGTACAATGTGCTTATCATTCACAGGAGTCAGGGATTCTTTAAAGAGGATTTTCCCTGTCTTTTCCAATCCCAGGGCTTTGCACAGCCCTGCACAGCATCACTGCCTCCTGGGCCCATCCTGCCCCTGCCAGGGAAGCACCCCCAGCACACCCTTGAACACCTCTGCTGCTCTAAATACACTTTGGTATCCCTTATAACTTCTTTCAAAGCTTACTTGGTAAATATAATCATCAAGTATTGTTTCCATCACTGTTTAGGAGGGGAAAGACATGTCAAGGCCAATTACTTGATCAGGCTGCATTTAGTGGTGGTTTGTATTTACCTGACTGTTCAGAAATGGATTTTATCCATGTCACTGAGTAACTGAGCATGGAATTAGAGTTGTTATGGATAAAAAGGGGGGATTTGGGATTCAGCTGTCAAAGGGAAGAATTATTTAAGTAATAAAGCCTCGTCCCTTAACTAGTCACCGTGTTTTCACATATATAACCCACACCCCATTGAAAGTTTGTTCCTTGGAAATAAATCTCAGCAAGCCCCCACCTCCTCATAACACTCTGCAGTCTCTCCTGCCCTTTCAAGGCAGTCTGGTCCAGGCGTTCCCCACCTCTAGCAGGGATGTCTGCTCTGGGATAGAGGGAAAGGAGAGGGGATTATTGTGGCCAAGAGAGAGAGCAGGCAACTAGAACAAGCATGGGAGGAGCATCCTGGAAGTGCAGGAGTAAAGGCATTAATTAACCCTCATTCATGTATAATCTGCCCTGTTGCTGAATCACAGTCTTTTTATAGATAACATCGATTATACTCATGACAATATGGAATTTAAAAAGAAAAATAACAAAAAAACCCAGAAAACCTGCAAGTGAATAGCAATGGAGTTTTATTGGTTGGTTTAACAAAAGTGTTCTCTCTGCCACATCATCTGATATAGATACCTGCTTGTGCAGTTCCTGATTTCCACACTCATCTGGTGTGATTGCAATAGAGTTAAGGATTCCTGTTCTTATTAGAGTGATGAGGAGGCTGCCCAAGGGGAGCCCCAGGGCGCTCTCAGGGGATGAGATGCTGGCCATGGCCATGGGCTTTCATGTCTAGTTGCTTTAGGCAGGCTCACTGGCTGCCAGGGGTTTGCAGCTGGAGCATCAGCCACACTGAACCACACGAGGAAAACAAAACGCAGCAGATTTCCAAAATACTAACAGCTGGATGCAGATGACATTTTTGAATCAAGAGAAAAAAAAAAAAAAGAGCCCAAAGCAAAGCAGTTGCTCTCGTGTTGCTCTCTGGCCATTCTGATGCTGTCCCCACACAGCTCAGGGCCAGGCTGGGGCACAAGTCAGTGAAGAAAAAATGCAGCTGGGGGGTGTTTCTGGGGCACCTACCACAGGTGATGAGAAGGGGAGAGTGCCCACTGGAGACAGTCACCCCCTTGAGCCACAAAAATTGCCTCTCTTTGTGGCCAAAAGGTTGCAGCTCTATCTGTGCTTGTTGTCCTTCTGATCTCAGCCAGGGTGAGCAGTGACCAAACCCTCTCTGGACACTCTGCTGGCTGTTGCTGTTGACAGTGGTGATTTCCAGCCCAAAAATAGACTGCAGAATTATTTTCAGTGTTGATTAGTCATGTTGAGGGGTTGATTACAGTCATGTTGAGGGGACCCCGAGGAAAGCCCCGTGGTGTGACCTGTGTGTGACACATCCAGGGAAGAGCACAGTCCCACCCCACCCCCTGTGCCACAGTCCCCAGGGGGATGTTGGCTGCTGGCTGGGCCATGAGACATAACTGAGCTCTGCTTGGCAGGGCTCTCCCAGGGTCACTGGTTGCTGTCAGCTCAAAATGGGGGCAGTTTCAGTTCTGTGATGCTCCTTCTGCCCTCTCCCAGCACCCAGTGTAGCATGAACTTGCTCTGAAGTTACCAAGGCTTAAACACCCATTTAAAACTTCAGCCATCAGACCTGTTCCCAAGTCCTAGAGCAGAGATTATGGCAGTGCTGTGCAGGGTCACTCCTTGGTGAGGATGATGGAGAAGTCACATCATGATGTTGCAGCATCATTCCTCATGGTGATCCTTCAAGGAACATGCAAGCAGTCAGTATTACCTCCCCACCCACGAGTCAGCCCTTAATAGTACAAAAACCTTCCCACCTCTACTTGGCATCCCAAAGGACAACCCCCAGTTCTGATTGTAGGACATCCTCTATTGGTGTTCCCCAAGATTTTTTCCATTTCCTCTGTCAGGGACATGTTGGGTACAGATCCCAAGAGGTGACGTGTGCTTGTCTCCTGGTGTATTGGATATTTTAAAAAGTGGTTAGATATCTAATCCACTGACATTTAGTTGAGAGTTGGCTACCAAAGTACCTGCAGAAATCTGACAGAGGATATCCGGTGGCTCCATATGGTTTCACTACACTCTGTGTGTTAGTTGGGGTATTTTGTTCCTGTTGGCAGCCACTCTCCTTCCAGGACTGCTCAGAGGGAGTTATGGTGATCTTGGCCTTCAGCTTTGCTACTACTGTGTCTTCCAGCTGTCTGTGGCTAGTTCCCCAACTGCAGGACAAACAGTATTCCCATTCAATCCATGTTCCTGGCCGCAGGGATGGCCTGCCAACTGCTGCTGAATGTGTGCTCTAGTCAGATGAGATCATATCAAACGTAAGCAAGTTTTGTCTTTATTTTAGGCAAGAGGGTGTTTTATCACGCTGTGGTTCCAAAGCCTTCATTGTTAGGTTGGAATTCACCCAGGAAGTGTAGCAATGGGTGGTTAAATGCAAAGTAATAGGTTCAATATGAGCCCCACATACAGAGCTTGTGAGCTGGCTGTGCAAACTCGTGTGGAGAGGAGAACGTTGTCACACAGCTGGTGAGAACTTGGGAGTGATTTGGACTGTCTTGCCAGGTACTCACAGCATCTTGCACTGTGCCCCTGAGACACTGCCATGAGCACAGGATTTTGCCTCCTGCCTGGGCTGTGTGGGGATGCATGCAGCCCTCAGACCTCACAGCTGGAAAATTTGGGATGGCTCATCATTAAATCCTGGAAAGGATTCCCTGGGGCAGTCTCTTTGGGTGGTTGTTCCTACATCTTGATCTGGAATTGGGATGGGAGATCTGGAAGTAATCGAGGGCTGATTTCTGAACAAATGTAGGTTTTTGCTGTTGTGCTGAGGTTGGAAATTGCCCAACCTCAATAGCACCGGGTGCACTTCAGCTGAAGGGGAGTTACCCCACAGCTACTGGACATCAAGGGGCTCAGTTCTAGTTCTGGTAATTGATTCCTTTCCTTTCCTTTCCTTTCCTTTCCTTTCCTTTCCTTTCCTTTCCTTTCCTCTTTCCTTTCCTCTTTCCTTTCCTCTTTCCTTTCCTTTTCTCGAGAATGAAAGTCTTCTTGTTCATGCCACTGATGCAGATTGAAAGTTTGAAGTCTTTGGATGATGCATGTACATTTTTCTTGTTCTCTCAAGCTACTTACTGTCAGATGTTCCTGGCCTTCTTCAGGTGAGATGCAAAGCCAGTTGCAGTAACTGCTCCCCATAGTCTTTTGCACTCCTTTTTCTAGTTATAGGTGTCTCTTATAATTAGCTCTGTCTCGTGGTCTCTGATTTATACATATACTCCATAGTATTATATAACATTTTTATTATTAAATTATTTTATGTTAGAAGCCCCAGCACAGATGAGAACTCCATTGTGGCAGATCCTGTGTTGACTCCAAAGGATAAAAAGCAGTTTCTCCCTCAAATGACTTACAGTCAAAGTGCAAAATAAAAGCAAACAGATGGATGTGGGCAGACACACAGTATCTTGTATGTGGCACCTCCTTGACATTATTAGATGTGAATTGTAACACTCTGTCAATAACCACTTAAATATTTAATGGTCTGGATTCTTTCCAGCTGGCTTGGGAGCAGTAACTGTAGCCCCAAAGTTAAGTGCTGGATTCCCATTGCCAGGACCTGTGGAGGCAGTTCCTAACCCAGGGCTCCTCAAACAGCCCTGGCCATGCCGTGTCTAAGGTGAAGGGGGGAAGAATCTTGCCCCAAACACTCCTTTGCTGAAGGATGTGGAGTCATGATAAAAAATAATCTCAGTGCAAGAGTGATACTGTGTGTTTCCCTGGTCAGGGTTGTGCCCACTTGAAAATAAAGCACATAAAAAACCAACGCCTTCTGCACACTCACTGGTGTGAAGTTGTTTGTGAAAGCAGAGTAGTTGGAGGCAGGAGGATATTTGCATGCCTGGTCCAGAGGAGAGCTTAGTTTATTTGGCAGAATTGTTTGTAAGCCACTTGTGCATCTTCCCTGTTACCTTGGGACAGAGATTTTCTGCCAGCTGTTTGCTCCTGAGAACCGGGCTCAAAATTCAGTTCAGACATGTTTGGAGGGAAACCTGGTTTGCTGCAGAGGCCCAGGTTCTGCAAGAATCCACAGGCCCTTCAGTGGGGTTGCTTGCAGAGTAACACACAGCAGAAGATAAGATGCCAGAGAATTAGAGCCAGTGAATAGTTTTGTGGATTAATAGACATAAGCACTAGTGCTCAAGGGAGCTGCCTAAAGGGAAGGGTAATATGGTTTGTTTTCCCTTAATTAAATATTTGTTAAATGGTTTGTTTCCCCTCAATTAAATATTTGTTCTGGTTCTTCCTTTGTGACAGAAATAAAAAAGCAGCAGCATTGCTGTAACTGTTCTTCTGGTCCCACCCCCCAATTATTTCCTGTAAAAAATAGCTTTCTCCCTTCCATTCTCTTTTTTCTCTCTGTTTTTGAATCATGTTGCTGAATGACTCATCCTGCCTCTCAGTAAATAGGTTAAGTCCAGGAGAATGATGAAACTGCAGAGTGACATGTGAATAAATAGTGCTATTGCTCATGTGTTCTCCCTGATGGCAGTTACTGTTTTAGAGGCATTGTGGTGTCTAACACTAATTTCATCAGCTTTTAAACCATGAGGTGCAAGCTATTGGAGGGGAAAATTGTCACCAACCTCCTTTGGTTTTGCTGGGTTTATTGTAAAAGAAATATATCTTCCTACCAATGGCACTGCTTATCTCAGCAGTTCTGTAGCAAATTCATAAGGCCCAAACCACACATGAAAAAGCCAGATGCAAGCCCAGTTCACTCTTGTGCTTTGCAGCAACATCATCAGCTGCCACAGAGTTAAATCAAGGGTTAGGAGTGACAAAATGAAGACTCTTGCCTTGTGTTTCTCAAGCTTCAGTCCATCAACCTAATATTTCTGTATTGCTTTAGCCAACTAATGTGGTCCATGAAATGAACTCCATCCCCTTCTGGTATAAGTTTTTGTGTATTTATTTATCATGCACTCATTCTACTCGGAATATTTTACTTGGTCTCGTTGCATGTAAACTAAAACTAAATACAAACTTCATCTTTTCTCAGTAACTCTCTAACTATCAACTAGAGAGAGCCAACTCCATGACTCAAACACGTGTCCCTTCCCTTGCAGTTGCAGCCAAAACTCTCTGGCATCGGAGAGCTGCAGAATGAAAGTCATATCTAAATATATGTGAGCAGAAAGAAAGTCAGTTAAAAAAAGACTTTGTTATGGAAAGCTACTACAAACCAAATCCACGGTGGCCTGGAGTTCCTCATCACACCCAGGCTGAGCTAGTTTTCCACTTTCAAGGTACTCTTCCCAAAGCAGCTGCTGACACTCATTAGAGGAACTGCACAAAGCCAACTCAGCTTGTTGCAGTCCCTTTATGCCTCCTGTGTAGTGACTAAACAGACCTAAAGGGTTTATCTGATAAATAAACAGGATATTTATCATCATCTTAGCAAACAATAACACAAGAGCTTTTGTTCCATATTCATATAGCTCCCAGAAGGGTCAGCACTGATATTCAGAGCCAGTCCCTTGTCAGGTAACCCAGGAAGGAGATGGGCAGTGCCTGGCACCAGATGCCACCCTGAACACCATCCCTTGGGTTTGGTTTCAGTATCTGCAGTACTTGGACGGGGCACAAAAAGGGTTTGGAGAGGGAGATTTAAAGAAACACCCCGGTTTGATGTGATGCTTCTTCCCATTCTACTCTAAGTACCTGAGCTGCAACCCCTCTAAATGAAGGTCAGGAGTCTGACTCTGTGGATGAGCTCCAAGGGCTGCCCACAGGGATGTGCTGAAGCCTGATGGGGCAAGAGGGAAAGGGCATGAAACTGCTCCTGAAGGTGCCCTTTCCAGATTCACATCTGATGCTGGTTCTCCCTCCAGCTGATGCATAGGCAGGGTTTGCACCTGTCTTAGGATCTTCTGATAAAAAAAAAAAAGATGACTAAACACTGAAATCCATCAAGCAAACAGCAAGAAATTGCTTTTTGTCTTGCTGTTCCAGTCAACAACCTGGAATGAGAAAGCTCATGTGTGTGTGCATGTGTGTCCTGCAAATACCACATAAGCCCAGTTTCCTGATTCATGGAAAAGTTGCCTTGAAAACTCACTGATTTCCAGTAGATTCAGACAGGGATCAAGTGGATTAAATAGCCAAAAGCCCCACAAATGGCACCTATCAGCCTTAGAATTCCTACGTTCAGCTCACTTTAGGGCAACCTTTGGCACGTGTTTCTGCAGGAGAACGGGTCATTTTTGAGCAATATCATTCTCCTGTATATTGTTTGCACTCATATTTCAGCCCTCTTACTACGGGGTCTCAATAAACTGGTCTTCCAGGGAATTACACAACCAGTTAACACCCAATCCTTTTCTTAACTGATTAACTGTGAAAGTCCTCTGGCCATGGAAGTGCAATGATTGTTTACTAATCACTTGCAGGTTTGGGTGCAACTTATTACTGATTTACAAGGTTGTAACCATTTGTGTAACGAGCTGAAGTGAAGCATGGCAGTGTAGTCGAGGCACCCAGCAGCTCTGGGCCTGGCAGGAGAGCAGGCAGAGCTGCACAGGCTGCACCTCACCTCCACTGCTGCAAACTGCTCTGTTTTCCTGCCCTCATAACGGGTCACTTTGCTTTGTGTCACTGAGGAGAGTTTGGCTGGAGAGGGAACTTCTGTCTGAGGGTAATGCATGAATAAGCAAAAACAAAGGGTTGTTTGTCTAAAAAGAAATTATTCAGGCTACCAGCTGTGTGGGGATAACCAGTCCCAGCCTCCAGCAGTCAGTGGCAGCTTCTCACCAGTGGTACCCCAGTGTCTTGTAGGTCGAGACATCCCCAGGCTGAGGATGCTGTGTAGTCTCCTCACTTTAGTTGCTGTACAGCGAAGTCAGAACAGGTCACTGTCTTCAAAGTGCTCTCTGTCACCTTTGTTCATTTAGCTTCCTAATGGAAATACTTAGGGCCTGATTTTTGGAGGTGTTTAGCACTCCAGCGTTCACTGACATTTGTAAATTTAAACGTGTTAGATTAGTAAATTAAATCGTTGCCTGTTGGGATTTTCAGAGTGCCTGAGTGAGCTCAGCACCTCATGGCTGTGGTACTTTGAGATCTAAAGGATCCGGAGTCCCACCTAAGGACTTGAAAACATTCCTGTAGGGACTCCTGAAAATGACTGCTCTCTACTACATCCACACATGGTACGGTGGATACACTACAGAGCATAGGTCATTCTGTGCAGCTCAGCATCATGTCAGGCTGTTTTCTGTTAGCTAAGCATGGATTATTTAAATTCCATGAGTGTGACCTTTGCAGACTTTCTGCCTTTTTCAGAACAAGACAGATCTGTAATAAATCTGGTCCTTCAGGGATGCTTTGGACTTGGCCAGAGCCATTGGCAGGATGATGACAGAGCAGAGGTCCAAGCTCTGGAGTCCCACTGACCACTTTTTCCTGACAGTTTTAAGGCGGTTGTTTTGTAGTGGCTGTTGATCTTTTCTGGAAGTACTCTGACAATAATGAAAGTACTGAGAAAATCCTTAACATTTCTGAGGTGGTGTCACAGAGAGATTTGTGTTTCAAGTACTTCCTCCGTGATGATTTTGATCTCTAGTGCGTTTAGGGCATTGAATTTTTTTTCTAGCAGAAATGCTATCTTTATTTTCTGCTCTTTTCTTGCAGGCACACCCAGCTTCCTGTTAAACATTTTGGGTAGGATAGTACCATAGGTACTGGTCATTTATTTTTGCACCTCACTCTGGAACTGTACTGAGATATAGGGGAAGGATATTTAAATGTCCTGAGTGAAATCCGGATCCTGTGAATCCTGAAGTGTTTAGATATGGATATCAGTTGGGACAGCCTTTAGCCAAAAATATGCATTTTTATTTAGATTCTGTTTTCCATCCGATATCTGGGTTATGTTGTTGAATTCACAGAATAATGTCAAGGGGTTTTGAGTCTATTGAAACTACTGTAGCAAAAATGGATCCTGGGACTTGAATTGCCACTTAGTTTGAGATCAGTAACTTCCAAGAGTTTGCTTAATTAATGGAGATGACCTGGTTGCTGTTGGGCTGGATGGTGTGGAAGAAGTTTATACACAGACTCCATAGATTACAAGCAGGACAGGGAAGAAAAGTTGCAGGGTGTATCTATTGGCATTATTTCAGTAAGGAGTAAACCCTTTTCTTGATGTGTAATTAAATAAAGCTTTATGGCCAAGAACATCTTAGCAGTTACATGTCCCAAATTTCTAGAAAAAAAAGCCTTTTTATTGCTGTTAATTTATAAAACAACCCCACACCCCCAGTATTTTTCCCCAGCATAGTTTTTTGGGTTTGGGCTCCTTGTGCCTTATCCACCAAAGTTCGTATTTACCCGTCAGTGAGTTGCTGTGCTCACATGTGCAAAAGCTGATTTTCCAGGATGCAGAGTATAAAATAGGCTGTGTACTGAGTGGTAGGTTCCAGTCTATGATACGTGGCTGCACAATCCTTGGGAGCCAAGTAAAATATTTATTTTCTATATATAGTCACCTGAAATCCAGCAGCAGAGACACTTCTGAATCTTGCACTCAAAACTTAGTTTTTAAGAAGCAGTTTTTGCTCCTTAAAATCGCAATTCTTTTTTAAATTTCCACGTGGTTTTGCAGAAGTGCCAAATGCTTTCGTGGTGATTTCAAACGAAATTTAAAGAGATTAGACAGGAAAAAATGAAGCAGAATTTCTTTTTTTGTGAGGAAAAAAAATCACCTTATTTGTGTTTGAAGCAAAGACTGTAACTTTCACGATTTCTTTGCGCATCTTTCCTGCTCTGTAAAATTAAGGCAAAGTCTAATTTGCACAGCCACTGTGGTTAGATCTCGTAATTAAAAGGGGCAGACTTTTGGTCTGGCATAAATGTATTGTATCTTACTTGGGCCACTGAGGTGATAAAGGACCTGACTTTTGCAAAAGGCAGTGACTGGTCTTTGACCTGATGTACCAGTTGCAGGGACCTCCTGTGCCTCCGAAGTCTCAGATCGAATTATCAGCATTTCACATGTTTTGTCGTCAATTTAGGAGTTGTAATTTTTGGCATATTCATTTTTAGATAATACCAGTCGAGAAAAGAGGGGGAAAAAAGTAAAATCTAGTGCTGGATCTGAGCAAGCAGAAAGGTCAGCGGTTCAGTTCTGCCTTATGTATTGTGTGTGCTGAAATGTCCTTTTAATAAAATAAACCACAAAATGAAAGAGTAGCTGAAAGCTGTAACATTTGACCGTGCAACATAGGTCAAAAGTTACCTTTTTTTCTCAAAAATGGTTTTGCAAATCTTTTTCAGAGCTGATAGATACACACCTTAGCTGGATACAAAACATTATATGAAAAAGAATGACTGTGATCTTTGATCCAAGCAATCAAAAAGAAAGGTAATTGGTATTTTTCTGCCTTTTCTCCAGCTGTGTGTTTCTCTTAACCTTTATTTATTTATTTTTTCCAATTAAAAAGTCATGCCCCTTTTTATTTGGCTTAAAGGGTTTAAAATCTTATTTATTTAATTTTTTTTTCGTTCTTTTTCTTCCCCACTTGTGAACCACAGAACTGTCCTGAAGTAGCTGGGGCCTGGTGGGCAGGGAAGGAGAGATGGGGCTGTGCATGCTGGGCTAGAGCATCCTGTCCTTCCCAGGCAGCAGCTGGACCCACAGTAGGACTGTGGTTTGCCTGGTCACGTTTTGGGGGCACAATACAAATCCAGGGTTCAGCTTTCTTCCCCAGCCCCTGTTATTCCATTAGTTCCTCCTCACGTGCCTTGTGTTTACTTTGCATGTCAAAACACTTCTTGGGTGGGTCAGTGGAGCAGACATGGACTATTGCAGGAATATTGCAGGATCCCTGCCCGCTGCAGGGAGGAGCCCACTGGGGCTGAGCTTTGCCCCCTCTGATGAGCCCCTCGCTCTTGCAGGATCCCCAAAGTGAAGAGGTTACAGACACCCTACTGCACATTCCTTCTGGTGCTTTTTTTTCATTTTACATGAGAAACAAGCAGCTGTAATTGTTGCAATACAATAAATGAGACAACTAAAGTGCCTTAACATATTATCAGGTGAAAGTGTTAACAAGAAAATTTAAGTTTTCACTTGTTTATATATTCAAAATATATTCCAAGTGCATCACTGCCATGGGTGTAGTACTGTGGCAACATCAACCTCGTTGGTGTTATTCCAGACAGATCCATGGGACAACACTGGTGGAGCTGTCACTTGGGTGTGTGGCTGTGTGTGCACACAGGCAGAGGGGGGTGTGCACGTATAGAACCAACTACATGTATAGAATGAATTACATGTATAGAATGAATTACATGTATAGAATGAATTACATGCATAGAATCAGTTCCATGTACAGAACCAATTCCAGGGAGCCTGACTCCCTGCCAGCTGAACTGGGGGCTGTTTCTGTCTCTGGACTACCTGGTGGAGCTCGGTGTTTAATACAACCCACTGTCATCCTGCGAGTGAACACGCTCCAGATTTCCATCTGAGGGGATGTGAATTAGAGGCTTAAATGTCTTTGAGGCCTGGAGCCTGAGAGACTGACTCTGCCCCATCAAAGCTGAGCAATTAGGGGATCACAGACATCCTCCCATGATTCCAGCAGCCTCTGCAGTGTCTGGTGGGGTCTCCAAGCACTGGGGCAGTTGTTGTGCTCGTACAACAGTAGTGTAACAGAGGATATGCTGAAGGGATTCAGTGCCAACCTTGGTCTGCATGGCTGATGTCAACTGTAATTTCAATATCCTTTTTTATGATTTAATCTTTCGTTATCTTAACATATGTCCTTGTGACCCCATTTAATCATTAAACATATCAATAGCTCCAGAGCAGCCACACTCCAGGCACCTTAAACAACAATATTTTGTTTATTAATCACATCATCTCCATTTCCTCTCAGCTAGAAATGAGCAAATAATGAGAACTGATACTCGAGCTACATTTTAACCATGCTACTAAAAAAAGATAGATGGGAGTTCAGAAGAGCAAGTTCAGCACATGATCTCGGCTTCCTCTGAGGTTTAGATAGGTCTCAGTTTGCTGATTTTGTTCTGTTGAAACCCAAATCTATTGGATTATGCCTGGATCTGGATCCACGTGCTCCCAAATCACAAAGATGTGTGATTTCACTAAGCTTGGCCTGGAGGTGACCGCAGCTGGGAGAGAGATGCTTGCCTTGGAATCCATTCCTGTTACATTTATATATTCATTAGATTTAGGGACTCTGGTTGTAGATCAGGACTTTTAGTGCAGGGACAAGCACTGACTTACACCTTTCACTCAGAGCTCCCAGACTACAGTTGTCCAGCTTAAACTGCACCCAACACTCCCCTCCCCACTTGGGTTTAGGTGAAATTCAGGGTGACTACAGGACCTTCAGGCCAAGTGATCCCAGGGAGCTCTTGTCATTCAGGTGTCTCCAACAGAAATCCACTTTGCCACCTGTACGAGCTCACAGGGAGCAATCTCAGTCCTGCAGCCACTCCGTGGGGTTCTTGTTTCATACTGTTCCCTGCAACCTTTTAGCTCTGTTCAGAGTGCAGTCCCCCTATAACCTCAGCCCACAGAACCCACTGCTGACCTTCAGTGCAGCACACAGCAGGGAAAGTGAAGTTTGCAGGCTGAGTCAGCATTTGCCCACACCGTCCAGCCAGGGAAACAGAACCAAATCTGGACCCCTGAAAAGCCTGTAGGTTTAGTAAACTCAATTATCTGTTCATGTTTCTCTTGTATTTAACCCTTCCTCGATATGATTGCTGGCTCTGATATTTCCATTATTGTATTAAATAAAAGGAAATTCATATATGGTATTTTTGGTCCACTGGCTGCTCAAACAAACGTGTCGATAAATAAATCAGCCTCCAGCCTCAGCCCACTTGTTTTTAGAAAGGAAATGACCCTGTAAGAGTGGGTGCCCATTTCTTTTGCCTCACTGCTATTTTTAGCTGAGGCTGTGAAAAATTTCCATTGAAGACCTGCTCCTCTCATTTCCTGGGTAGAGCAAACAGGAAGCTCTGACTGAGCTGGAGGAGGTTTTGGCCTCAAAGTGGACCAACCTCACCTCCCTCTGGTTGCTCTCTTGCACTGCAGAGCAGCACCACACCAGAGCCCCACAGATGGGCTTGGTTTGCAAGAACTCACCCCAGGGGCTGGTAGAAGCCAGCAGGTGATGGTGGCAGGTAGAATGTTGGGCAGCAGGAGGACAGGAGTTCTGTCAGCAAGGCTTTTTTGCCCGTGTCATCTCCAAAAGGCACCAATCTGGTTGAAATCAGGCACTTCCCAGCTGGAATTAGAAAGAACTAAACTGTGGGCTGTTGATGGTGGGATTTGTGAGCATGGAGAGATGGGAACTTTCTGCATTTAAGTTCTGGAGAGCACTTAAATTCTAGAGAGAGAATTGTTGTTCCAGGAGGTACCAAAGGGTGCTTTAGGCAAGTAAGAGAGAAAGTTAACAGGAGAGATTGGTTGTTGTATATAACATATAATACTGTTCTGACTTTTTAAACAAAGCTCTTCAATGTCTTCTCTTGAGCTTTATGAACAAGCCTGTCCCAGCTTCTCACAGTATCCTGGTGGTGCATGGAAGTTGCTTATGCTACAGTCTACAGACAAACTATAATAAAAATGTAGAGCAAAGAGAGTTTAGAGTGAGATTATTAAAAAAAAAAAAAAAACAAGAACCACCCAAACACAAACTACACTTCCTCACCTGAATTGCAGTCTCTGTGTTTTCTTCACTGTTCACTGTATTTCCTCCAAACTTGGCCTTTTTTTCTCTTCAAAATAATCTTATTTCAGCCTAGTGAATGTGTTAAAATGCTTAAAGACTTGGAGATTTTTCTTTTTTCCCTTGGGTAAGGGCAATGTCTGTGCCAGAGGGCAAGTGCTGTGTGTGAGGGATGTGGCAGGTACTGGCTTCCCCATGCAGCCTCTCAGGTGTGTTTTATGGAAGCTGAACACAGTGTAAACCCCATCTCTCCACTCCTTCCCCCTTGCCTTCCAAAAATGTGTAGTCTGGGTAAATAGGACTAAAAGTTTAATAAAATTATGTTATGAATGGAGGGGATGTTTTCAGCTTGACAGCAAACTGCTCAAGGATTGCTTTTACTTTCCACTTGTTGTGGGTTTGAAAGTGCTTTAACATTTCCTCCTCTCTCTTTTATTTCACAGTTAACGAAATTATCAGGAAGGAATTTTCTGGACTCCCTGCCAGAAGTCAGACATAGAAGAAGAGATTTGTGAGACAACTTTTACCGAATCCTTCCATAACTGACCTCTTAGGTCCTTCCAGTGCCCCTGCAACCTCCAGCTTCCTTTACAGTTCATCTCAATGCAAGGAACAATGTATTGGCATCAAGTGACAGCCTTGACTAAGCAACTTGCCACCTCTCTCTGTAAACACCGAGAAGGACACCCTTCCTTTCCTCCAAAGATTGTATTGTTCTCATGTAACAGAGCATCTGTCTGAGGAAACACTTCAAGCCTGCTGCAAAATATCTATGTATTGATCTATCTTAGTGCTGAGGGAGAAGTGATCTGTCACTCCTGAACCACACAAAGCAAGGGAGGTCGTGCATTAGAGCTTATTTGGGTGGGGTGGGAAATGGGGGAAGAAAGAGTAATATATTCCATAAAAGAATAACATGGTTTGCAGGTCACTAGCAAGGACTTGCCCTCCAGGTCTCAAAGCCCTTCTGAGAAATTTTATTATTGTAGGAAACTGAGGCAACCCAAACTTGCTCGGCCTTTATCCAACCTGGGATCAAAAGCCATTTTCTTCTGACTCTGAGCACTGTGATTGGTATTTCAAACAGTAAATGTCAGCTGAATCCAGGAATTTTCTTCATTTTTCATGTCAGACTGGATAGGAATTTGAAGGAGAGGGATTCTCACCGAGAACCAGTGAAAAAGAACAATTCAGCAGTTGCAACACCTGTTCCAAGGTAAAATAAACCCAGATAAAATAGAGATTAATATCTAGGAGTCACAGTAAATCCAAAGATTTTATGATTGATCCTTATTAATATTTAGGCAGTGTATGAACACAACTTAGATATTTTGTCTCTAACAAATTGTTGCTGTTTCTTTTCATGTAGAACCTGCTATTGGCCTGTAACTTGTCTGATTGTCTCATTTAGCAGCTGGAACATTTAATCACCCCGAGCTGCAGAGGAAAATAATTGCATCCTACAGAAGCCATACATTCCATAAAAAATATACACTTACTTATATTCACCTTGTCTCTTTAGCTTTGCAAAGCTACCAGCAATCTCTGGAAAAGTTACATTTCCACGTGAGTTAGTATTTTGTTGTGTTTTGCTTCATGTGTTAGAGTAGATTGTGCTGACACTGCTTATCACAATACCAGGTAACCGCTGCCACCTGCAGTTGTGCATCTACAATCAGAACACTTTGGAGTGTCAGTGCCTCCACTGTGGGATAAAAGTGGGATTATCCTGAGTGGATAATCGATGTGCAGTAAAAAGCAGCCGTAATATTTTAGGAAATAAGGTTTTATAAATGAGGAACGCTGATACTTTTAGGAGCGTGGAGCCTGCTCTCTATTCTAAAAAGCACAGTGAAATTAATCCTGTTTTCGGTTGTTTCCCAGTAAACTTTGCTGAAAACCAGCGTGTCCACGTGCTCACAGCAGGAATTACGTTATGGGAATTCAGCAGAGCAGCCCCAAGGTTGGTTCCCCAATGGCTCAAGACAGATCTTGCACAATCCCTAGAGAGTTTGTGCTCAGTCCAACCAAAATCTCTTTGAGTTTGTGTTTTCTACCACTAAAAGCTGGTGCTTAAACTCTGCAAGGTCTTGGGGTTTAGAGTGGGAGGCAGATTTGGACTCTCCAGAACACCTGACCTGGGTCTCAACAGGTCTTGATCTGAAACAGAAATCTGAATTTCACAAGAGCAGCTCTAAACTCCGGATTCAGCCCAGCCCAGCTCCAGAACCCAAGCAGAGCCCTGCACATCCCAACCTGGCATTAATAACACACCTTGGGGGCTTCTGTTTCCACTTGGTGAGATTCAAATCTTTTGTCCCAGAATGGGTCCCCCATGTCCTGTTTCAGCTACACCAAAAACTCCCTGGCTGCCTGAATTGTGGTTCTCATGTTGTGAGCTCCACATGTTGCAGCAGCAGCACTGGTGGGATGGCCCAGCCTCAGCCTGTACCTGCAGAGGTGAAAATGGCCTCTTTTTTTACTGCTGACTTTTATAGAACCAAAACTGAGGCCCAGACCAGCTGAAAGGGCTCCAGCACAGGGGAATTACTGTTAAACAGCACTCACGGAGTACTTTGACTGGCTCACATGCCTCAAATAAGCTATTTTGGATTGTTTTAAAACTGTCAGTGTGCCAGAACCTGACAGACATAGTGGATTTTTAATGCAGTCTGATGGACATATTCTAAAGACCAAAAGTTCCCTGTCAGGAGTTCTTTGCTGCAGCTGAGTAAAAGAACAGACCAAATGTGTCTCCCAGCTTCACACTTGGAAGTATTAAAATATCTTTCCCTGGTCCAACCTGTTAAGTATAGGAGAAATTTAAAAACAATCAAACAAGGAAATAAACCAAAAACCCACTCACAGAAAACCAGAAATTCCCAAATAAATGACAGAACCTTTTCCTTTGCTGGGTTTTAAATAGAATCTCAAGAATATAAAGATCGTAGATGTGCTGATGCTGTCTATAAGTATATTTGGTGATTGTAGCAACTGCTCATCAATTTAGGACCATAATTTTTTGCATATTTATTTTTAGAGTAATATCAGTCAAGAAAAGAAGGGAAAAAAGGAAAATCTAGTGCTGGATCTGAGCAAACAGGAAAGTCAAGGGTTAAGTTCTGCCTTACTTAAATTAGACGCTGAAATGTCCTTTTAATACATCACAAAAGGAAAGAATAGCTGAAAGCTGCAACATTTGGCCGTGCAAAATAGGCTGTGGACTTGTAGCAAAGGCTTTTCAGTGGTCAGAGGGCCCCAGGCAGGGAAACCCCTGAGCCCCTGCAGTGCTCCATGAACTCCTTTTCAGGACACACCCAGGACACCTGGGCTCTGTAACCAAAATGTACATTGCCACCATGCTTATATGTTCCTTCAGGCACTTTGTTTTTGAGAGAGTGTTTGGGGTTTGTTTTGGGTTTTTTTTAATGTGCTACAGGTGCTTTTGTTGCGCTTGCTTTAGCTATATTCCTTCCTCATTTTTAATGCATAGATATTAATCTGTTTGTGTGTTTGTGCAGGTGCATATCCGTGTAGTTTATATAATATACCCACATAGACAGGGACTATTTACAAGGGTGACAGGGCAAGGGGGAATGGCTTCAAACTGACAGAGTAGTTTGAGGTTGGATATTAGGAAGAAATTGTTCCCTGTGAGGGTGGGGAGGCCCTGGCACAGGTTGCCCAGAGAAGCTGTGGCTGCCCCATCCCTGGAAGTGTCCAAGGCCAGGTTGGACGGGGCTTGGAGCAACCTGGGCTAGTGGAAGGTGTCCCTGCCCATGGCAGGGGATGGGACTGGATGAGCTTTAAGGTCCCTTCCAACCCAGACCATTCCTTGATTCTCTGATCTATCTGGGTACATTGTATAAATATGGTTTTATATGAACACACACAACCCCATCACAACGCTGGGTCATGATCCTGTCCTGGCTCCAGCCCCGTGTGAGCAGCACATGGAGCCTGCCCAGGACTGAGGGTTCATACCATGTACATACTATAGACTACATTTTAGTGGTTTTATTTACAGCTACATGAGGTCAGGCTGTGCTGCCCTATCTACTTTTATGTGCAACCAATAGTTAAATAATACAGCTTTAACCAACTTTGTATTTATTTCTGGAGAAAAGGAGCATCCTCAGACATAGTGTTATGCATTGTTGTCTCTTTTTACAATGAAAACTGATACATTAAAATTATATAGCTTGGCTGAGGAACTTCAAAATATACAGTACTAAATTATTTCCTGTTCTTGCTGAGCAGTGTTTTTTCAGTATTAATATTTTTGTTACTTAATACAACTTGCTCTCGTTCTGTACAAACATGAGCTTAACCTTGGAAGAGTTAATACCATTTTGTGAGTAATTTGTTCTCACTTTATCTGGAAGATAGCCATATTTGCACATGAGGAAATTCTGTCTTTCCTCAGTTATCTGAATGTTTCACCACAGTGCCTTCCTGCCATTGTACCAAAGGCCTACAAATATCTTGTCTACAGGGTGAACAACTCTAATGCATTTTCCATCAAAGTTACACCATGCAAAGTACATGGGGCTCGTTGGAACTCAAAAGTTCATCTCTTTTTTTGTGTGTGTGTGTGGTTTGTTTTTTTTACTTCCATTTTTCCATCCAAGCTTTGGCTGCGAATACAGGATGAGCTTCTATAAACTTCTGCATCAAATATACATAGAATAAAAATCATCATTCATGATATGTAAACAGTCTGAGAGTGGACTGGGAGTGGACAGACATCAGGAAGATTTTTTTTTTTGTCAGTTATGAGTGTTGGAAGTTGAGTTTGCCAGGAGGGGAATTGCTTGTGAAGATACTTGCAATGAAATATGAAGTCCTGTTTTTGTTTTTCTCCATGAGAATGAGCAGAATGTAAGATCTGAGCAACAACAATGGAGTGAAAGTGTCTCATGTATGTGTTTTTATGGTAGAAAGAATGTAGAAGAGTCATGGTTTTTGCACTTGCTTTATTTGTATCCATGTAAATATGTATCACTTCCATGCTCCTTGTAGGAATACAGCATTTTCTGAATGTAGAATATTTCCCAAACCAGCACTATGTTATTCTCCATTGTATAAAAAGCTGCTGCTTAATAACATATCTAAACCAGTTCTCAGAGTAGCTAGCATGTTTTTAAAGTATATTTTGTAATCCATATCTTTACAAAAGAGTGACTATGCTTTTTGTCTGACCAAATATGCAACACCTTTTGGATTAAGGTTAGTATTTATAAAGGATCGATTTTCATTTTCTCAATGTCTTAATTTTCTATGCAATTGTTGTTGAATTGTTACTGTCCTAAAAAAAAGCCATGTATTTGATAGATTTCCCAAAGACTTCAAAGAGGGCTTTAAATGCTTGAGAAATATGTTTCTAAATATTTCAATCTGACTTTTCCCCCTGCATTTCTTTCCAAATTGCTACTTAATAGGGAACAATTATCTGCCAGATGGGACTCCAGAAAATTACTGTCTTAATTTCAAATCTTAAACTGATTCAGACCCTCATAATTTTTGCACCACTTAAAGTCATCTGATGTTCCAGTTTATCTGCAATTCTGAGTGTTTGTTATTTATGTTCCATATTCCTGTGCAATAGGAAGAGATGCTGATGTTGGGTCTAGATGGGCTGAATTGCAAATTCCTCATCGTTTACATTGCAGTGGTTTCTTACCTGTAAGAGTAAGGCAACACTCTGCTGTCACACATGGAAGGTTATAATTCTTTATTCATCTCAGTTCAGAATGAACAATCCACCTTTTTGTACGTTTGCCATAAGATTGACATCTGTACCTTTAATATCTGCTCCTTTATAAGTGCAGTGGGTGGCAGCTGATAGTGATTTGTTAAACTGCCTGTCAGTGTCTAACCCACTCTGGGCTGTTTAAGGTTTGTTTAGCCATTTTTATTGTTTCTGGGGTGCAGAAAAATATGACTTAGCCCCCGATCCACATTGCAGTAAATTTCAAATGAAGGTGCTGATGCTGTGAAAGATGATATCAGCTGCAAAACGAGTGGTTATCTGGGGAATGGTGGTTTGAGTTCCTTGTCAATAACTCCCATAAAATAGCAAAATGGAGTAGAAAGTTCTACAATGACTGTCACAAAAATGACTAATGATTTATGTGTTTGCAATAGCCCAGAAATCCACAGATATGCTGTTGGAATCCTCAGCTGTTCCAGGATTGAGCTGCCATGAGTTTGGTGATGCTGAGCAGCACCTGAAGCACAGGTGGTGTGAGACCAACGGGGAGTGGAGGGACAGCTCAGTGTGAACAGTGATGGCCTGACTGGGACTCACAGATCTGTGTGTTTGAGTGTGTGTGTGTAATTCTGAAGTGATTCCCCCCCTGGATGTTCAGGTAAAGCCATATGTTAACCGACACAGGAGTGAGCACTTGTCACTCAAATCACCCTAACAGATGTCTTTTGAAGCAAATTGCTAGTTCAAAAACCTAAGTTCCACAACTGAAAAGGGGTTTCTGTCATTCACATTCCTACAACAACGTTGTTAACCTCCAATGTAATGAATTTTTTTTCTATCTGTAAAATATTTTTATATATTGCTTGTAATATGGTAGATTAGCAATAAATGAAAGGGCATCATCTGCTGCAAGAGTGTTTGGTCTGTTCTTAAACACCTTTATTGCCTTTGCTAAACTAATATCAAGGGGCTGAGTCACCCACTTGATAGTCTTCATGTCCTTGTCACCCTCCTAAATACTCACAAGTGGGATGTGCATAAGGATGTCAGAGTACAGAATATTTCTTCTTTAATGAGTTGCTCAATTCTCCTTTGCATCAAGATCCCACTCAGGTTCTGTAGATGAGATAGATCAAGTCATACAGGGACAATTTTATGAACTTCTTCATTTTCTCTTCTCGTCTATTTTCACTTCTTTTGATTTTCTATTCCCACCATCCCAATAAAAAGCCCCAAACAATCCACATAACGGGTACTGCAGACTTTCTACCTTAACAAAGAATTAATTTCTATCTGAGTAAATGTCCTTCTGCATCAGTGGATGCTTTTTCAGAGACTGGGGATGTACTCCATTTCATTGTTGTCCATCTAAACCCTAATCCTACATTTCTCTACTGGAGACACTAAAAGAGACATTTTCATACTGCTGTGCTGGAAGGGTGCCCAGAGCCCATTATGCCTCAGTAAGAGGCAAGTTTATCCAGTGTGCAATTAAAGACATTTACCTTAACAAAATCAATATTATCCTTTGCATTTAAAACCAGAGAATTCAAACCATATTTGATGCGTTTGCTGGACATGGAGCGAGCGCTTTGCTTTGCTTATTCACAAAAGCCTCGGAGCAGGCACCATGTGGAAGTTCTTAACTCCCAGAAACCCTGTACAAAGGCTGGGAAGCTCATAAACCAGACAGGCCTCGCCAACAAAGAAGCTGTTACTGGCTGGGAGAGAACATTTTATGATGAGCAAATATATGGCACACAGGATTTTAGCTTTATTCAGCAACAGGAAAGTTTAAGTAACTTAACCTGGAAATTCCACAGTTAAGGGCTGAGAACCCGAGCACCTGACCCGATCCTCTGGCTTTAATTTACGTCTTGGGTCGGAATTAAAAGACTACAACAGTACCCCAGGTTTTTCGTCTTAACGGGAAATTTCCTGGATTTTGTAGACTTAACTCCTTCCTTTGTAACCCTTCAACATAGCTGACTCTTTTCCCAGTTTTCAGGGTAGCAGCAAGGAAGAACAGTCCCTGTTTCTAATGAACATCTGGGGCTCGTATGAGCCCTCTCTCGCTCGCGTGCTCCGTTGTGTAAATATGCGATTTACAACTTCTTTTTCTTTTTTTGAATACAAATGTAATTTAGGCAATTTAAGAAGCTGCCTTTCAGCTTCATACCAGATTCTTTTCTAAATACATCATCACTGGCTTGCTCAGGTGGCCAAGCTCAACTGGGCTGCTGTAAGGGAGCTTCACAGGGAAGATGAGCTCCCACCCCACACCATCCTTGTCTTCCCTATCCCTGGACCTTAGCTGGACCATCTGCTCTTGTGAACTCATCATCTCAGTGAACCCATGTTACAGAGGGGTTTGAATTAGTTTTATTTAGGAAGGGAAGGCCATAGCACAGGATTTGGGCTCCTACTGACCTCAAGGGCAACGCTGCTGGCACAGCAAAATTGCTGAGACTGTGAGCAACCACTTATCCTAAAAACCCAGGGGAAGGAGGTGGTGGGAGAGGCTGGCAGGAGCTGCATGCAGACCAATGGGCCAAAGCCAGGCATTGGAGGTGGCTGCAGTACAAAGGCACCTCTTTATTCAGCAGACCACTGAAATTACAGCTGAAGTCAAGAGGGAGAGTTCAGAGGCAGCCCAGAGCTCGGAGGGCAGGCGCTAAAATAAAAACATTATCTGTTGCTCAGATATACACACAAACAGTAAAAGGATGTATTTTTCTGGGCTTTTGCAGTGTATTAGCTGCCTAACTGCCCATGAGAGCTCTGCTCTGCCCGGGGAGTTTGGATGGAATGGGCTCTCAGGCCGGGGATGGGCTGTGAGAGCAGCCAGCGTTCACTATACCAGCCTTGTTTTCCTCAGAAACCAAGCTGAAAGCACGGCAGCCCTTCCCAGCCAGCTGCATCAGTCATGCACAACTCTGAGATTTCATGCCATTAAAGAAGTTATTTCTAGGTGTTATTAACTGCTCTAAGGGCTGGGCTGTGCCTGGTAAGAAACCAGCAGTAAGAAAGTGCAGTTTAACTCCTTGTACCCCTGGGCTTGACCTGAAGGTTTAAGTTGGCCTGAGTGTATTTTTCATGGACCCTTTATTTAACCTTATTGAAATATGAGCAGTGTCACAAAAGCCTTCTCAGCTGCCTGCTTATATCAGCATGAGCAGACCACTGAAATCAAAGCCCAGCTGATGTTTAATTTCTAAGCTTTTTCATATTAGGCTTCACCAGAGGAAAAGTGGGGGAAGAGACCTTTCCCTTTTGAGTTAAGTCTCCAGTAACCAGTTCAATCAGGAGCACCTTTCTTTCCTTATTCTTTTTCCCAGTTCTAAGCTCAGTTCTATAAATCAGGATTCATTCTGGCTTCTATACAGGGCTCTTACAAGAAACCATATTGGCTTCATTTACCTTTAAAAAAGATCTTATAGCATAAGAAATAAATGGAAGGAATAAACGTAATTGAGCTGTGACCATGTATCTTACACTGGCAGCACTGTGTTAAGACTTGGGCTCTGATCAAAGGTCTTTTCCCACCTGAGTAATTTTATGATTTTCTAGGTTTTGGTGTGGGAATGGGCAGTGTAACACTTTGCCTCACAGCAGCACTGCTCCCTCTCAGCTGCAGGCTGGGGCCAAGTAAAGTTTATAGAAAACGTGCTCCTTATACTGCATGGAGGGTTGTGTCTTTTTTTGCTTTCCCTAGCAAGAAAAAAAGTCTGGGAAAAATGCAGGGAAGGTTTGCTGCTGCACAGGATATCAGTGCCATCTGCAGGGAGCCGAGCTCAGCGCTGGTCCTGCACCGCAGCCCCGGGCTGGGGACTCACCTGAGAGACCCCCAGAGGGAGCAGGAGAAGGGCTGGCCATGGAAAACCCTTCCCAGGGTGGCCAGCATTTGGGGAGAGGGAGGCAGGGTCCTGATGGTAGCGGCAGCAGGTGCTGCACCCTCTCACATCCCAGCCTCCCACCCAGCACCGTGTCACGGCTGAGCTGTGAGCAGGTGTCCCAGCCACTCTGATCCTCCCCACTCAGACAGCCACGGGCAGCTGGGGCACTGCCAGGCAAAGCTGTTACCCCCCAACACACACACATGCACTTTTCCAAAATCTTGGTTTTCCAGGCTTCCATGCAGTTTGGTTCACCCTGTGCTGCCTGGTTCCCTCCGAAGAAAGCAGGGAATTTTCTGGGCTGATCTCTGCTCCCGTGTCCCACACAGCAGGCAGGGGGTGATGGTCAGGGATGAGTTTTCTACTCCTCACAGCAGCTCTGTGCTTAAACAGTGTTTGCACAGCAGCTGCGATGACAACCAGGCACAAACCCAGTTATCAGAAGGCTGAGCCCACATCAATACCCACAGCCCTGCTCCCCAAAATTCATGAGGTTTGAGGTGGCTGCCAGCACCTCTTCCCGAGGAATGACCCCTGAGGGAGGCTGAGTGCTGCAGGTGAGGGCTGGCTCCCTGGAAGGTGAGCAGCCCCAAGTTCCATGGAATCATCTGGCACGGAAACCGCAGGTCACGTTGACATTGTTGCTGTTGGCACAGCATTCCTGCTGCTCTAGGAGGAGAAACACCAGCCTGTTTTTCATCTGTCCTTTGTTTCTGATTTATGGATCCCTCTAAAGCAGAAGTGAAAGGTATTCATTTACGTTATGTGGTAGAAAGTGGGACTTCAAGAATGGCCAAAATCCTGCTGCAAAGACAGCAAATTCCAGGTTTATTTCCACTTCAATAGGTAAAACATTTGCATACTAATCAGGAAGTCACTGAGTAGTTGTTATGAGCAGAAATTCAAGGTATATTTTCTACCCTGTAATAACATGAGTTTATTAATCACTGCTCAAACCCAGACCTGGCTGGTTTAGAGGCTGGAGTTGCCCTCTTTGTATATTGACATTATACCTGATCCATTTTGCTGCTTCCCTCGTTGTTCCCCTCTGGCTCTACCAATGGCACTGATGCCTCAGTAATCCCAGGCAGCAGGAACTGCAGGAGCCTTGGCAGCAGGGAGGAGTGACACCCAAAAAGAGGGAATCTTGGCATGGTGTGGCTGCAGGAGCCTCGCACCTGGCTGCAGATCCAGCTGAAAACCTGTTGGCACTGGAGGCAGATGGGATTTCATCCTCTTTAGGATCAGGGGCTGGGTCCAGCTGTGGGAAGGAGAGGGGTGGGCTGGGGTGAGATGACACAGCAGAGAGAACAGCAGAGCATTGCCTGTGCCACCAGGGCTCTGGCACAGGGACATCAGGAAACCTGCCATGCCTGGCTCTGTCCATGCCCAGTAGTGGCCCAAACTACCCCTAAGAAAGCCTCTGGCACAGAGCCATCCAGGTGCCAGACAAGCTTCTCTCTCTACCCTGGGACCCCTCCCCTGTACTGTCCTTACCTGGAGTGTTGTTTAAAGCCCAGTTCATTCACCTGTCCCATTTTTTTCCCACTCATCTCTGTGCAATTTTAAATATCCCCCTCCAAGATGTACAAACCCAGCTGACAGACAATAGCCCTCAGGGGAGGTGCTGCCCATCAGCAGACACAGAACCACCCACGGAGAGCACTGAGTTTTCCCAAATCTTCTTTTTCCCCCCTTAGCTGTTAAAAGAGAAGAGGGGGAAGAGGGAGAGTTCATACACAAAGTATATTTCTTGGTTGCTGAGAGACTTCAAATCTCCCTAATGAATAAACACAGTGCACTTAATTTTGTTTATGAAAACAGACTTATTGTGATGGCAAAAAGATGAGTCAGTGCCCTGGGTGAGGGGAGAGCAGCAGCTGGAGACACTCACCGAAAAGCAACGCCTCGGAAACCAGAGCAGCTCTCATGTCCAGCAGTGCCAAGAGATGCAATTTCTCCTCTAACAAGAACCACCAGGACACAGGGAGTGGGAGAAGGCTTCCTCATGACCTGGCAATTGGCTGCTGAGCGAGTATTGCCGTGAAAAGCAGAGGATTTGTGAACAAGCAGCGGACACGGCACATCCTGCTCCCACCCAGCCCATCCCGAGGATGCTCCTGGAGCTGGACTGAGCCTGGCCTGGGTCTGGGCTCCTGGGGAACAACTTCAGAGCTGCTGCTGGTCCCTCACAGCACAGAGGCACCAGGGAAGGTGTAGATTTGAGCCGCTCAAGCAGGAGGAATTGCTGACTCCAAGGAGCACATTCCCCATCCATCTCTGCATCCCCTCTGATGTTTTTGGCATTTATTTTGGGCAAATATGAGCAAAGTGGGATCTGAAGCTGTCCCTGTCACTTCCTGACCAGGTGAAGCCTCCTGAGGCTTCACATAAGCAGGTGCAGCATGAACATGATTTCCTTTAAATAATTTTACTGTCTATAAAAAAGTCACATCATTAGAGTGACTTCCCACGCATGTCCCATCTTCCCAAGATGTCCAAAACACACCCTGCCCTGTGCCTGTGAGGAGCCCTGAGTTGTCAAACACATTGTCCCCCTCCCTGCAGCATTGGGTGACATGTCACCTGGCCACCAGCACCCCTGCAGAGCCAGGTTGGTCAGATCTTCATCTGGTCCTCAGCACGTTGCTGGCACTTCATAAATAACTCCAGCCCTTCCTTCAGATCATGGGCCTGTTGTTTTCCCTCCTCGGTTTCACTGATGTAAATCTGCCACGTCTGCACGAGCTGTGCTGATGAATGACCCTGAATAAGGACCCACTCAGCCAACTCTCCCTGGACAGAGCCCCATTGTGTGCTGGGGGGTAACACACAGGGTTCTGTTCAAACAAAATCAGCCCAACACAAGTTCAGGACTTTTCCTTCCTTCCTTAAAAAAGAATTGAAAAAAAAAAGAAAAAAGAAACCCGTTTGCTGAAGGCCAAGCATGGAGGAAGGAAAGAAATTTCAATTAAAACCCTTAAAAGCCTAAAATTACTCAGTTTACATTGGTGCCTGGTTCAGATATGCAGGTGAATACACTGGACATAAGCACAAACCATATCAAGATGAAGGTTTTTAGGCACCATAAAGGTACCACCACTTCTGTGCATCACAGAATGACCCCTAAAAATGTCCCACAAAGACTGAAACGTGTAAAGATATAAAATTCTCTGTGTTCTACTTTCCACATAAGGCAGAGAAGAGCCTGTCCCTGCAGTTACAATCTCTGATGGCTAAAAGACAACAAACCAAAAAGAAATTATGGATTTTAGCACTGGGTTATCAATTATTAAGGGGCCTTTCAAGCTTTTGCCATGTAGCAGAAGAAATCAAGGGCTCCTGGAGGTTGGACTTTGCTCAACAAACACACAGTTGTTATTTTCAACTATTTAAACCCATTCTCTAACAAGCTAAACTATTGCATCAATGCTGGTAGAGAAAGGATGGGGCTCATGGATTTTCATCACTAAAACTTACACCTTTAGTAAAAAAATCACCAGCTACAGAAAATATACATAAAAGGATAATAACTCAGAGTGTGTAATACACACCCAGGCTGACCAAGGTGGATTTTTACACTGATTTTGCACTAGCACACATTAAAATACAGGTACAAAGCACCAAGGTGTGACTCTTAATGGTTCACAGTGCAACTGTTGTATTCTATTAGTTGGTTTTACCTTTTATGTTATTTCTTTGTCAGTGTGATTAATGTGCTCTCTGCCTCACCCAGCCAGTGCTCCCCACATTAAGAGGAAAGTGCTGTTTCAGAGGGTTATTAATTCAGCATTTTGCAACAGTAACTGTATGCCCAACTTTAAAAATTGTTTTCAAAGTGAGTTACATATCAAATGAAGCCTTGGATAAATAAAGGCCATCAAGCAATAAACTGTGTTAGTTACAGGCCAGTACTTTCTGTTACTGTAATTCACAGAAAAACTGTCATAAAAGAGTGAAAACTCTGTAATCCAAGACCTTTTACTCTTTTTTTTTCTCATACCAGACTTGTCCCCTAAAGCTTAAGATGGTTGAATCACAGATGGATCCTTTTCCAGTTCCTTTGAAGTTCCTGATTAAGCAGTGACTTTTCATGTATCTTCAACACAAAGCCAATTCCTCATCTGCCACAAGAGCATCAAATGGAAGAGGATGTGACACCAGCCCAAACAGAATGCCAGAAGCTTCCACAGAAAACTGTGGAAATTCCTCTTTGAATTCTCAGAAAAGTCAAACTTTTCAGGTTCCCTGGCTCCAGAGCATGAAGTGGAGGCACCATCTCCCTGCATCCCTGGTTCCATGAGAGCCCACTGGATTTGCCATTTTGCTGTGCTCTGTCTGCTCCTGCTATAGGAAGATCTTGGCCCTCCTTAAGTCATACACAAGAAATACAAAGAAATAATAGTGAATAATAATTTTCCCATAAGATCCATTTCAAATACTCTATATCCAAAATACTTATAATTCAGGGCAAAAAAAGAAAATCTATTAAAAACTAATTCTGTGGTACTAAAGTTGGCTCAAACCAGCCCCTTAAAAACAAACAAAAAAACCCCCTAAGCACTGTAGATTAGTTGGCTTTTCACCAACCAGCCCTGATTGAAAATCAAAGGCAGATGTGAGCAGAAAAGCAGCAATTTCAGCTCTCCCAGCAGCCGCCTGTTGTTGGCACAGGCCCGAAAAATATCATTTCAAACTGGTACCGGCTGGACCCGCTGCAGCCTTCGTGGCAATTACGTGGCCAGAGTGTTCCTGCTGTCCCTTCTCAGATAAACAGAGCTTTCTGCAACAGAGGGAGCAGGGATTAAGGCAAAGAAAAAGAGCTCAGATGGGAAAGCTTAGTTTCCTTACATCTAAGGGGTATGTGTGCAACTCAGCATGAGGAGTGAGAGCTTTAGCCAGGAAATCCATCTTTTGGCCAGTCCTTGAGAATGCCTGGATGGGGAGAGTCCTCTTGCACAGGGCAAAGGGGCTCCATCACCCCAAACTGTAACCACCATCCAGAGAACAGCAATAGGCTGGGGAAGGGGAAGACAAGAGACTGAACAGCTTTAAACTCCTTTAAAATAGAAATGAAGAAGAAAGAGAGAGTGTGATGATAAAAGATGTTTTGTGCTGCGCTGGCAGAGGAGCAGAATTGATGATGTGATGAGTCAGTTCCCTCTCCAGCATTAACAACCCTCAACATGCCTCTTCCAAAAGCAGCCTCTGTTCGGGGTCCCTGGCTCCAACATCAGCAACACTTTCCTTGGGACAAGGATCTGTCTGCTCTCAAACTTGACTCTTCTAAAACCACCACTGCACCAGGACAAATGATTTCAGGGCTGGAGGGGCTGCCTGTCTTCTGGGCAAGAGAGAACGTTTTGTATCAAAATACATTTCGTGTGAATGATCCTATTTATGGTACAAATTTCAGCCTATTCTAGCTTGCCATACCCAGAAATGCGAAGAGAATTAAACTTGAAGAAGTGAAAATCAGATCCACTTCCACATGCAGAACTGAACTTTGCAGGATTTTTTTCTTTTTTTATTTTTTTTAAGTTTATACCACTGGATATACTTCTCTGCACTCCCAAATATTCCCTCCCTTGTGCAGGATGCCTGCAGTGACTATCACACAAATGACACATTGTCTCTTGGCAAAAAAAAGATGTGCAAAATGAGACTTGACTCAGAGACCTGCTCACCAACAGCAACAAAAATTCCTCTCCAAGTGTCCTACAGAAGCAGAGTCAGAAGGTAACTCTCTTAATTATCTCTGAAGAGTGAGAACTTGGAATATCTCTGCAATACAGTGTACCAATGTGGTTTTTAAAAGAAAATAATTAAGTCTGTAATAATAGACAGCCTCAGAAGCATTCGTTTTTTCCCTTTTCTCTACAACAAAATAATCTGAGAACAGCAATGCCATTAAAATAGGGAAAGTGGAAATAAGATCCTTGAACTAGAAAACCATTCACCAATATGTCCAGGGATAAAATATCAGCTCTGCCTCATGACTCATCTCTGAATCTATCGCTATTTAAATACTCAAGTACTTTGAATTTTATGTGGTCATGATAAATAGCAACAGGCAATTGAATTCTCATCCTCAATGTGCAGTACTCAGTTAAGGAAAGCTCTCCACCTCACCATCTGCTTTCTCTTCCCCCTTTTTCTTATTTCTGCATCATCTTGGATTTCTGCTTCCTTTTTCTCCCGAGAGCACAGAACCCTAAAAAGCTCTCCCAACATCACAGAACCATCTTGAAAGAAATGTGGAATATTCCATGGTTTTTTACAGGAGCAGCTTTCATACTCTACACAGAAAAATGCTGTATATTTCCTATTAAAAAGTCTTTGAAGGTTTCTCCATATTGTTCTGTCATCAGGCCCAGCAAAAGAACAACGAAGACAGTACTAATTAATTGCTGTGTCACTCTGAAAACTAAGATTTTTGCCTGCTTTTGGTCGGTATCTCCTGGAGTATCTTCACACAGGACAACCACAGTTCCCTGGGGGCTCATGCCAGTGTCCTCTGCATCTGCCCAACAATTCTGTGTGCTTGAATGCCACCTTGGAACTTCCTCCCCACCCACAAAAGGTGAATAATATCTACCCAAAACACTGACAACTGTGGCTGTCCCCTTAATTCTGCACTTCGAGCCACCAGGCACCTTGTAAGTGATTTGTTCAGAAACTGCCCAGCTTGAAATCAGCTCCCCCTCAGCTCTGCAGGGCTGAGATGTCCCTGCCCAGGGTGGAGGAGCTGCTGGGCTGGGGACAGGCAGGGACAGCTTGGGAGGGCGATGGGAGCAGCACTGTCCAGGTGACCAGACATCCCTCTCTGTTCCCTTTGGCTCCATCTCACCTGCAGAGCACTGGAAGCAGGATTGGTCCACACTGGTCCTTCCCTCTGACCCATCCCTGAATCCTGACCTGGGACAAAGTGCCAGTGGCTCATGGGCAGCCCCTCAGATACTCAAAGGTTTAAACTATCATAGAAAGGACAATGTGGATTTCTAGTCCTATGGATTATGAGGGAAATCTCCTCCCTCTCAAGACAAGCCAAGAGGATTTGGTGTCAGAGGCTGCCAGCAGGCAGAGGCCATGTGTGATGAGCACAGGAACATGGGGACAAGCTCTGTGCATGCAGATTTAGGTCCATTTGGTTAGTTATTGGCCTGGTGCTAATCTGGGTCTGGTATACAAAGTGCTTCAATCCCAGTTTGGGATTCATACTGGAAAACAGAACCCCTGAATTCACAGCCCTGTTTTTGTCTCACTGGGGTGAGCCTGGGGCTGCACAAAGACACCCATTTTGCTCAAACCTTTCCCTCAAGACAGAGCTAGGGCTGGACTCCAGCCAGCAAGCTGCTCATGGGCAATCCAGGCTTGGAAATGGACTTGAACACACAGTCCATTAAAGGCATCAGCATTTCCCAGAAACTGGCTGCTGACCCCAAAACCTAAGGAACAACCATGATTTCAGAAGCAATAACTTCAGGACAGTCATCCAGATACTCCAGAGCTGGGTTTTCAGCCTTTCTCCTGTTGCCAGAAAGGGCTTTAGTGCTAAACCCAAAGCCTTCCAGCTCCTTTGTTGTGGAGCTCTGTCCTGCACTGGGACAGCCTGAGCCAAAAACCACTTGCCAGTTCCTCCTGCATGGCTGGGACCCCACCCACGAGACTTTTCTGCAACACCCACCAGTTCTTACCTGTTTTTCTTAAGACTCAAGTACCCATCAAGCTCCACAGCTCTACCATTTATGTCCCATGTGTCAGAGTGTGCATCCATATGGAAGCACCTGCAGTATTCCCAATACCAAGGTCACTGTGGAGAACGTGTGTGGGAATTTGGATCAGACAAGTGCTGTTTCAGCATTAGGCCTGACCAATCACAACCCCCCCGGTCACATCCCTACCTCCCAGAGGGATCCAACGTGCACATTGCTCCTTCTCTGCTCTCCAAGGGATTCGCCACATCTGCGATGCATTACAGCCTTCTCAAAGAAATGTTGTCTACATTAAGTAGAAGTATTTAATTAGCACTTCATTTGGAGCATGTGGTACAGCTCACAGTTCCATTTTGGGCCAGAGATGATTTTCAAGGGTGGGTGGAAAACAGCTGAGGATGCCAGGAGCCCAGTGCACTCCCAACAGGCACTCGCTGCTCCTCTCTGTTCTCACATCACTGCAGGCTCTGCAGGGAACTGCTGCTGGTTGTGGCCCCAGTGAACTGGAAACACAAAGCAAATACACAAAAAAACCTCACAGAATGAATATTACACGTCATGTGTCACCTCCATCCTCTTTGTCACCTGTGGCTGCTTGGGTGTGTGGGTCTGACAGGAGGGAGGTTGTTCCTCCTGCAGGTCTGGGGAGCTGGAAGCTCCTTCCCCGTCCACACCAGGCAGGGCCCTGTGCCTGGTGCTGCCTCGCCCCGGGGAAGCCCCGATGATTCAGACACCCCTGTGAGTCACCTCCCTCCCCAGGGAGGGGCTGCTGTGCTGCTGCCAAGGTTTGCACACCCCGGGCTGGGGACAGGGGTGTAGGGGTGGTGTCCCCCATCCCCAGCACTGCAGGAGCTCCCTCACCCAGGCACACAGGTTCCCTACTCCCTCTGGGATACCCACCCCTAATCCCACTCGTCCTAAATAGTTTTATAAACAAACGTCTCCAATATCATTTAATGGAACTTGCCCATGATTCAAGTGTCTGTGTTGGCCTAAATATTCCCCTTTGGAAGGAGAGCCAAAGCCTCAAATGTGAGCTTCTAGCCAAGGTTGAGAGCAAGTCAAAAGACATCTTACAGGCAGACAAGAGCAAAATCACTGCCCCAGAGCCACTGGAGAGGTCCAGCTCTGCATTTCACACTTCTCAAGCTGAAATCTTGACCTGGCCGGACTCAGATTTTTGCATCTGCTTGAACCCCAAACCCCAGATGCCTACTACCTTCTCAGTACCCACAAAAACCAACAAATAAACAAAAAAATTCCTTGGTACATGTAGCAAATATGCTGTAATATCATCAGAATAAATCTCTACCAGACTTGTTAAACATTACAGCAAAAGGACGAGACCAAGATGTTGTGGGTTCGTGTGGTTTTATACATAAATGCACACACATCTATCCACTCATGTAGATATATTAATATAGCTATTTGTGTGTATATATATGTGTGTATATATATGATAAAAACTCTTCCTTGGCAGTACCTAAAACTGCTGTTAAAATCAACATGGCCATGTGCTGTTAAAATCAACACACATAAAATCACTGATTGTCACTTTTCTAGTTTATGTGCAGTGTTTCCACAATTTTCTACACTGCAGCAATATCCTGCCCTATCTCTTTGCAAATGTTCTCACTGCTGCAAGTGACACAAGTGACACTAGTAATCTATTTTTCACATTTAATTCTCTTAGAATATTTCTTTCAAGTATCACATTCTACTAGAATATGGCCATTATCATCCAGTTATCACTGGGGAGAGCAAATGACACAGCTCAGGGACAAACAGCACTGCTGTCATTTTGATGTGAGAGATTCACACACAAAATTGAAATGTTAAATGGATGGAAGGCAACACACATTCTGGAGCAGATTTCTGATTTCCGAAATACAGCTAAGAGAATACTAAGGCTGCTACAAAATCTATAGTTCAGGCTATGAAACAACCTTCTGAGACACATATTTTATCCCTTGGCCCTCAGTGCCAAACATCCTCTCGCTGTCTCCATCCTGCATGTGCACAGTCTGTGCTTCAGAACCCCCAGAGCTGCCCTGGGGAAGCAGACACTTCTCAGCCTCCCCTCCTGTGCACAGGGGCTTGTCCACACGTAGCCAGACAGAATTTTCTCTCTCAGGATGCTCTGAACACACCATTATTATGGGCACAAACTTGGATTTCCTTTAAAAGTACAGTTGCATGTGGTAGAACTCCTAATATTGTCTCTAACACTGGGAAGCCTTGTTCTCTGCAGGGGTATTTGAGCTCAAGCCTCTTTGGAGGCCGTTGTATTAAGGAGCTGTTCTGTGTCTCTGGGGTTATAGATCTCATTGAAACATAATTTAGTGACTCTGCTCCAGGGAATTACAAAGCTCATGTCAGGCTGTGCTCAGACATGGTGCAGTGATGATATCACAGAATCACAGAGTAGTTTGGGTTGGAAGGGACCTTAAAGATCATCCCATTCCACCCTCTGCCATGGACAGGGACACCTTCCACTAGCCCAGGTTGCTCCAAGCCCCGTCCAGCCTGGCCTTGGGCACTTCCAGGGATGGGGCAGCCACAGCTTCTCTGGGCAACCTGTGCCAGGGCCTCCCCACCCTCACAGAGAGGAATTCCTTCCCAATATCCCATCTAACCCTGCTCTCTGTCAATGTGAAGCCATTCGCCCTTGTCCTGTCCCTCCAGACCCTTGTAAATAGTCTTTCTCCATCTTTCTTGTAGCTCTTTCTGGCACTGGGAGGCCACGATTAGGTCACCCTGAAGCTTCTCTTCTCCAGGCTGGACAATCCCAGTTCTCCAGGGCAGATCTCCCGGGGCCTCATTGCAAATTAAAAGGTTGGTTTGACAAAATGTAAATGCAAAAGGTGCTTGTCCTGCTATTTGCAATGATCGCGACTTCATGTCTGCCACAGTAAAAGCAAAATTTGGAAATTTGGAAAAGGCTAAATTTGCTTTCTAGAATTACATAATTCACACTGTGTACACACACTCCTGGGAAAAGCATGGCTGGTTGGCTCCAGGAATCAGTAACTGAGGATGAGCATCAGTGGAGGCAGGAAGAGCATCTCTGTGGCTGCTCCCTTGCAACTGCAGGGAGTGTTGAGGAGAGGCAGCACATGGAGCTTCTTAGGTAAGCACAGATCAGGAAAGTGAATAGAAGGACCAGAGATCTCATGGGGAAGAAGCTTTGATTTACATTCTCTGAAGAAATAGAAACAGGACATAACGAGGAGAGAGGAAAGACATCTTAGGCTGTGATTCTCCTGGCTCTCCTTCTCCTCTCTGCATATTCCCTGGAAGGTTTCCTGGTGGCACAAACTGCTTCATGTGCATCTTGTTTATTTTTGGCCAGGATAACTTCCTTTCTAGTCAGCCCAGCCCCTGTTGGGAACATCAGATAAATCTGAATTCATTTGAAACTCCCTTTTGGAATAGGCAGGGTTGTCCTTGTCAACATGTCAGATTAGGAATGCTCCATTTGGTTTAATGGGGCTGGCTTTTCATTTAATCCAAAAGACTCCATAAACTTCCATTGTAATTTATGCTCCAGAGTTTAGTCTTCAGAGCTACAGATTCCCCACCTCCTTCCCTTTTTTTCCAAGGTAGTGGCTTCCTCGTTAAGTTGTGTTCTTTGCTGTACATCAGTTCAATCGTATCCACCAGAGACGCTCCGTTTATTCCAGCATAAGGAATTGTTTTTATCAATCTGAAAACAATAAATTTTTATGATCTGTAACGTTTAAAAATGCATCAAAGACTGGAGGAAAACCGAGGAACAAAATATTAAAGGCGGATACCTGAAAATCACTACAGTATCGAGTGGGATCAGATTTATTTCTCCTAACACGGACTTTTCAGGTGTTACTGGCAAGTCACTCAGATGTGATGGAACATCCACTTCTGAAAGGCCACTGCAGTTGTTATTCTCTTGCCTCCTAGATGGATAAATTTCTTCATTCCTAGAGGAGATGAACGAGGTAGTAGAAGGTGTCTTTTACATTAGTAAATTGAGGAGTTCTCCGAAGTATCCGTTTATGGCAGCCAAAATGTTCTAAATACTGAATCAATAAGGAAGGTTCTTGGATTTTGGAGAGGATGGACAACTCTGAATTTAGTGTGCTGAGCTGGCACTCAGGACATCTGGGTTTAAATCCCTTCTCTGGCATCTCCAGCATCTGGCACCCACACATCTATTGTGTGACTTTCAATGAGCAACTGCCTCCCATCTCCCAGTCCATGGAACAGGGATAATGACACTTCCTCACGCTCCCCTTTGGTCTGTCTGATCCACTTAGGTGACAAATCCATCAACTCAGAGCCTGTCCTTTCACAGACACCCACAGGCTGGTGGGACGTGGTCAGCTCAGGACTCGGAGTCAGCAGGATTTTGCAGAGATTGCTCAACCCTTTAGGAGGAGTTTCTTGCTCCAGTTGGAGACCCTGTACCAAGGTTTGTCATGCAGGGGGTTTGTTACCACTTGTGCCACACTGGAAAGGCAGTTCCCAAAGGGAATGCTGCTGCATCTCCACCAGAGTGTCCAAGTCAAGGTGTCACACCATGAGGAAATTCCTGTTGTGAGAGAAGGGATTTGTATGATGGACAAAACCCATAAAATATCAAGTTTTCTTCAAAATTTTCTTCAGTTTATCCAAAGCCTCAGCCCTGGGTAAAAGGAATGTTTTGTTTCCCTTCTCAAGGTGCAGATAGATAGCTCCCATGATCGTCAATTTTTTAGTCCAAATTTTTATTTGCAATTTATAAATGCTGAACTCCAGGTTGTCTGACCCAATTTTCATTCATAAACAGTAGGCTCGGAGTTCCTGAGGTGCTGATTCTCTGCTGCCCTGCCAAGGCAGAAATGTTTGTTTTCCTTCAGCCTGATACTCGTATTGATATCAACAAACAAAAAAAGAGCAAACAAAAAATCCACCACAACACCCCCTCCTTTGCATTTCAAATTAATTTCTCACATGATGGCCTCTCCAGCAGACCAGTGTTCAGCCCATGGTATTAATTTAGTCTTGACTGGTCATTTAGCTGGTAAAATATTGTTTGGGTCTTCTGTAAAGATTGCTGCAACACAAGCAAAACAAATACTGTGCCCTTGTGCCAGCAAAGCAAAATATAGAAAGCAATTAGAAGGAGATAAAAAAATAAGTGACAAACTTCCCCTACAATGTGGAGCTCTGTAGGCAACTTAGAACTTGTAAATTAAACACCTTATTAAGGGCAGCAGGACTGCTGATCATGTGCTCTTGTTAGAGTAAAAGGCATAAAATTAAATGTGAACTGCAAAAGGAGCTATCAAATCCTTCCAGCTCAAATACACAAACTCCAAAGTGACCAGTAAGATAAGCAATAGGGGGAGGTTACTAGGAAAATATTATCCTTAAATTCCCTTTTAAGAAATCCAGTTCTTAAAAATGCACATAGGAAAAAAGGACTTGGGTACTGGCTATGGCAATGGACCAGATTGTCCCAGAGACTCTAAAACCTTCAGTGCTGCAGTCCTGTCACTGCTGGTTTTGGAAGGGACACACAGGTTGGGTTTGCAGGTGCTGCCCTCCATCAGGGGAACACCCCTTTTCCCTAGAGCAGCCCTCCAATGATCACAGAATCACAGAATGATTCTTGGGACATTGGAAGGGACACTAAAGTTCCAATCCCCTGCCATGGGCATGGACACCTTCCACTAGCTCAGGTTGCTCAAAGCTCTATTCAATCTGGCCTTAAACACCTCCGGGGATGAGGCAAAAATGATGCTGAGAAAGCTCAGCACATTCAGGAAAACATTCCTCAGAACCCTCAGAGCTGGCACAAGTAAAGCTGTCATACATTTTTAATATTTCTCAGCTATTTAGAATGTGAATATTCATCATTCTTGCAAACCAGAGCCTAATTAGATTCATAAATTATTATTGCTTCAGTGTAGAGCAGAACAGTCGTTTGTGTTCTGGAGCTCATCTCACCAGAGCAGCCCCAGTCACACGTCGTGTGTCCCTGGGTACAGTAATGAGGCACCAAACACGCTCTAAGTTTTACCCTTTACAAAATATTAAGGGTCAAACCCAAATTTCCATGCTGGATGCCTTCAATGCATCTTCTCAGCTCCCAAAAAAGCTTTTGAAGTGGATGCTGAGCAGCAGGAATGGGTGGGGAGGGATCTCCTCTGCAAGGCTGGTCTGTGGCAGCAAGGGAAGAGCACGGCCCTCGTTTGAACCTCTCACATCCCCAAGGCTGCTGGTTTCTATTTTCAGTGGGGATCTGAGAACTCTGCAAGCTGATTCTTAAAGAAATAAAATCTGCAAAGGATCTGAAAGGCTCTTAGAATCACAGAATCATTAAGGCTGGAAAAGACCCCCGAGATCACTGAGTCCAACCTGTGCCTGATCCCCACCTTGTCACCCAGCCCAGAGCACTGAGTGCCACGTCCAGGCATTCCTTGGACACCTCCAGGGATGGGGACCCTGGACAGCCCCCTCCAATGCCTGAAAACCCTTTCACTGAAGAAATTCTTCCTAAAATCTGAATCAGGATGTCAGGGAATGAGCACAGGAGCTTCACAGCTGCAAACTGCAGAGCTCTCGAGTGTCCTTTGCACCTCGTGGAGTGTTTACTGAGATCAGGCTGAGTCCGAAGGCAGAAGGCTAAAATTGCCTTCTCTGGAGTATATTTATTAATCAGAGGGAAGCATAAACAGTTGGCTGCAGTGTGGTTATAGCAGCATCTCCTGAGAAGCCCTCGGTGAAGCTGAGGACATGCATAATGTATGTGGACTAAACACACCAAATACATTTGGAGACATTTCCAGCTCCAAAAGCTGCAGATTTTTGTCTGTTTTGTAAATGAAGAGGAACACTCAGTTCCCTGGTGGCACTGCCCTGTGAAGGTGCCTCAGCCCCAGAAAGACACCAATGAAAATCAAACTGGTGTCGATGGTACCAAGTGGTGCCCTGTAGAACATGGCCAAAGACAGGACACAAAACCAGAGGAACCTCTGCTCTGATCAGCTCTGAGAACTGACACTCACACAAGTGCTGTGGCTTCCTCTCTAACTCCAAGATCAATTCCATTTCCAGACCGTTTTCAGGTCTTTTTGAATAGATCTGCTCAGCATAAAGAAAATGACAGGGTTTAGTTCCACAGAGTAATAATTAAAAGTAAAGGGTTCTGCTGTATGTGTCAAAGTATTGGGTTAAATACATATCATTTTTAACAAGAACAACAGTAATAGATATGCAGCAAATTCGAATATCATAAGTCTTCTTTAACAGAAAATTCTAGAAGTTAAAAAGGAATTGTTTATATTTGGATTTTCATTAGATAAAAGACTTCCCATTTTAGCCTCAAAATAGTATAAAAAAAGCACCAGGCTTAAAACTAAAATCTGAATCTGTTCTATTTGTGTTAACAACAGTTCTAATTTCAGGCTGCCTTTTTCCTGAGCTACATTTTTCTATATTTCCTTTTGACAGTTGTCCAAGATCGTAGCCTTGAATCCAAACCTTTTACTGTTTTCTTGTAGGTCCAGGATCAAATCCCAAGGATCAAATTATTTCCTGGAATTTAAGTGTCTCTACAATAGATGAAATACAGATTTAAGAAAAAAGACTTGCAGATCATTTAACTGTTTCTTTTAAGAATATGCAAATTTGAAGAGGAAATTTGAAATAATAACAACTTAGATTGAAGCATAAATTTAACATTAGCTATTTTAAACTTTTTATAAACTATTTATATAGTTTTCAAATAGTGCATCATTTCTGCTGATATTGTAAAGAAAGTCAAGTAAGTGCCCTGAAGGAAGTAATTCTCTAAGAACTTGTACATTTAGATGTGTAAATGAGCTTTACTTTGAGGAGTAACTGGTTCTTCTGAAGGAAAAGGGAGAAATTCAGTGTATTTGAGTTTCAGCATATTTGTGCTCAGTGAGTATGTTGTTCAACCCTGAGAAACCATCAAGGAGCTGAAAAAGCAAGAAAACTTGTTTTCTTCTTCCCATTTATCCCACAAATGAGGTGTGAGAGGCTGAGTTCTGTGAGCTCCAAAACTCTGGCAGACACACTGGTGAGAAAAAAGCACTTGGGTTTACTGATTTTGAGAAAAACTCCCCTTGGTTCATAAAAGCCTTAATTTTAATTGTCACTTGTGCCTGCATGAACTTACTGCTTCTCTTTCTGATGCACTCAAAGTATTTAAAGACAGGCTTTAACTCATAATTTTAAGCTGCTGCTTTTATAGCCTTTAAATTAAATCTCAGGTTTTATTCAAAAGCAGTTTCACACCAACTGGAAATGAAATCAGCCGTCCTTTAAATAACAGATGATTTTCAGCATTTCTAGCCTAATAAAAAATAGAAAAACTGGTCATCTGAATAAATGCCTACTGAGTTACAGAGTGGTTTGAACATTTATCTATAAGGTCTCCCCTCTGAGAGCAGCTTTATAGGGCAAAATAAATCCAATGCATAAAAGTCAACATTTACTAAGAAAGTATTTTAAAAGAGCAAATGGGAAACAGCTTTAAATCTGTTCTTCAACTCCAATGTTTCTGACTGTTGATATAGATCATGACTTTTAGTTATCATTTAAATAACTTACATCGGTTCTCCCCAAACATTTCCCTTTGCCCTGAAGCAAACAGGGAAGAGGCTGCTAAACCCCAGCAGAGCTGGCCAGGCTCCATGCTGGGGTGGGAGCAGAAGATGATTGGAATTTTATAACTTATTTATGTTCCTCTCTAGCTAAGTGGAGAGTACAGTGCAGAACATGCCATTTTCCTTCGCAGCCACGAGAGGGGAGTCTTCTTCCGTAATTTAGGGATAGTGTGTTAATAAACTGCTCAGCACATGGAAACCATCGGGAGAGGGAAAGTCAGCTCCTCGGATTTAGCAGCAAAGTTTGGCGTCGTTTTCAAAGTCAATAAATACATACATACAGTCAATTAAAACCAAACCAGCCAGCTTATAACCACACTAATTATTTATATATGCATGTTGAAGAGTCATTGTTGCAGGGCTTCTACATGAAATATTAATTTCTAGAGGAGCCTGCAGTGCCTCTCCTCCCTGGTGCGAGGCGTGTGCGGGACCCGGGTGGCTCCTGAGCACATCGTGGTCCCTGGGGGCATCCAGGGGCTCCTGCTGAAAGGCCACAGAGCCTCCAGTCAGACCTTCAGTGACAAAGGACAGGCTTGCTGTAGGCTGGGAGCTCATTAATTGTAGGCTCAAATGTCATGTCTGCTATTAAACCTCAGCAGTTCGTTCTGCACGTTCTTTGTTTACGTGGCCAGGTTAATTATTTGGGGAGTGAGACTCGCACTTACCTGCAGGAGGGAGCAGGTGCTTTTCTCTTGCTGAGGGTTAATGAGCTGGGTTCAGATCTGCACCCCTGAGGGTGAGGAATCCTCTTGTTGACTGCAGAGAGCTTGGACCAGCCCTCAAATGGTCTGGTCACTGCCACTGCCACAGAGGGACTCACAGAGACCAAGCCCCAGCATCACTGGAGGAGACCCTGTGGCTGTTTCTGGCAGCACAAGCCACTAAATTCTGTGCCCGTCCTGGACCCCATGAAGATGCTGAGGTGGCTCTTTGGAGAGAAGGTGGGGGCAAAGGGAGACTGATGTCCAGCACAGGTTCAAACCCCAAAACACATGGTTCAGGCCAAAAGGAGCCTTGCAAGGCTGGGAACTAGAAACATGAGCATTGCTCTGCTGTCATTTCTCCAAACTCACCTTCTTTCTCAAAAATCCTCTTGCTGTAGGAAGCCTCAGGTAATTCCTGCTGACCTTCATCCAGCATTCAGTGCTGGCTGTGAGAGCCTTCCCAGCTGCAGGGCCAATGCCTTCATCCAGAGGGAGGTAAATGAGGGTTAAATGGTGGCTGCCAGCTGCTCAAGAAAATGGGAAGTGAAGGCCTGAGAGGAAAGATGAAAGACGCTCCAAGCTGTGAATATAAAACATTAAAGAAGGAAGGGAAATGTGAGCTAAACTGTTTCTCTAATTCAATAAATAGACTAGAACTCAAATACACATTCCTTTTCTGGATAGAAGAAAGCCCAGCTTGACATTCCTGTTCCTCTGGTTGTATCAGGGCTGAGTTTGACCTGTCATGTTCTCACTCCAGCTCTGCTCCTGTATGTGCCTGTATCAGGACTACCTGCTGGCTGTTCAGGAGCTCTACTGTGAGTATCTGGATATTATGCTTCTTTATTCTCCTTACAGTTCAATCTCTTGATTTTAAGGACATCTTTTCTCTCTCCTCCTACTCCCCCCTCTCCCCTGAAGCTGCAGAGTCAGAGAGCAGTTCTGCTACCACAACATTTGATAAGCTCAGTAAAAAAGCAAGAGAACACGGAGTCCCAGGGGGGATACAGTGGGATTTTCATCTATTGCTCTGCTTTGAACAAGGCTGTGATCCACAGAGCACCGAGCACTGATCCAGCACTACAAGATGTCTCCACAACAGCCTGACTGAAGCTGTGTCAGGTGTCAGGTGATGCTGTCACGACTGTCTAACCCAGAGCTCCCTCCCTGCCAACACTCACTGCTGGTTCAGAGAGACCAAGGCAGGGCTGTTGTGGGGAAATTGCTGAGATCTCGAGTTTTCACTGGCTAAAAGTTCAGGAGCACAGTTTCTCTGAATTAGTTCGGGCAGTCTTTAGCAAACCAGTTCCCAGCACAGCCGACTCAGCTGGGCTGGGATGCCCTTCCCAGCTCTCCTTGGGAACCCCGTGGTCTTGTCACCACAACATTGTTTTTATACAACACAGATGGGCCTGGGACATCATTGTGGCTGTGCCCTGCACATGGACAACCCTCTGCGAGGTACAAGCCACGAGCCTGGGGATGAAGAGACAAGCCTTGATTGCTGGGTTGTCCGAATTCATGGATTAAAGCTTGCCCAAGGGAAGGACTATTTTTTATGATCAACACACTTCGTTTTCAGAGAAAAAAGTGCACATAATAAAAAATGTTCACTTAAAACAGGTCCATAGAAGAGAAAAATAATTGAGATCATGTTCTTTATTTATGACCAGAAAGGGATGAGGTTTTAAAGATGTTTTGTTCTGCTTTACAGCTGCTATCAATTCTGACCTTCCCATGTAACTCATCAGCACTCTCTTATTTCTCCTTCTTTAAATAAAGGGAAAGAAGTGATGAATTTTAACAAAGACTTCTTATACCTCAGCAATTCTCAGAAGTCTGAATTAAAGTAGCACTAAGAAAAACCAAAGGACTTCAAACTGTTTGAAAAAAAGTTCTCACCATCACCGTTGATCAGCCTTTATTTGCACAGTATTTCTTGCTTCATTAGCCTGCCAGTTCTTGAGTCATCTGGGTAGAAAGGGCCTGATATTAAAAAAAAAAAAAGTCAAAAAACAGAAAATGAAAGAATTTAACAAGTTAAAATGTTTGAGTCTTCTTTAAACAAGTATCATGAAGTACTAATGAAATAAAGAATTTCACATGCTTATCATCCCTATGGAGTCCACCTTGTCAAGAGAAATGTCTTTGCTGGGAGTGACTGAACCCCTGCTCTTCCTGGTTTTATAAATGGCATTTTTACTATTTCCTACAACTAAGTGGAAGGTCTTGACTTACACATGAGATAACTGAGGAGTGATCCAGCTGCAGACAAATTCCAATGGAAAGGACTGCCTTGGACACTGATGTGCTGGTTACACTGATTTACTCCTGAGGACCAGGTCCCCTTTCAGAGACATGAGAGAGCTTCATTTAGGAGTGTAACTTTATTTAAGTTCAATTATGAAGCCTTGGCCCCAAGACTTTGTCCTGCTCACGGGGCTGTGGTTGGTGATGGCCGGATTTCGATGCTCTCTCCCCGTGATAAAGCTCCTGAGCATCGTCCTCAATGAGCTGCTCGGGTGAAAACAGGTTCAAGCCATTGCCCAGTGAGTGAGAGGAGGTCAATCTGCTGTGAGATAATGATCCTTCTGCAGAAGTAGTGACTGGCTCTTGGTGACACAAACAGCATTATTAATTACAGTGGTATGAGTACTGCCACTAACGTTATAAGGCTTCATTATGGAAACAAATTGAGTTGCTGCAGGATCGAGAGTCATTAACAGAAGGAATTTGCACATCAACCTTGTCTGCTTCCCTAAGGCATTGACACAGAAACGTAGAGGGTTTTTTAAATTTTCAGTCCATCACCACCTTTTCCTGGACAAAGGCTGTGGCAGACCAACACTGAGGTGTTGTTATGCTCCACCATCACTGTAAGAGGCTGTGGCCTGTCTCTGTTTTGCCTTTTGAAACCCAGGGAGGGAACAGTGCACTCAACACAAACTGTGAGACATCAGGAAAACCATCAGGAATCCCCAGTAGCTGTTTCCATGCATTGCTAACTCAAGATTTAATTTGCCCTCAAGACACTTGTTGGTCCTATTTATTTGAGCAGATAACCAGGCCAGCAGCTGGTGTGGTAGATCTCCCTAATTCACCTCCTTTGTCCATTTCCATATATTTAAATTTCCCTAATAAGTTGGGTAAATACTGGAAAATTTCTGCTTGTCTCTCCCACCCAAGCAAAGCAGTCTCAGAGTTTCAAGTTTGCATAAAGGTAAAGCAACCCCTTTGGTCACCTCAAGAAAAAAAATCCTGTTAAGGTTACTGGTGTGTCATTTTACTGTCAGGTCAGAAATTCCTGTTTCCAGCAATATTTCACAGTGTTTACCAGTTTCTGCCTGAAGCTCTAACTGGAACCAGGCACAAAATAAACAAAACTCTTTGGCACTTACAGAGATTTGTGGGGTGGAAGAAACTGCCCACCCTGGGAGAGAAACAAAGGAAATCTCATTAATACCCATGTCTGCAGGGAGGCAGAGGGTTCTGTTTCTTTGGATTTAGTCATTAATCTGTTTTTATTACTTTCATTAGTATTGTCATCCATGCTTCTGCTACTTTACACTTTACCAAGTTAATTAATGCTAAAGATTAAAATGCAGCTGCCTAAAACATCTTACCAGGATTCATGCTGAAAAAAAAAACTATTATAGAAATAAAATTTTATGAAAGAACCAGCTCTGAAAGAAGTGATTGGGCAACATTCTTAGATGACAGGAGTGAGCTGATCTTCAGCAAAGTCCATGGTCTCCAGGACCTCATTTCTGAGGCAGATTAGGGGAATAAAACAACCCATCAGATCTCTTTTTCTGCTTAAAACCCCTCTGTTTAAAAAACATCCATACTTGGATAGTATTTTATCAGGAACATAAAAAAACAAAGGACCCCAGAGAACTATGAATCCATGGATTGCTTTGCCTTCTGCCCAGGAATACCAGACCCCCAGAGTGAAATCCCAGGGGCCCTGTGGGGCTGGAAACTGCAGATGGAGCTTCCAGCCCCAGGTTGCCTCTGGCTCGAAGCCTGGCTGGGATTAATCAGGGGCTGTCACCAACCCTTGGCTGATCCCTGACTCAGGGCTTGGTGCAAGCACAGACATTTCAATCCACAGGGCTCATAAAATCAAATTGTGCCTCCAATTACCATTTGCAATGTCCCAATGTTGCAATTGTTCCTAGGTTCTCAATCTTGATGAATTAAGGGAACAAATATTTTGGGGATTCTGAAGTCTCATAAAAACAAAGATTTATAATCACAATTAATATTGAAATCTCAGCCTTCAGAGATCAAAAATGGTGAGACGTGTGGTTAAATAAGGATAAACCTATACAGTGCACTTAAAAACCAGTTGTACCTGGGATGAGAATTTATGAGGCTGTTCTGGAAGAATTCACCAGGCATTTGAACTGTTAATGAAATAGAACAACCCCAAGTTGCTTGAGGGGATGGGGGCAATGAAGAAAAAGAAGAAATCCAAAAATGCTGTGAGGAGTGCTAAATGCATAAATTGGCATATTTGTACCTATTTCCATTCTTTTCATATTTCTGAATTAATTTAATCTTCATAAAAAAATCATGCCAGCCTCAGAGAAAGCTGCAGAGCATTTCAGGCCACAGCACAGAGTAGAATCATAATCACAGAATAGCCTGGGTTGGAAGGGACCTTAAAGCTCAACCAGTCCCACCCCCTGCCATGGGCAGGGACACCTTCCACCAGCCCAGGTTGCCCCAAGCCCCATCCAACCTGGCCTTGGACACTTCCAGGGATCCAGGGGCAGCCACAGCTTCTTTGGGCAACCTGTGCCAGGGCCTCCCCACCCTCACAGGGAAGGATTTCTTCCTAATATCCAGTCTAACCCTATTGAAGCCAATCCCTTGTCCTGTCACTACACTTCCTTATTTTGTCATTCCGAGCACGTGGGAGGGCCAGGAGCTGTGAGGGGACTGTGCAGCCTGGCTGGTGGCAGGGCCTCTTCATTAGGAGAAGAGGGATGTGTAACGTCTCAGAGTACTTAACTCCAATTAACTGATTAGCTTGAGGAAAAACCTGAGCAAACACAAGGCTGTTTGACTGTTCTGAAGTCAGAGACTGCCAGCTGTCTTCTGTTTGGAACACAGACTGTCTGGGGGGTTATTTGGGTGTAGATTTTGGGATGCCTTAGGAGGAACTCCTGCATTCAGCCTGGCCAGGGCACCACGTGCTCTGGATTGTGTCCAGGGAAGCTGCTGCACTGAAGTGACAGCAGATCCGTGGGTGCCAAATTCCCACCTTGGGGTGACTTGTGTGCCTGAGGGTGGGGATGTGACTCAAGGGACCTCCCCTGTGTTTTGAAGAGAAGAACTGGAAAAAAGAAAGCAAATGGCTGTCAGAGATAACTGATGGCTCTGGCATGTCATTGTTAACAATAACAATAACACCATCTCAGTGCTCATACGTGAGGCTTTTCATCCTTAGCTTAAACAACTCCATGTACTAGTCACAATTAGTACTAACATTTCCAAGGAGTAGGACTATTCCACAGCTACATGAAATAATTTGCCCATCAAGCTGTCAGCAGCAGAGCTGAAGGCAAAGCCTCAGACTGGCAGCACTAAAGCAGGTGCCCTTCTTTTGGGGTTGTACCTCTAACCACGATCCCTCTGTGAGGACACACGTGAGCTGCCTCTCGCTGCTCCTAAATGTGTTTTTCCTCCTCTCCCTCCCTTTTTTCCTTTTCCCTCTTGCTGCTCCTCACGTTGTAGATTGGACTCAGTGACCTCAGAGGTCTTTTCCAGCCTAATTGACGGTGTGATTTTGTGAACAGCCCGTGTGGTTTGGGTGAGCCCATTCCTGCACAGCGGATGCACGAGCCCAACCAGCTGAGGCTCCCCAGGAGCCTTTAGCCCAGGGCTCTTTGGGGGTGATGGGGACACGAGTGGCAGCAAGAGGCAGGGACAAGACCAGGGACTGTCACCTCTCCCACTGGTGAGACAGGATCCAAAGGGAGACGTGTCCACCTGCCATGGGAGCCTGTGTTCCCAGACCCTCAGTGTCACAGTTTGTAAGTGTTTCAGGCAGAGGCACTGCCACAGACACTGCACTCCAGGCATTCACAACCTGGCAAGATATTTCCTTGCCCCCACTGCGCCTCTCAGCCTCTGCTGTGATCTGTGCCTTGCAGGAGGTTTGAGCTGCTTTAATTAAATACTTACACTGTCCATCTCTGCACCAGAACTGAGGCCTTGGCTGAGACTTGGACTGTCAATTTTGCTTCCTGTATTTTTCTATAAAATTTACTATCTTTTTTCATTGATTTACCTCATATGGCATTTTCAGTTTCCTTTTCCAGTGTTCTTTTAACAGCACTATCGATTCAAATGGATGCAATTAATCCTTTTCAAAGGAACATGGTTCCTTTTTAAGATCAAATCAGAACACTGAGCCAAGTTAATTGTCTTAAAAGGTGTGCTTAGGATCAGTAGAGAAAAGTTTTTTTATTGGATCAGATTCTGATTACAGATTTAATGAGACTTGCACGTTATGAGACAGGACAAATCTGGCCTTTAATATTTACAGTCCTTCAATAAATGTTGGCAATTAATATTTAAATAGTAGCACTATTTATTACCAGAAAACCTTCAGGTACCCTCAAACCTTTAACAAAGGATAGTTTTCCTATAAAAATAATTTTTCACTTTGATAGATAAAAACATAAATAAAATACTAAAAAATACCTTTCTGTGGAGAACATCAATGTTGTTTGTCCCAAGCCATTCTGTGGCCCAAACACATGATGTCCATCTGTTTTAGAGTTATATAATTTCCATATATATTTCAATTTTATATACAGGCTGCATTAGATTACTGTGATGACAGGGATACAAGATGACCCTGTTATAGCAAAAAGGCCAGAAGAGAGCCTATTCTACCTCTAAATAATTTCTGACAGCCAACATCCACTGCAATGATGCAGCAAGCACTGCTGGCAGGGAAAGGGAGAATAATCCGAGGAAGACAAACAATTTCCAAAACATCCTGCTTTGTTGGGCAGCAAACCTGTTCAGAGCTCAGAAAATGATGTTCTGAGCAACCAATTAAACCTGTAAACCAGGGGAATTTCAAATGTCCCCACTCACAGAGGTGCTGTAGCATTTCATTACCCGATGCCAGGAGAGCTCCTTGTTTTCCCTCTGACAGTCCCCAGAAGGAAAGTCTTCTAAAGAGGCCAAGTCAGGGTTCAGAAGAGATGTTTTTGAGAAGATTCTTGCTGGCCAAAGTCATTAAACCTGCAAAAACCTGCCAGCACAGTCTCTGTCAAACAGTTAAAGTATCACTTCCTTCACTGAATGCCTCTTCAAGCACAAAATAACTTAAATCCACACTTCCCATCCCACATCAGGCTTGCACTGCATTAATTCAGTGCAATAATTCAGCCTTAGAATTAGGACCCTTGATCTTCAGTGTAGTATAAACACTAATCTACATACCCAGTTTTACCTGGACTCACCCCAAACTAGAAAAACAATTCTTTTTGGTTCTTGGTAGCATGCTTAAAGTGCTTCTTTCTTGTCTGATTTTCCCCATTTATCTAGGTAAGTATGAGGTTTTATAATGTTGTTTATAAAGATCAATGACAGTAAAGATACTCTCAAGACATTTTCACCTCATGTCTCATTGTGCCTAAATACACCCAAGTTAGACCTGTGCTTAAAATACCAGAGACAGGGATCCACTGAAGCCAACAAACCTATTGGGTGTGTAATGAGGGGCACAAGGTAAATGCTTTGATAAAATAGGATTGTTTGTTGGGGTTTCTTTACAATGAAGAAGTTACAGCTTGCTGTTCCACCTGTCCTAGATGGCCATAACTCATCCCATGGCTCAGTTTTGGTTCTGTTTCCTCCTGTGCAGCCTCAGAAAACAGGGCAAGTGGAGCAGCAGGGGAGAGCACAGAGAAATACGTGTTCCAGGGGGGATCTGTGCTGCTTGTTAATGCACCAGCAGGGCACAAAGGGCCAACAATTTGTGGTTCAGTGAAAGTGTTCATTCCTTTCACTTTTCCTCCCCGGGAGCATCTTCCCTCTCCTTCCTCCACTTCCTCCTGCTGCCCCCAGTTAAGGCTCTCAGAGCCATAAATTCAGTGGTGTGTGTTTGAACCCATCACTTGTATAGGGTGATAAATTGGAGCATCATCACTTGCAGATGCAAAAGCCCACCCCCAGAAATGTAGGCTGGGATCTGATATTTGGTACTGCTGTGCAGAATTTTTCCTAATCTCTACTTTATATTGGACATCACTTGCAGTTACTTAGCTGGTGAATCAGCTCCCCACAGCCTTTAGGTGCAGAATTTCATGGGTCATTGAGTGACTGTCTTCAGAGAGCCTCAGACAAGTCATTTCTTTGCTGCAACTTGCCTTAGTTCAACTCCAAAAAGGAAATGTTGGAAATCAGAACCACACAGCTCTATTTCTCTGAGAAGCTGAAATATTTTCTTTCAAATGTGGAGGTTTAGCTATTTTGTTCTTTGCTACACAGCAATAAACATATCCTTTCACAACCTGAGGTTGAGCCACTGCCAAAGCCCAAAGATCAGGGTTTAACACAAGGGTGGATCAATGTTAAATATTTCTTGGGTTCAGAAAAAACAGTGCAACCTGAATCCTATGAAAGCTGTTAGTGTCTCTTTTTAGGCTCTCTCCTAAATTAAAACACACAGTTTACTAATAACACTAAGGTTTTACTCCATTTGGAAAGAGGAGGGATATCCCAGTCAGAAAACAGGCATTTCCCTCCCTCTCAGGCAGCAGCACCCCCAGTCCAGGTTCACTCCTGGCAGGAGCATCACACCAAACAGAGTAAACACTGTGGGAGTTACAAGAAACAGGCTGAGCAGGAAGCCACAGAGATGGAAGCAAAACCCTGGGCTTGACTTGAAAACTGAATAAATGTGATACAGAAGTGGTAGCTGGAGACTAAGAGGCAGAATCCCAGCGCTGGTGCTTTTGCACTCTGTGTTTTGACCACAAGAAGCTTTTTTAAAAACAGATTTTAGATGGTTTATGCTTGTCTGAGACTTGTAGAAAATGTTCTGGAGGAAAATCCCTCAGAACTGCAGTCAAAATTCCCATACCTGGGCTTGTGCTATGTGGTCCAAATGCCAAGAGACATACGAGATGGTATTTTAAAAATTAGGTTCTTGAATTTTTTTCGTGGGGTCTGCTGGAGGTATCTGGGAAGGCAGGTGTGTAAGACCACATTTTACTCCCTCTACCCACAGGGACACCCCTCAGCTGTCCATGGCCAGGCACACAGAGCTGTCTGTCTGTCTGCCACTCGCTTAGAAAACAACCAATTTTTTGGGAAATCTCTCACAAAAAATGCTGCTCCTCAGCTGGTGAGAAAGCCAAAGATATCAGCAGTGGGAAGGTGCCCAGAAGGAAAGGAGGAATTGGCTTTCCTAATTCAAAGAAAAAGCTTCTTAACAATTGCATTCCAGTACAGACTGGAAAGCCACTGATAACCTGGATCACATTAATTCCCTGACTTTGGATTCTCCCTGCAGGGAGCACAACACGCTGACTTGGGGCTGAAAGTATCAACACCTTTGTTTTTTATCTGAATGAGACAGAGGGTAAAAGGTGCTTTGAGAAAATATTCTCCTGTGCACTGGCAGTTCAATTCCCTGACAACAGCTGTAGGGAGGGATTGGAGGGTTGGATGCAGGGAGAGCTTCACCCTTCCCCAGTCCTGGTTCACGTCCATCCCAGGGTGGCTGAATTACAAAACCTCCCTTTTGTTAGAGATTTCACCCTCCTGGTTTTTCTGTGGCTCTCTGTAGTGCAGAGGAGCATTTTAATGTGTGCAATCCTTAAATGTCAGTGCAATGGAAAGCAGATGAGTCTTTTATGACAGCAATTTTTCACTCGTTTTTCTTGCTAAAACTATGCAGCAGGAATAAAAAAAAGATTTAGATGGTGCAAAGTGTGGTTTAAATCAGACATCACAATAACTCTTGCTTTAGCCACGTGAGCCCCATCAGCATATTAAGGCAGCAGCCTCCTTTCAGAATGCTCTGATGCAAACTTAAAATTCTGAAGCTGAATGAGAATTCCTCGTTAGTGCTGCCCAAGCCTTCTGCTAATCAGGCTTTGTTAGGGGCTGAATTAGGGGCTGCTGTCCATGTCACAGCACTGTCCCTGAGCTGAGGGACAGTGAATGACCACACAGAAACTCATCCCAGGGCAAAGGAAAAGCAATTTTTATCCTGTTCCTCCTCCCACCTCCCTTCCAGAATTCTGTGTGTGGCACTTGCAGAGCCTTCAGAAGGAGCCTGAGATTTAACGAGCATTTGAAAGTTAAATAATTTGTAGATGTTACTGTTTACTGTGAAGCCTCTGTTTGCAGAGAGCCAAAAAAAGCTATGCAGATGAAGCTGCACCACTCTACACTTACCCAAAAATCTCTTCAGAAAGTCCAGGAAATGTCAACTGAGCCAGAAGGCACCAGCTTAGGAAGGTCACAGACTAAGGAGATGTTGTTGTTACAGCTGCTAATGGATGAAGAATCTGAAATTATGAGGAGAGTATAAATCAGCATTTAAAAGGTGGACTAAAGTTATTGCAGAGATACAACAAATTTAAGTAAGATGATCCCTTGTCCAAACATTATATTGAAGAAGGTAATTTAATGCTCTTTCTTTGAAAATAAATCAAAGTAACTTCATTTTCAAGTGCCATAATTCTTCAGTTTGCATTAGGTTTTGTTATTTAATGTTTTTTATTGAGAAAAAAAAGCTGGAATCTCCCAAAGAGAAATTTAAATAAGTCTCTCCTCCAAGGACATGCAAAAATTGTTTTGTATGAATAAGTAAAAAAATCAACCCAAAAACTCACGCACACATTTTTTTATGTTCAGGCAGCAGGAACCCCAGTACACACATGTCTTATCTCAAACTGTCAAATGGCATCTGGACACCCAACATGAAGGCTGCCAATATCTGAATCTCTGGATATCAACTCCAGCTGCATAAGTAGATGAAATATATTTTCTTTGCACCCTTTTGAAAACTTTTCAAACATTGTGGTGCTTTATCCCACTGTTATTCAACTGCATCGTAGTAAAGCCTTTAGGTATTTCTCCTGTCAGGCTGAGGCAGCACAGAACTCTGAAGCAAAATCATAAGTAATATCATTAAAAGAAAAAAAAACATACAAGTCAAAGAAAAAAAAGGCAACCCTTCAGCAGCCCAGACAGTGACTTGTGAGATCATCTGAAATGCTTTTCTTCTGTCTGGACTAAGGATCTGCTCTTCTGGTGGAGGTGAGAACAACTCCCTTTGCTGAGTGCCATGGGAGAGAGCTTCAGCTGTACCCTTTACCCTTCCAAAGACCTCTTCTTGCTCATCACAACAGGAGGGATGCACAAGGTAGGTAGAACTGTCACCATTTTGGCATCTAAACTCACATTCCTTTTTCAAAATTTATGGAATATGCCTTGAGTAGTTACATTCATTATCAGTAAAAATGTGAACTGGCTCCTGAATCATCAGCAACCTTTTCAAATCCAACTCTCAGACTGAGACTGAATCAAACCCAGTGACCCCCAGGTATCTGCATTAAGGGGCCTTAAATGATTCCCCAGCTGTTCAACACCAGCTCCAGATTTCTGGCTGTTCCAAAGCCAGGCTGCTTTGGCCAAGGAACACAACCTCAGACGAAATCTGAACTTGTGGATGTTTAACATCTGTTAGAACTAGACCCAACCTGGTAATAAGCTGTTCAGGCCTTGTCCTTCTGGAGCTCATCTGGCTTTGATCAAAGCACACCAGACTACTGTGCAGGAGATGCCTGGTCTGCCTGAGACAAACTCAAGAGGCAACTAATGCTGATTAAAGTGTGTCTCCTGGATCCACCACTGGGGAGAACCATCTCCCCAGGATTCAGAGGGACACCTAAGCACCTGTAACATAAGAAGTCTGGGTTTTGTTCTCTTCTGACCTGGTCACACTTGCCACTGCTGCTTGGGCAGTAAACTACCCATGAAGGGCTTCTGCTACAGATTTCATCCCTGCCACACAAATACTGCGTTCAGACAGATCCATAAACACTGTAGGCCTAGAAAATATCATCTTCAGATATCAAATATGTTCTGAAATAAAAGCAAGAGGATCAGGATTTGATCCCAGCTATTTCCAACCTGACTTTTCACCCAGGTTCACCTGAGATCTCACCATGCAGATCACTCGTGTTTCCAAGGTTTCCTGCCTTTTCATGTACATTGAAATAACACAAAAATCATCCTTAGCTTTACAATGGGCCCAGAAAGAAATTTGTCAGGAAGTTGCAATCTTTGAGAAGGACCAGACAGGAGCTGCTTTGTCCATGCACTGCCCGAGGGAGAATCTGCTCAGACGCCTCTTCCTGGCACCATTTCCATCCTGCCACCCAGGGACAAGAAGTGTTTAGCAGCCAGTGTGCAGGTCTTTCCCTGCCTCTGGGCTCATGGACAGAGAAATTACATTCTAATAACAGCAATCTGTCCTTCTAATGGGCTGCACTGGAGCTGGAGGGCAGACCCCAAGGCAGCAGAGCCGTGTTGGCAGCCGGGGGTTTGTGAGCTGCATCCAGCGCTGGTGGGAGCTGCAGACTGGGGTCTGTCATGGGAGCAGGGAGTGATCCCAGTGCTCAGCCATGCAGGGAACACACTCACAGGGACAGAGCTGCCCAAGTGAAAACACCTGTCTGCCCAGGACCCCTTAGCCCCCAGTGTGGGACCCTGGAGACGCTGCAGTGGGTCCCACACACACCTGAGCACATCTTGTGGCTCTGCCACACATAAAAGCTTTGGTTTAGATTCACAGGCTCAGCAAGGGGATTCTCAGACTTTTGGAACAAGGTCACTGGATGTGGATGGACTCTATTCTTCATACTGGACTTAACTAACTCCAGGCCTGGCTTTCTGCTGCCACCACCCACAGGTGTTCAAAGCCTCATGCTGAAGTGGCCAAAAGGGGTTGTTCCTTGTCAGGTTTCCCCTAAAACTGCCACTTTTCTTGTTAACCAGCTGCTAAATAAAACTCACACTTTCTTATGCTCTGTTTACTCAAGAGAGCTACTGAAACCACTTCAGGAGGTTGATTTAACCCTTAGGTAATCTCTTAGGCAGTTGTAATTAAAAATCTGCTTGTAACCGAACAAATGAGCATCAATACTTCAGACCTGGAGGGAGAGCAGGACTTCTCTATTGCTTGATAATTTGAAGATGGTTGATAAAAAAATGTCAGAAAGTTGAATAGATGATCTGTCCAACATGGCAAATTTTTAATTTACCCTGCCTTGTTTATGACTCAGATCTCTACAGCCACCAAAAGCTGCAGCATTATTCAGCTGCACAATTGGAACAAAGCAGCAAACAGTTCAAATTAATTCTGTATAAAGGCAGAACAAATTGTATCATTTGCAATGCAAATGTGATTTCAAGCTTCATTAGCATCTCCTTTAAGGTCTAGTGCCTCAGTAGTAGGATAGAGTGATGCTTCCCAATCTCCAAGACTGTGCCAAACACTCTGCCACTCCTTAGTTCCTTCTGTCAGGGAAGAAAACAGAGGAACACAACAAGCATCGAAAGCTGACAGTGGTAACAGAACTTGCTTTGCTCCAATTTGGAACTAAATCCAAAGGGCCAGCTTTTATTTTAGCAGAGCAAATTCCTGATGCACTCAAACATTGCCATTTATCCTGCCTTTGCTTAAATACCTTCAGATCACAGCAGTGAACTTGGTACAATAAAACTTGGTATTAATTTCCTCAAAAACAACCCCAATCCCTATGAGCTTCCCTTTACTCTAAAGAGTGAAAATGAAACCAGACTGTGAGATAAAACCTTTGTACAAATGGAGATGTGAGATATGAGCTCCAGGATTTGACTGCTCCCACCATAGTCTACTTTCCTCCTGTGCATCCCTTGTGACTCCACGGGAGGATATGCAACGACTATATAATATACCATCTGTTTAATATTAAGTACATTTAATGGAAGATATGGGAACAAACCACCTACAGATAGTTCAAAACCACAGTATTAGAGGTGTTTAAAGGCCACTTACAGTGGAAACTATACTGGTTAAATTTGTTTGTGGGTTCAAGCTGATACGATTACAGCAGAGCAGCCTTCCACGAGGGTAACTGCTGTATAAACCTCCAAGTAATAGGGATATTTTCGTGGACTTGTTTAACTTTATTTGCACTACTGGAGAAGTCTTCCCTTGCAAGCAAGCCTCCAAAGGGGGATGAAGGGTCTGGGAATGCCAGTGTTCTGATGGAGTGGCCACGAGGGGTCCTGCTCAACTCAAAATGGTCTGAACCTCCCTCAGTCAAATGTGATAAAATGCAAATGAAAACATGCCCAAACTGTGCACACAGGCTGGATACATAGATGCATATGCTAAATTTAGGAAATGCAAATACACATCTGATTCATCTGCCCAATGACTGCCAGTGCAGGAATAAATCAGTTAATTGGCTCAGGCCAGAGCAGCCAAAACACCAACTGTTGACCACGTCCAGTCACCAGCTGGGTGCACAACTGAATAAACACCTTTTATCAATGCAGGCTCTGGCTATTGAAACAGAAAGCTGAATTCCTGGTGCTGTTTTCTGTCTTAAACCAGTTTTTCCTTGGGATCATGGAACAACAGTGTGCCAAGGTTGAGCACAGGGCTGGTGAGAGCCCATCTGGCACCGGGGAGTCTGGAGTTAAACTGAGTGCAAATAATGTGTCTGTCAGGAGTCAGACACTGCCAGGAAGGGAGGGGTGACACTCCAGCTCTGCTGGCAATGCCAGGATGGCTGGGGGGTAGCACAACGATGCCATCAGCTGCCCAGCCAGGACAGAAGCACCTTCAGTCAGGCTGAAGCACACAAATAAAATGCTGGCTGCAGAAACCACAGAAGCACTTCTGAGAGAACACAAAACTCGGAATGGAGAAATAAACCCCAGATTACAGGCACAGATAAATATGTGCCCTTACTTGCTGTGTTGGACTCAGAGCAGCAGGGCTGGAGTTCAGCCACTCTGGGAGCTGATGTGTCCCCTTTCAACCATCCACTCTTTGGAAAAGTGACCTGTGAGGGTTTTTTCCATGTGGAAAACCGAGCAGGTTGTGTGGTGAGTGTGAGGGTGCTGTGGATGCACAGCAGCCACTCACTGCTCCCTCACAGCCCTCTTTAAATCCTTCTTTGACAGTGGTAGAGCAGAACAGCCTTACTCAGCTCCTGTTTTGCTCCTTGAGTCATATCTCTTTATTTTACTGACAAAGGCAAGTTTTCCACCTTCTCAGCACTGCAGAACCAATCCAGGGAGCAGATTCCCCTGCATCCATCATGAGGATGCAGCACAGCTCTTGCTGCCAGAAGCCTTTTCTGAAGAATGACAGATGCAGACAAATAAATACCAGCTGGTAGAAATACAAAGTTCTGGTGTCTTATCTGAGACTTGACTTTTACCTTCTCATTTGAGATGTCTCCTTTAAACCAACAAGAGGCCTCCCAAAGCTGCACACATGCCACTGCTCTAAAAACTTCTATAATCATATCTTGTGAACAAATATGAGTCATGAACAAAATCCTGAAAGCAAGAAAAGGCTTCAAAATTAATCTACATAGTCATCACATTACCTTCAGTGCTGCCTAAATTCTTCCTGTAACTCACTTTGGCATTTTACAGATGAAGATAAGGGACACCCAGAGTCCAACTGGCCAAGCTGCCTTAGGCTACAGTGGGGAGATATGGGAGGAGAAAAGCAAAGCAGTACTGAAGATCAGCTGAAAATGGTCCAGTGACCTGGCAGCAGGAGAGGTGGAGAAAGCAGGGAAAACTGAATATTCTTTTTTTTTCTCCCAGAAAATGTTTGAAACTGAAGCACCCAGAGTGTCTGTGGGAAGTGGGGGGGTGAGGAGTTAAATGTTCTCCTGCCTCTGGCATTTTCATGTCGTTTATTTGTCCAAGCCCAGAGCCTCTGAGGGTCTGCAGGGCTGGGGTTACAAACTCAGCCATGGGTGTTTGCAGGGCTCTGGCACAGCCACTGCAGGAGCCTCTGTACAAGAAACAGCCACTGCCCTTCCCTCCCTGGGTCAGGACAGATCATCTCCTTAAAGCCAAGCCAACTTTGCATCCTGGGCCCAGGAACATCATACAGCAGAGTCAGAACAAAGAAATGGCAGGAGCCAGAAGGACAGAGGCCAGAAATGTGTCACTTTGGGAGTTTTTGGCTGCAGCAGAAGGTGGTAAGAGGGGAGAGCCCTGGGAGGCTGAGCTGACCCCAGCAAAGACCAGTGTCCACAGGCAGCAGACAAGGAAAGGACAGGGGAATTGTTTATACTGTAAAACCGCAGCCCTGGATGTGAGAGGGTGAAAGGCCTGCAGCTAATATGGGAGAAATTTGAGATTCAGTAGGTGCTGCTGCAGCACAGACACCTTGCAGTGCTTTTCTGACAGAAAACAAGGTCTCTCATCCATCACTTCCAACTTGCAGAAAGTATCAGTGTTAACACGCTCCAATGCTCCACGAAGTCCCATGGAAACAGGTCACAATTTTCTTGTCAGATCATACCTAAAAGGCATTATACATATATTTATTTCCATCTGTTATATAGACTTCATCACCATAGTAACTTATCCTTCTGTTAATGCCACACAATATCTTCCTGTATTCCAGAGAGGCAAAATACAGTCTTCTGTTGTCAGCACTCAAGGTTACTGCACCATTTTCACAAGTGATTTCAAGAGCTCACCATGGCTTGCCAAATTCTGCTCCCTGCTGAGTACTTTGGCCTGGGGCAGGAGCGAGGAGAGGAGCTCCCCTGCAACAGGGCATTAAAATAACTGGAGCACAGAAAAAAGCACTATTAATCCTTGCATTCTCTGCCATCTCTTGCCAAATCAACTGCTCTGAATATTGGATTTTTTTCTAATCCTTAAACTAAAAAAAAAAAAGGCAAGAGAGAGAATCTGAGTCCAAAGAGGCTGCAGGCACCAGTTGCTGCATATAATCACTGAAAGCTGTAGCGCTGTGAGTATATTTTTGATTATATTTCAGTTCTTCATTATTAAAAATGGGCTGCAGTTGATTCATAGTTTTGCTGCAATCAGCTGAAACTCAATTACCATCCAGTACAAACCACTCCTGAGGCAAATCTCAGGCTGCCAGGAAGAAATACCACTGTATTCCCAATGCTCTCCTTTCCCCGGTGGCAAACACAGCTCATTTATTTAGGCAGTTTGGGAATTTTCTACAAACCTTTGTGCTAACAAAAAAAACCTACGTAGTGGAGCTGGATTTTTCTTCTCAGGGAACTTTAATTTGATGTTGACTGTGGCACTATATTCCAGCATCACCAGAGCACAAATCTTTCCATGGCAGGAGGGAACCTGCCCCTGGGCTCCAGCAGAGCCACCCACACGGCCCTGCCCACAGCCTCCTGCCCCCCACTGATCCAAATCCTCATCTCTCCTGGCTTTCCTTCCTCCTTCAAGTCACACCTGTTCTCACAAGCCCCCCAATCCTCATTAGACACACCATGGGGTATCAGCAGGTTGGGGAACGACGTTTATATTTTTGCCAGACGTTCAGCACGAGCAGCAGGAGCAATAATGGCCTGTCACTCTTCCCGTCCCTTTTCCCTTTCCCTCCCTCCCTCCAACCTGTCACTTTGCTTTGGAATTGCCCACGCGAAGAACTAGGAAATTACTCTCATTTTCCCTGAATATTAGACAATTTCTCTGCGCTTGTGCCTTTGGTGGATTATTCCTTCAGAGTTGCAGCCCAAAAGGGTGTTGGTGAAGTTTTACGAAGGGTGTCACAGGAATCCACAAATTATTACACCAGTGCTGTGTTCTACCTCTAATTACAGGCAATTTGCAACCAATGCATTCATATATTTATGCCAAAATGCAGGTTAAGAAGGAAGATAGACTTGTGCATCAGCTGAAGTTCAGGATGCAGCATAAAGCAGCCTGGGGAAGAGGGAATGGCAGAACAGGGTTATTAGGAAAGGGGCAGGAGAGAAATAGAGCCACAGTCTTCATGTTCCTGTCCTTCTTCAGAGGTTGTCAGTGAAATCATATCTCCATTGGCAACATCACAATCGTCTCCACAGCAACAAATGTGATGCTGCAGAACACTGAAATGTCTATTTTTAAAAAGGTAGGAGGAAAACACAAATGTGGAGCATGTAGGGGTTGAACAGCCACACAAGTCTAATGACTATAATGGGAGGTGCATAAAAATACTCTCTGAAAGAGAAGCTGAGCAAAATCAGCTTCTGAAAATTTCTTCAAGAGTAACATCTCCTGGAACCCTTTAACATCTCACGGGTGAAGACAGCGAAGGAGTCACAGAGGCAGCAGAGTTCCCCCTGAGCTGGTATCCCTGTCTCTCTGCTGGGATGCTCCCAGCCCATGGAGCCAAGTGAGGGAGGTGCCAGGAGAGGTTCTGCACAGCCATGAAGGAGATCCCCATGTGTGGGACTGGCAGAGTGAGAGAGATCAGCTGATGGAAGGACAAGCCAGTGTTTTACACTGGGTTAAAGTGCAATTACTTAGAAAGACAATTTCTTTAGGTCCTTAAAAGGACCTGAAAAGGATTTGCAACCATAAAATATAAGGGGATTAAATTGAAAGGGAGTTTATTCTCCAAGTCTGATCCAGATGTAGCCAAAAGGCTGTAAGAAGTGTTGCCTTTAGGTTCCTTCAGCTGTTGCTAAAACTCCTAGGAAATTTCTGCTATGATTTGTATCATCCAGGGTTACAAAAACCTCTTCAGGTTAGCAGTTCTTGGAAATGTTTCTGACATTTTGGACTGAAATCTTAAAGAACTCCTCAAATGCAAGGGTGTGTGAATCCAAAATCTTATTGACTGGCCTTGTCCTAAACCTTTCTGTTCAGGTCAGGATTCTTGAGTGGCTGAGATCACCTTCTCCTTAGTAGAGAGTGGAATACTTGAGAGAAAAGACCCCCTCTATCCATCCTTGAGGAAACAGTCTTGGTTTAAAACATGAGCTGCAAGGACCATGGTTGTAGTGGTCATTAAGGCTGCGATGCACTGAATTCTTCCATTTCTGAGACGATTCTCTTGAGGAGAGTTTTTGTCTCCTCCATTCTCCCCTCTGCCAGTCCTGGGCTCTAAATAACACCCTGTCTCATGCATGAAGAAAGCAATGTGACCCTGATAGCCAGGAGGTGTGTTGCCACATGGCACAAGTCCTTCATACACTGACAGCCTTCACTTAGATCTCAGGAAAAGGTTCTTCCCCCAGAGGGTGGTTGGCACTGCCCAGGCTCCCCAGGGCAGTGGGCACAGCACCAAGGCTGCCAGAGCTCCAGGAGGGTTTGGACAACGCTCTGAGGGACAGGGTGGGATTGTTGAGGTGTCTGTGCAGGGCCAGGAGTTGGACTGGATGATCCTTGTGGGTCCCTTCCAGCTCAGAAGATTCCATGATTCTGTGATATTTACCAAAGACCCCAAAATAAAAGTGTGGAGTAAGAACAGATTTGGACAAATGAACCGTGCTGACCTGCGGTGCCTCCAAATCCCTTCTGGCCAACATTGCTATTGCCCACCTTTGTGAATTGCAAATTGTAATCAAATTTATGCAAAACAGAACTCTAAAAAGATGAAAAGGCTATGTTTAAACTTCGTATAGGAAGTATAGTGCTGTAAATATTTTTAATTGGTGCTGTGAGTTATGTTCTATGCAGCTTTTGCTGTGCACTGGGTATGTTTGGAGATCAGTAGTTTATGACTGGAACTGGTTGATGGTTTCCACTGAATGCACACTAACAAGAACCAGGATATGAGAGAACCATAAATAGTGTAGAATAGATGGGAATACTTTTCACTGCACAAATAATATATCCTTCTTCAAAATGAGTCTCTCTCCTCTGGCATGACAGCAGAATCTGATTGTCTTCAGTCTATTTGGGAAAAAACTCAACCCTCAGAAAATGCCAGTTTCTCAAAAAAACAGAGCAATGTATCAATTTTTGTGAAGGTATCACCTGGAAACATTTTATACCCTGGGAGGACTTTCAGAGAATACAAGATGTGGGAAATGTTTGCTCTGCCGGCCAGGGGTGTCTGGACACAGATCCAGATTCCTTTTCTCTCTGGATCAACCTAGAGGAGTGCCCATGCTCTGGGAAGAGCAGGTGGGCCTTCCTCAAAGCTTTGGAGGGATTTCAGCCTCACCTCCAGCACAGCTCAAACATTTTTTTAAGCCCCAGCGAAAATATTTTTTCAGGACGGGAAATCGATTTCCTTCCCAACTCCGCTTTTAAACAGCAGGTCAGAACAAACCCACCTACTGTTTCCTTCATGCTCTCAGAGGTTTGTCTTCCTCTGCCTCTTGTAATAATCGAAATTCAGATTGCATGAAAAGTGAGGCAATGGCACAGGACTGCTCTGCTCTCTGCAGCAGCACATCCAGCTGCCTGCAGGGAGAGAGCAGGGCAGCAGCAAAGCTCAGCCAGCCCTGGTCCCTCTCATGATGATTCCAGAAGTCCATGAATCCCACCCAAACCAGGCCCACGGGCACCAAAGTGGATGCCTGGCTGTGACCAATCCACACTGGAGGGATCTCTCTGCATTCAGAGCTGGGCATTAAATTTTGAAAAAAAAATCTGATCCCAAATTGTCAGATCTCTATGAACTAGGAAAAAAAAAAATCTATCTAAGAAAGCCACGTTTGGGGAACAAAGCTGAGCCTTGACCTTCAGGTGACATCAGTGGAAGCCCAGGGAGTTGTTAAATGTGCTTAAATTCCTGTGTAAGGAGAGATTAATTCTCTCTGCAAAATATTTTCAATAACTCTTAAATGCCAGAAGAATGAAACTACTCTGCTGAAAACCAAGGGACTCCGAACATTTCTCACATGTCTGTGTTTATAACATCACACTTTCAGGTAGGGCTGATTCTCCCTTCCTGACAACAGATATTTAGAGGTCTACATTCCTCCTAGTGACATAACTTTATCTCTTATTTTTGTATTGATAACAGAACATTAGCACACACCAGTGCAATTAATATTTTATAATTTTCCTACCTCATAAAATATAGAAATTTAAATCACCAAGGAATTAGAGGAATGAAAGGAGTATTATGTTAAAACAGCTACACAATGTGGTTTGCCTCATGTAATGGGACATGTTTAATGCAGTTTTACACAGCAGCCTTTCATCATTTACATTTGCCTCTGGCTTAATAAACTGTGTCATTCTGTTTAGGTTTGCTACAGTTGGATATAAATGGTTCCCAGGCAGCATCCTCAGGAATCACACCTGGAACGTGGCAATTGGCAACCAGCATTTTCATACATCACTTATGTGCTTCTGCCTCTCAGCCTTAAGGTTTAATATTTTATTTAGGAGGGTGCCAAGCACTTCCATTAAACTTGATGGCCAACCATGATACCAGACAGTGTAAATGATGGGAGGTCTGAGCCTCCTCACTTGGAGTAATGTCTTGTTCCAGGAGTCATCACACTGGTGAGGATACACACACCCCCCTGGGTCCTGGAGAGATAAAACAGGGTCTCTGACATCTATTTTGCTGTTACTAAAACATCTAAGTGTCCTTCTCCAAGAAGATAATGAAGTTAAAGACTCCAACAGGGCTGGGAACTCACCCCCAGCGTTCCAGGGGTTTTGGGTATGGACAGGAAAGAGCAAAGTCACATTCCAGGAGCTGGTTCATCATGGAAGTCGCATTTCCCAATGAACCTTTTCCTCTGTGCAGGACCCTCCACGGGCTGAGTAAGTTCCCCCCAAACAGCAAAGTCTGAATGCCTGTACAGAGCAGCATCTCCTGGAGACTCAGGAGCTCAGCCCACGCTCAGATCAGTTGACTCAACGTGTATTTTTAAGTCTACAACCACGGTAAGATTTCGCAAGACAAATTTTCTGTACATATCAGGGAGCTGTCAGGAAAGAGCCACTTTCACGCTGCAGCTGCCCCTGGGGACGTCAGAGCTGTCAGAAGTGCCAGCTCTGGGAGTTGGGAGCACGGGAACGCTGCTCAGGGCCTGTTTCTGACCCTTCTCTGACCATTTCAGGGCAGTGGCTCCGGTGCTTCTCAGCACACATGGACAGATCTGCTGCACAGCAAGGCTGTGGTGTGTGTGAGGGCACAGGGAGAGCTCACAGCCCCAAGAAGAGGAAGGGAAAGAAGCATCCTGGGGCTTCATGGAGCCCAGGGTGCAGCAGGGAAGTTTCAGTAGGAACAGGCAGGACTCTTCCCAGGGGCATCACTTAATGACACCAAAGGGGCAGTGAGGACTAAACAAACACTGCTTTTCCCAATCTGCAAGTGAGAAAAATACATTTATACACATTTTTACATGGCAGTCTGGCTTCCCTCTCTTCTTCAAATCAGGAGGCATTTAAAGAGACACCAGGAGCTTGGTGCCATGGGCCCATCTGAATTCTGTGGAGCTCAAGGTGCTTCATAGACCTGAGCACCCTGTGTGACACCTGAGCAGCACCTCAGTGCTGCAGAGACACAAACCACAGGCACAGGCAGGTCATGCTCTTAAAACAGGGGAACAGCAAGTCAACAGTAGTCAGAAAATGAAGACAGATGCCTTGACAACCTCTGTTTTCCAGTGTAAACATGACTCCAAGAGCAAACAAGGAGTATTAGATTTAGCACCCAATAAAACAAGAATAAACATTGTGGAGATTTCTTCAAAAATCACCTTTCACGGGCATTTTTATGCAGGCACAGTTTCTGATGTATAGAAAATGTTCACTTTATGAAAGAGATTGCAAGCACACAGGTCTCTGATCTCTTTCATAATTTTTCATTAAAAATCAGGCATTGTGCAGGGTTGAAAGTTCTCCAAGATTTTATTAAATTGGGCAACACCAGAGGAGAAATAACAAATATGTTCACAGGGATAAAGTTTTGCTCTCATTATAGCCTTCACACTTTCAATGCTGGGTTTCCATTCTTTCCCTCTGGCACTTCCTGGCTCTTGTTCATTTTGATGTTTATAGTCTTAATTTAAATATAGATGCAGTGTAATCTTTGCTATGCCATATCATATACACATCTTGTTTGGAAGTTGCTTTTTTTTATAGGCATGCCAAGGAATGCCTTTCATAAAATTCTACCTGAAATGTTCTTTACTCTTAAATAACAGAATTACAAAGTCAGCATAATGGTAGCAAAAGAATGTGAGAGTGAGAAAGGAAAAAAGGAAATTAAACAGGTAATAAAAGAGATTTTCAGATGAGATTTGGAAACAAAAGTAGTACCAGGAAGGCATTTCAATGGAAGGGAATTGCAGAGGAAAAGGTTCTAGTATAAATCTTACAGTAGAATAGAGTGTGCAGGCAAAAATTCACAAGTTATACAGAAAAGCAGCAGGGCCAATATAATTTGGGGAAGAAAGAACTGCCTAGAGAAGGATGTGGCTGCACCCTATGGCATGTCCATAATGGAACGGGCAGGGGAAGTGTGTGGAGAAAGGCAAGAGTTCACCATTAGGCACCAATACTCATTGGCAATGTCCTTAGGCACAACTAAATCCCCATCCAGGACATCATGGAGCTGGGAATCTGGGACAGGAGGATGTTCAGGCTCTGAGCACCACTGGCAAAGCAAAGAAGTCAAGAATGGGCAGCCAGTAAAACTGTGCTTTTAGACTAATCACCCTCAGAAGGAGATTACACTGAACTCAGCAACTGCACGGGTGGCTCCCGTTCACAGCAAACCTCATTTAATTCCAAATAGTTATGAAAGATAAATCCCAGCTGCAGTACTAACACATGCACAGCCCATCAAGGTATGAGAGGGAGGAGGCCAGAAAAAACACAGTACTTGTGTAACACTTCCACTCCTGCAATCACTGCAGTTAGTCCCCAAGTCCCTTAATCAAAACTCATCAAGAAAACAGAGTTGATGAAATCAGAAGAAATATTGCTTGAATAACTCTTGAGATGGGATTGGAGATTTTTGCAGCACTACATTATTAAAAATGATGGGCAAATCCTGATCAGCTTCTAATAACATCAGGTATAACAATCCACATGGTTTTAGTAGCTCCCTTTATCCATTTTAACTACGAAAGTGCTGATTATTGTAACCTGTCAATCTCAAGCAGGTTTGGAAAACCCATTGAAACGGAAAGCAATTCATTAAACCTGCAAGATATCAACAGAAATCAGCAAAGCAATATTTTTGAATTGCCCTCATCAACATTTTCTAAAACAAAAAGAACTCCAAAATGTAACACAATTTGAAAGTGTGATTTGACCAGTGTAATCAGTAAGACCTTCACTAGACTTTCAGGTAAACAGAAGAGCACCCAGGTTAAAGAGAAGGTAGAGAAAGTTTAAAAAATTTTTTTCTCTCTTGAAGATTTGATACAAAATCCACGACAGCCTCCTGCTGTCTGTCTTCACAGGGTTTGTCAGGAGCTAAATCATGTACTTTCCAACACAACACTACAAGAAATGCTGCGATAAATCCATTCTATGTCAGCATTGATGCATTATATACATTATTTGAAATTATAAAATACCCCTAATGCACTATTTTATTGCTTTTATAGATCAAATTTAAAGCAACATTACATTTCTGGTAACCTACTACACAAGATCTTGTGTTAGACAGACCTGTTCCTGTGCACAATGCAATGTACTCCTACCACAGACCACAACAAACACTTCCAAAAATTTCCCCAACGCCTGGAGTTTTTGCCCTGCTTTTCTGAACACTGGCCTATTGTGGCTGTTCCCTTTCCAAAGCAACAATAACTTGCAGGGGTCTAGAATTGCATTTTTTATATTGAACTCGATCCAGAGACAAACTTGGGTTGTGAGGATGGAGATTTCAAACCCATGGAAATCCAGGCACTTCTGAAGAGCTTGGACTTCAAATACTCCTATTTTTCTGGCATGTCCCAGGATTAGTGAAGGTTCATTACAGGATGGAGCTGCTGAGCACAGCTCTGGTGGGAGTTCTGCTCTGGAACACTCACAATTAATCCTTGTATGTGCTGCCTGAGGTCCCTCCAGCTGCATCTCCACAGTCATGTCATATATGTGTGTATTGAAATAAATACATTTCCTTTATTTGTTAAGAACAGGGGTGCTAAATGATCCAGTCCTTATAAAAAAAAAACAACTTTTAAGCACTTCTAGGATTAAATATTTCCTACAATGGAAGAGAAAAATGGATACCAGCACCTACAGAATCTTCCTGGGAGCGGACTTTATTGAGTTGTATGAATTTTCTGCTTCCAGATGCATTGAGAGCACAGGTTTTACTGTGTTCAGAGAATCTTCACTTCCAGTCTGGGTAGGAATCAGGGTTTATGGAGAAATGTGGAAATAATTAAAGTAGGGGAAAAAGCTACTCATGTTTTAATTCCATGCTTAGGTTCATTTGGAGTTTAAGATGAAGGGATGAGTCATCAGTCCTTATTTTATTCAAACCCAGCCCCTGGAGAGTGTTGGATTACACAAAGTTACAGTCTGTGCTCTGGCAAGAACCAGTTCTGCCTATTTTGCCATTTTTCTGATCCCTCATATTTGAGAATGAGCCTAAAACCCAGCAGCCCAAAGCCAAGCTTGTGTCCTACAGAGCCCCTGCCCTCCCTCCCCTGGGCTGCCATGGCCAAAAAAATGGGCCCTCAGGGGCTCCCAACACTGTCTGGGACATGAAGGACTGTGCAGGGCTGCTCACAGGAGCTGAGGCTTTAGGGTTATTGGTTGTGAAAACTTAGAGGAAGCACTTTCAGAAACACTTGACGTGAAAAGAAAGAGCTGCTTGTCTGTCTCACCAGTCCCCTTCCCCTCCCTTGGGGATGTCAGTACCTCAGGGCAAAGAGAAAACTGTTGGATGTTGCTTATAACAACTTCCGAAGTTCAGAGAGTGACCCTTCCTAAACCCCATGATTTTCTGACAAAAGCACTTGTAAATCAGAAGGGGCTTGTCTGTGTTTAAAGGTTTTGGTAAGGTCTGGGTTCAGTACTGCAGCACCAGGACGTGTTAAGGTTGTTCTTTCCAGCCTTCCCTCAGGCTGCTCTGACAGGAGACTGGATAGGGACTGATGGGCTCCTGGCTCTGCCTGTCCTTAGGACACCAAGCAGGTGTCTGGGAGCAGGGACACCCTGCTGAGGACTAGGGTGGCCCAGTCCTTATTTTGTTTGCAACCCCTTTTAGCCAGATATGCTCAGTTCCAACTGCTCTGCAGAAAACACAAGGAATTATACCAAGATAAATCCTCAGCTATTGGAAGTAGCTCAAAAGAAGAGAGACTGAGGTGTCCTTTCCATTCAGATCCACAGGCTTCAAAATTCCCCTCAGAAATGTATCTTTTCTGTCATATTATCAGATTTAGCAGTGGAAAACAGGGTTTCCAAAATGAGAAACAATTTGTTTCATCGTTAGAAACTTCTTCATCAGTTTGCCCAGACCACCTCATAGGATCTATGAGCACTTTATATCCATCAACACACATTTAACTGCCAGTCCCAGACAGGTTTTCCATCTTACAGACCATTAGCCCTCTGCAGTGAAGCACAAGCCTGATTTGACTCATGCACATATTGGGGTTTTGAGTTTGTTTGTTGGGTTGGTTGTTCCCCCCCCCCTTTTCACTCTCTTCCTCCAGCAGAGTTGAGAATAAAGTGATTTGGGTACTTTTTACAGAAGCCTCAGCTTCAGGGAGTAAAGGCCTGGCCACATCTTACCACTGAGTCAGACATCTAGTCCCAGGCTGGCAGTGAGCCTGAACTCCCTCTGCATTCCAAAAAGGAAAATCAGCACTTTGAAAGGGCAATTCATCTTTTCCCAAGACAGGCAGATGGATCACGGTCACCCTATGGAGGTTTAACTTCCCTGCATGGTCTACAGAGGGAACTCAAACCCAGCTTAGCTGGGCCAGCCTGTGCCTGGATATTCAACACACAGCTCCATCCCTGCACAAATGCAGCTGGATCCCGTGGTCCCCAAAAATGCACAATGAACGTGAACATTTCAGGCAATACTTGTAAATCTTCCTTCACTATACGGCACCTGAGGCCTGGTCTGAAAAACACTCTTGAAATCAAACTCCCTTTGACAGGAGATAAGAGAAAGTGTTACCTCATGTGCTACCTGCAAATCAAGGAACCAAATAGTCATTTGTGTTGGCAACTGAATGGGACAAAATAGATCAGCATATACATAATTGTTGGATGAATAATTCTGCACCTAAAATGTGAAAAGAACATTTTTAAAAAATGAGAGAGAAGCAAGTGAAGGCACTCAGAGCACCCAGGAAATGCACGAGAAGGTCCTGAGGTCTTGGGTCTCAGGAGACATTTTGTTTTATCTAAAAACTGGAATTCTTTTTAATTGGCCATGCTTCTTGGTTGTCAAATACCGTGTAATCTAAAGCCAAGCAGCACCAATAACAAGCACTACAAGAGTCAACTGGATCCCATCCAGACAACAATCAGCATAATGAAGTTTAGCAAGGACAAGAGTCTGAATCATCCTCCAGGAGAGGTCACTCACTTGGTAGCCCAGATTCAGGAACAGCAATTTTCACTTGAGCAAGAAGCGGATGAGAAAGAAGCCACATATTTCAGAGATGAAAGTTGGATTTACAATTAGAAGATATAAAAGCAAATATAAGATCAAAGGAGATTGAATGTTCAGGACTCCTGAATGAGTCATATGCCAAAAAGACTCCAGTCTAGGGAGGGTGTAGGATGAGGTGCAGCATTGCTGATTTCTGCATCTTCAGCACTATCAACAATTCCACTGCTGCTCAAGACTCAAATGTGGTCTATAAACCCAAGAAGACCCAAAGAGTGTTGATACATGTCTTGTTACTTCTGAGTAATCTAAGTTCACCCCTCCTAGAACTGTACCTTTCCATCTGCCCAACTGAACTGGATAAATCAGTATAGATCTGATGATGCTTCATCTGCATCATCATCCCTGTACAGATTGTGGATTCCTGAAAAGCTCAGCAAGTCAAATATTAAATACAATATTCATCACAGCCATTATGTGCCAGCACCAGCTCCATTCCTTGGTGCACCACAGGGCCACTGGGCAGGATGTTTCAAATTAGTCAGTGCTGTGGCTTTTTGTTCCTCTGATGAATGACATTTGCATGCTGCAGAGGAATCCAGCTCAGCTCCCACTGTGGCACACTCATTTCTCCAATAGAAATCGAGCATGCTGCCAAACCCTGTCCTGTGGCCCTCTCTCAGTCTGTTTATCAGGCAAAATTCCAGGAAATCGGGACTTTTCCTGACTAAGCACTTCGTTCTCTGACCCTTTAATATGATACACAAGAATTACACAGCAATGTAATTTACTACTGACGCTTTTCTGCAGACAGTTCCACACACAGTTCTGCTGCACATCTCAGTGTGAATTCAGCAACAAGCAGTGTAAGCAAGGGTTTGATCCCTCTGGGAGCTCTGAGCACAAACATTTCAGCCAGACTCCTTCTTTGGCTTTTGACCAGTCTCTTGAGCAACTCCAGTGTCTCTACCTGTGGCATGGGAGGTAAGGAAAGCTTTGTCCTGTCTGCACAGCAGTTTAAAAAGCAAAAAATAATGAATGGCACAGCACCCAGCCAGGAATTAGCAGTACATTTAGAAGCACCAACAGAAAGGATTTCATTCAGAAATGAGGAAAAACATAAGAGATGAAAGGATGTCTTCTAAGGGAAGCAGTGAAATGCCTTCCAAATGGAGTGCATGTATGAAAGGAAGAAATGTTTCCAGTGCCATAAATACATATTGAAAATAAATGTTATATATATTAATATATTAAAATATATTAAAAAGAAGTACAAATATATATATAATCCAGCTGTGTACAAATACACAAATAGAGTCACAACCTGAGGAGCCAAAAGCAGCTTCTTTTTTGAAAGAAAAGGGGGCAAATCATGCAGGAAGATGGGACAGACATGAGACTGGACTAATATTGCCTCTGTTTCCCAAAAGCTTTATGAATATATAAGTATATAAACCCCCAACTTTTACCCATGTCATAAGTTCTCACGACAATTGTTCTTAAATGCAAATTTTGGGTTTCACCTTAAAAGTGAACGAGGAAAGAAAACCAAATACATCAATGACATATGAAACAGGACCCATTTCACTCTAAAGCCCAGGTATGTCCCAGATAGAGCAACAAAAAGAGAAGAAACAGAGTTTTAGGAAGCAATCCTGCCATGACAACCTCTTCACCAGTGCCTTTATGGCTCTTCCCAGGCTACAGGGGGATGTGGATTGTGGCAGCATCTCCCCATGGGCAACACTTACTTTTTCCAGGCCAGGAATTCAGCATTCCTCATCTTATCTCACCTCTGCTGCTCTTCATTGCCCACCTCTGTACAACCATCCCCTAAAGCAGGGAGGTTTTAGTGAGCAAACCACTCATATACCACTTCAGACAAGATATTTCCCAAAGCCTGAGGTGCCAAGGAATTCACTTTTCTCCCGAGCAGAGGTGTCGGTGCCCTCCAGAGTGCTCTGACCACTGCAGCTGCCTGAGCTGGCTGCACACAAGCACACACACAGGCACCAGCTGAGGAGGTAAAAACAGCTTCTTTTTTGGCAGAAAAATTGCCAAATCATGCGGGAGGATGAGAAGAATTTAACATCAGAATAACACTGCCTCTGCTTCCCAACAGCCTTCTGAATTCAGAAATATTCAAGCATGAGAAAGGACATCTAGAAACTCCATAATCTGAGTCTTAATCTGGCCCTTTACTGAGAAGAAAAAAAAGGTATTAATTAAAATACATCTACAGAAAGCCCCAAGAAGCTGCATTTTAGAAGCAGACCTTTAATATGCTGTTGAGAAGAGACAGGTAGGCAAAGCCCATGGAAAGAGGGATTAAAACTACAGGTTGAGAAAAAAGGATTGCAGTGGTCCTTTCCCTGGCTGACTGAGGGCCTTGGCCAAGTCACTCCACCTCAGGAAAAAGAGGAGAATACTTAGCTGTTTTAGATGAATACAGTCAATATTTTCAAAGCACATCACAGAGGGTAACACACAGAAGGAGCTGCACAAGGATAAAAGTAGCAGTGCTCAATTCTCTGTCATCAGTAATACCATAATTCCTCTTCCTAACAGGCCAGTGTGTTTGGGGGGTTTTCTGTTCCAAATTCCATAATGCAAGAGAATCCTCAGAACAAAATGAAGGCTTTAAACATCATGGCCTGTTTAATCCAATCATTTAATCAAATTAGAGGAAGCAGAAAAGCAGCAAAATGAGGAACAAGAGGCTGAGAAAGAATGAAGACATTAAAAAAAAAAAACTCATACCCTGATTGTGGTTTTTCTCAGCTTGGAAAGCAGCTGATTTCTATGTGTCCTGATCCCTGGCATTTTTAAAAGTAGTGTCACCACTGATGCCCCACTGCAGATGAAGGCTGTGCTCCATGGAGTGTATCCCAGCAGTTCCTCATCACTCATCCCTTCCAACTCAGCAGCACAGACAGCCCAGAGCATCAATCCACAGTGACATTTGGGCTCCAGTTATATATCATTGCATTAAAAGCCCAAGAGCTGATCTTGCAGCATCGTCCTTCCCTATGAAGCCCATTTAGGAGATTCCTAAATGCCTTTTAAAACAAAGCTATGAGGAGAGCTCTGGTAATTACAAGAGACTAACCACTTTGAGGGGTAATTTGTGGTGGCTCCTGGTGGACACTTGCTGCTCTCACCTGTGTTTCTGGGCCTTTTGAAGCTTCTGTTGAATAAGAATTTTAACTGCTCGGTAGCAGAGGCTCAGCCCTCTCAGCCTACATGAAAGCTGGCAATTACACAGCTGCAGACAACACAAAAAGCCTTTAAGAAAACTGCACATTTGCTACTTTAATAACACCTCTGCCTCCTCTCTGCTTGGCAAACCAGGTGCAGATTGAAAGGCTCAGATCCCGCAGGGGAACGATAAGGGAAGGGAGAACAATTCCACCCAGGATCCTGCAGAGTGAGGTGAGTGTGTCAGGGCTGTTCCCCTTCCCCAGCCACCTCCTGAAATTCCTTCTCTTCTCCCAGAGCTCCAGTGACCTGAAGCCAGCGCTGCAGGGGCCCCAGGAATTGTGCACATGTTCCTGCAGCACTGACCTTCTGTGCAGCTCCTGTTAATTAACAGGATTTGCATTTCCATTGGGCATGACTCCACTACACACTTTGTTCCATCCCCAGGGGCCCGTGTTATTTCCTGGTTGGAGGGCACAGAGGGGGATATCAGTGTCCATTTAGCTGGGTGAGATAATTCAGGGGCAGGGTGGCACTTCTGTCAGCCCAGGGACATGGCTGTGGTTACCCTGCCATCCCTCTTGCCAGCAGTGCAAAAAGCACCCAAATATTTAGGGTTTCAACTATTTTTTCCCCCCCTTTCTCCCTTATCCTCTTTTCCTTACTTCTTCCCTCTGAACATGCCTATTCCCTCTTCCTTCCCACTGTTTTTACAACAACACATTGAGCATGAAATACTCCCATGATGTTCCACTACCCCAACTTGCTGTTCACCACATCATTTAGCAGAGGCAGTCCTGCTCTGACTTCAGTTTGAAATTGGAAGCACAGTAAAACAGGAATTAAATTTAATGTTTATAGAGGTCCTTGCTGTTAGACAGCAGAATGGTTAGGGTTGGAAGGGACCTTAAGGATCATCTAATTCCAACCCCCAAATATCTTCCTTCCCTTTATTCTTCCACTTGACTGAGAACCTTTAAGTTGCTTAATTCTTCAGCACTGGACATAACTTTACCCTTGAACAGAAGAGTATTTTCTTCTGCTCAGCTTGAAAGTTAGTTTTAACTGATTAACTCAGACATGCTCCAGAAAGATTTTCTTTTAATTCAATTTTTAAATGAAGAACATCGTGTTCACATAAGGGGGGAGGGAAAAGGGTTGATTTCTCAATAATTATTAAAAAGACCAGAATTTCAATTAAATTCATGACCAGTAACAGGAAGGGTAAGAGAATCCAATTATATCAACTCTTGCTTCCATCAGATGCTCCATGGGAATAAAGATGATCACATGTGTGAGTAGAAATTGCAATCTGAGATCCCACATTAAGATATTGGCTCTGAACTGCAGTAAAAAAGCTTTGATTTTCTGCCACTTTCCCTGACAAGGGATGCACTTCTCTCCCCTAATTCACAAAAAATCAGCATTTATCACCAAGGTTTCCTTTGGGTTGAGAGATACCAAGAACCCATTACAAGCACCTTATCCTGCATCCTCCCAGTGCATTAAAGATGTGTGAATTTGCCATCAGCTCAGCTGGATCGTGATTAGTGGAAGCAGAATTGTGCCAGCCACTCTATAAATGGAATTTTCAAGACAGAAAAAAGCAAAAACTAAAAACCCAAACCAACAACCAAATATATGCTGTTCAACAGGATGAGAGATGGAGAAAATTCTCGACTGTCGGAACAACTGCAGTTGTGAGGAGAAAAAGGATGTGTGTGTGTCCAGTGTTCATTAATTCAAAAAAAAACAAAGAGAAGAAAATAAATATTTCCCTTTCATATTTGTCTCATTGCAGGGATTTCACCTCACTGCCACAATCGTGAGTTGAAAGGCTCTGCCTGTTGCAGGAGGGGATGGGCACAGCACCACACAATCCCTGTGCAGTGATATTTGCTTTAATATCCCACCCAGGCAAGCAGAAAAGGCCAAACTAAAAGTACTTCTACAAAATGAAGGGGGTGAAGTTTAAGAGGTTACAGCTCAAGAATCAGCTGCAAAATAAATTTGTAAGGTCAGTTTTCTGCAGCTTTGCACCTTTGTATTGTCACAGACACTCTCATGCATCCATAAAGATGTACTCAAACACTTGTAAATCACAACAGCACTTGGGAAACACTGAAAAAAACCTCTTCTGGGGTGCAGATATATGAGTTGGGACTCATTATCACCCACCTGGTCTGCTCTACATCCTTTGCTGCTGTTTTCCTGCAGAAAGGCAATTTCACCAAGGGAATAACCAGCAAAAAAATCTCTGGTACAATATTAGGAGTATAAAATCCCTTATTTTGGCTAAATAGTCCTGCCCCAAAAAGGCAATATTTTTAATAAAGGGAACCTCTTCAAACGTGATGATTTACTGATGCTGCTGCTTTACTGCGTCTGGGAGTTTCTACACAAGATGACAGGCAAACCTGATCAAATTTTCTGAGGTATTTAAAAGCACACTATTCAATTCTCAGGTGCTAAAATAGCATCACTATTAAAGTCTAAATGTGAGAACACCAAGAATAGCCTTTTTCTGCAGGAAAACATAGAAGAATATTAACTAGACAGAATTGGTTCACACTGGAATTTTACCACGTTAAGATTGATGCTCTGTGCAAAACAACCACACAGATACTTCATTTGCAGGGGCCACGCTGGATTTTCTACACAGATAAAATGGACACATTTACTTTGGAAATGGTATGTTTTGAATGTCACATTTTTAATATGATGGAAACTTTTATTCACCCTTTATTCATAAACAAGCCCGGCAACTTTCTGAGACTATTGCTACACTGAAATAATGGTGCAATTATACTCATATTTAATTTATGATGGAAGCCAAAAAAGCTGCTTTCACTCCTTGAATTTCCAGTACTTCTGTTAACTCGCTGTAAGCCAGCCCACAGAGTGACAGGCTTGGTTTTCCTCTGTTTTTCTCTTGTTTCAGAAAGCAACATAACCAACCAACTAAACTCTGGTATCAAAGCTCATCCAGGCTGTGACAGCAGTGACACATGTCAGCACTGACTGAAAAAAAAAAGCCATTGACCACGAAAACCAAAATACGGTTTTTTTCCGAAAGGAAATATTTGCTTCTTCCTAAGGGCAAGTCATTTTATATTTAAAAAATGGGAGAAAATTATTCATACTGTTTGACACCAAATGAACCCAGGCAGCTGCAACTAGACCTCAATGAAATTTAAAGCATCATTCAGAACATTTTATCTCCAGCCCACTGGGAATAACTGAGCATAAGCAACACGAATAAAGGTGCTCAACATCGTTCCTGTCCTCACTTTGACTCGGGCACAGACTGTCAGAGGAGACATACCTTCAGTAATGGAGGGGATTTTCCAAAGGACAAACACACTTCACAGGAAAATATCTAGTTCCAGGGGCTTTTTAGGTTTTAAAATGGATTTTTAGATAAATAATGGCAATTACAATTACTGTCCATATCTGCTCACAGAGGTTCTCCCACTCATGCAAGGGCTGAGAAAATAAAGAGAATAGCTGGATAAACGAGTCAGAAATCAGCAGTGGAAGGAAAGGGAGATAGCAAAAAACCATTACCTGACAGCAGAGAGATACAGAGCTCAGCCTTTTTATCAGTGTTTGACTAATGGAACTTCAAAATTAGCCACAGGAGGAAGGGAAGGAGCTCAAGCCCAAATGGTGACACTGAAAAGGATGCTTGTGAAAAAACACTGAGCTGCCAGACCCCACTCTTGGCTCTCAGACACTCAGAGATGCCTGGACTCGGGCACCTTGCTGTTCTCAGTGTCACACTTCACCCAGGGCCTGTTCAAAATTCATAGAAATCAGAACAAAATTCATGTTGTGCTTTGATACACAAAATGTACACCCAGGGTTTAGTCTCATCTCCCAGAACAGGCAACAGGTTATTGACTGACTGGTTGGTTGTTATGCAGCACATCAAGCCTGGTCTCCCATGGGATAACAGCCATGGGCATCTCTTCAGGAGCCTGGGCACCACTGCAGAGACAGAGCAAGGCAAGTTTGGGTAGGAGGGCAAGTTTTCACAAGTGAGAAACAAGATTTTCTGTTCTTAAAGCTGTTTCTTAATTCAGCAGTTCCTAAAGTCCATCAATTTAATCCTTCATACTTCCCTGGCCCTAACCTGGCCCGTCCCATACTATTCCTCTTCTTGTCTAACCCCTCTCCCCTGATTTTCAGATGTGGTGACATCAACCTGCCCTCAGCAGCTACTACAAGAGAGGGAAACCACTTCCCACTGCCCACCTCATTCCTAATGCTTAAACAAAAACACCTTTCTCCTTGGAACACCTGTTTTCCCTTTCTTATTTCTTGCATTAATATTAAAACAAATATTTAAGAAGCTTGGTCTTGAATGCGGTGTTAACCACAGCAGTATTAAAATTAACAAACAGTCAACTCATTTGTGCCTCTAGTTTTTAAAACAGACACACACTAATGAATTATGGACTGACCAGGCACAGGCCCACAACAATTGCAACCTTTAGAAATCCTAGTTTTTTTCCAAAATGAGAAAAGGCCCAAGGTCAGTAGAGGGCAGCCGTGAAACCTCCTGCATCCACTGACCACCCTGGTCCATGTTCTGTGGTCTGAGATCTGGTCCTTAACCAGGAGAGCCAGTGACAACTGACAGGCCTAACTTCAAACCAGACAAAGCCTAATTTTAAACTATATCAACACAAGTGCTGTGATAACACTTCTAAATAACCTCTTAAGCACTACTGTTCCTCTCCTGGGCTCTCCATCCCTAAATTGGTATGACTGGGGAGTTTAGGATGCTTCTGAAATGCTTTGATGGTCTTTAGTTTTCCATTTTCTTCCCTCACAGAGCTCTTCCCTCTCACTGAGTCAATAGAATAATGAGGAGACTGTTCTTAGGTTTGAAGCTGAGTAAGTGACATTTCTATTCATTATTTATGTGCCTTGAAAGTCTCATGAATACCACCCCTGATAAACACCTTATTTCTATCAGTTTATTTCTAGATCACCATCACATACAAAGTGTGCTGCAGGTAGCGGCTAAATCCAATATTTATGAAGTGATTTTTCTTTCAATGAATATATAGAAACTCAGTGTGGTTACAACTACAGCTATTCTTTGAAATTCCAAACTGGGGACACATTGAGTAGAAACACATCTCTGTTGGCACTTACACAACAGCTTGAAAACGTCATAATCTTTCAAAAAAGCTCCAGTGGATGTAGTCACGTTGTGCTGTGCAGAATTAGCTCTACATCAAGGTTTACTTACTCCAGGGAGTAAGTTCTGTTTCTCTGAGCAGTGTAGCAGTGCACCAACCATCACTGTCAGCATCCCCTGGGCTGAGGGCACAGTGACCTCTCCGACAGCCACAGGCAGAGGTTTCAGAGGTGACAGCAAAGAGTTTAAGTCCATGCACAAGTGAGCAGGTGGGTCAGGGGGAGGTTTGGATCAGCTCAGCACAGCAGGAAGTTGGGCAGGTGTCACTTTGGCCATCTGAGAGACCTCCAAGGCCAGCCCGAGGCACAGCTCTGGAACAGCCCCTGCTGGTGTCAAATGTATGGATAGGTCAAACCTCTAATTGGATTAAACCTTGCTGGAAAGCTTCTCTGGGTTGAACTTCACCAGCTGCTCTCCAACACTGCAATTACAGGGTGTCCATTCACAGCAGTGCCAGACAAAGCCTGGGAAACTCATGCAATTCAGGATTTTTAAAACTTCCAGAAGAAGGTAAGGAAGACAGGGATCTCCAGGCTGGATTTTGTTTGTCATCCTGGATAACTCCAACAGATTCAGCAAGTTTAACCATAGAATTTCATGGCTTTCATGTCCTTGTTTACAGGACTTTGTTGTAGGTCATTGCACAAGTACACACAAATTGAGATGCCTTGGTAAAATAACAGGGAGTAACTAGAACTGACACATTTTAGGCTGCAGTTACTGATAAAGAATGATAATGAATGAATGAAATACAACTCCGTTGTACAGATAATATGGGGAAAAATGGTGCAAAGCTGAATAAACAGCAGCATTTAATGACTGCCTTGACAACAAGCTATACATTTTGCTCAAATCAAAGACTAGAAATTGTATATGACTGCAGATTAAAAAACAAATTATACCTCTCACTACAGCCTCTGCCAATTCCACGGGTCTGTACAACCCATTTTTTTTTTCATATTTTAAGAATCATCACAGTTGTTCTGTAGAAGGTTGGAGGTCACAGTGCACTTCAATGAAAATCAGAGAATCACAGAATGGTTTGGGTTGGAAAGGATCTTAAAGCTCATCCAGTTCCACCCCCTGCCATGGGCAGGGACACCTTCCACTAGCCCAGGTTGCTCCAAGCCCCATCCAACCTGGCCTTGGACACTTCCAGGGATGGGGCAGCCACAGCTTCTCTGGGCAACCTGTGCCAGGGCCTCCCCACCCTCACAGGGAAGAATTTCTTCTGTATATCCAACCTACATTTCCCCTCTCTCAGTTTGAGCCCATTCCTCCTCTTCCTATCACTACAGTTCCTGACAAAGAGACTGCTCCTCCAGGAACACTTCAGAATTGTCTGCTCACATTGACAGGATTTTTAATGACTCCCCTGCAGGATATTGGCTGCTCTGTTCCAGCCATGTCCACTTGCCAGTTGTGGGGTCAGTGCAGAACCCCCTCTCTATCTCCCCTGGGAGCCCAGGGCTCATCCCTGAGCTGCCTCACATCACACAGAAACCTAAAAGCCTTTTGGTCCCAGTGAAGGCCCAAAGCCAGGACCTTCCAAACCTCTGGGATATCAGGAAGTTTTGACTCGCAGCCTTTGATCCAAACACCATTCAGTGATCCAACAGCACCATCCATCCAAACCCCACATTGTTCATCCTCTGAATCCGCACAGCCAAAGGAACCTTGTTAATACAGGTGACTGAAAGATTTCAGGGCAGCTCACACTGAAACTGTGCAAGAGGATTGATGGGATTTTAATGCCAAATCTAATTTGAACTCTCATCCAGCCTCTGAAGTGAAGCAAAGGCTGATGTACATCTGAGTGCCCACAGCTCTTCCCTACAACATCACTGCTCTGCAGCCATTCCCAGCTTCTCCCTGATCCCACTCAGCCAGCAGCAACCAGCAGTGGCCACAGGCAGTTGTGAGTTATTTTCCTCTGAATCTGACAAACTTCCCTCTGACTCAGCCTGCTCTTCATTCCAAAATAGGGAAGAGGAAAGCAGCCAAGCTGAGGAGAGGAGGAGGAAAGGGAGGAGCAGGCAGTGGATCTGTTTTTGGAAAGAAGAGCAACAGGAAGCTCAGATGCCCCTGAGTCCCAGGAAGAACATTTTTGATCTTTTCTTCCCCATTGAATTCAACACTCACATGGATCTTGGAATAACAGTGGAGCAGAATCAATGGGCACAGCATTCTTCTGGCATGAAGGCAGAAGTAGTGGGTAATTACACTAAAGATGTTTTTGGCACACATAGCCACCACCCATGAAGAGCATGGTCAGAAATCCTGGCAATCAGCACAGAACAGATCTAAATGGAAGAATTTCACCCTAAGAATGCCCCAGTTTGTGGCAGGATCAAATAGAGGAGACACTGCAGTCTTTATTTGATAATTTGCTCTTTTCTCTGCCCCTCTGAGCACATTACAAGAGTAAATCCTCCCTCTCTCAGATTCATTTGTAAAGAAAATCTCTGTGCCCAGTTCTGCAGTCACTCAGCATCCAAACCTGGAACTGCTGTGAGCTGGCTCTGGGACTGATGGAACCTGAGAGCTGTTAGCAAGAGAAATGAGTTAGAAAATATCCATAATGAGAACATGACCAAAAATAATGTATAAAAATGAGAATCCATCCATCCCAACAGGAAGGCAGCCACAAAACACTATGTGTGCTCCTTAAACACCCTGCAGCAGGCAGTGCTTGCTCTCTGAAGTTCTCCTGCATTGAGGATCATGTTAGGAAAACTGAGCAAGGGTTTGTAGTTTGGCTCTCATTTCATGTCTGCCACTCACTCCCCTCTGTGCCTACAGAGATGCCAACCAGGCCCTTTACAAAACCCTTTAAATACTTGAAACACATTTTGCTTATCTAAATGCCAGAGCTACTGCCTGTGTTCAGCACTTGCTCCCTTGGGGGACCATTTCTCCAGGGAAAGAGTGCCCTCAGCCTTCACGGGGCTGTTTCATTGCAGTTCAAGGGGCAGGGAAAAGTCTCTTGTCCTCTTTCTACTCCTGGGACCCACAAAGGGTTTGTGAGGCAGCTGAGCCCTTCTTTCCAAGGGAATGTTGTTCCCACCAAAGTTACAGAAATTCATGGGTCCAGGTCCAGTGTTCCCAGCGCCAGTGGGTGTGATTGGATTTTGGGCCAGTCTGCCAGAGGGATGGGTGGTAAAAAACAGCTGTACAAAGGAAGAGAAAATTAGGAAAGGGCTATCAGAGGAAAATCCCTGGGCAGGGCACAGAGTCAAGATGAAGGAGCACAGAGGAATATCAGTGCAGACCTTGGAAGTGGTGGTGGAAGGGTTGGCCATGACAAGGAGCTGGAGCTGGACCTCAGGAGAGCACAAAAAATGGAATTTCCTGTTTCTCAAGTGTGGATGTAAATAAACCCTGCTCACACTCAGCTCACAGCAGATGTTCAGCAGAAGCCCAAAGCTGCACTGAACACCAAGTTCACGTGTTTGACCCCAGTGTTCCCCGTGGACAGAAGGGACGTGGGGAGGCAGGAGAGGCACACAGGGAGGACAACACCATCCCTGCACTGCCCCACAAAATGGACCACTCACTGCAGGCCTGTTGCCATAACAACCATAAGAAATGTCCATTAATAGAATATCCTCTGCCAGCAGGGGATCATGTTGGCAGAGATTTAACTCCAGCTCCTTACAATGCACCTGCTCCTTAAATATCTGTATAGATACACATATATGTATCATCAGAATATGTGTAAGTGAATACATATCTATCCACACAAGAACTACAGTCAGAGGAAATACAGCTGTGTGACTACCCAAGCTATGAGGACAAACACTCAGCTCTGTGGTCTCAGGTCCTCTGCTCCTCCTCTGTGCTGAGAAAGACATTTGTTTAAGGTTTGTGGCCTTGGAGCCCTGCATAAGTCCTGTCAACTCTGTCCAGGGAGAATTCACCAAAGCCTCTTGCTGCCTCTCCTGTTCAAGAAGCAAAAAAGATGAAGGGCTGTTCCACTTATTTCAATAGAATGTCAAAAAAATACTGAGAGTGCCCAGATAAGAAAGCAATTTCTCTGGCAGGAAAGAGGCAGTGGATTCTTGACAGTATTTGCAGATCCCAGACAAACAGAACAGTTCTTTCTCAGATTGCTGTGTGATGCAAGAGACCTTTACCACATCCTTTCAATGAATATCTGCATCTTAAACCTCCTGTGACAACTAAGGGGTTTAGTCAAAGAGACATTTATCACAGAAATCACATTACCTTTTTTTTTTTTATTTTTATTTCTGCACTTCAGTTATCACAGCAGCGAGAGACTTCTGAACTACGCTCCCCTGATAACTGTAATAGCTCCCTCCAGTCACTGCCATCAGGGTTCCCTGAGAGGAATTGAACACCGTAAACTCAACCCCCTTCCAACACAATGACAGTCATTGTTTTCCAACCCTACCTATTGCCAGCACTAATGACACCTCTGCCTTCCACCACGCGGGGAAGTGACACCACCAGAGCTCCCTCCTCGCAGCCCTTCACCCCCCTGGGACACAGCCCCCGAGGCAGCAGAGCAACCCTCACCCCACGAATCCTTGTGTGGAATAAAGATGTGTAAAATAGACGCTTTATGTGTAACAAACCCCATCCCCTTGTGCTCACAATCCAAGAATAAACCGCCCTTCAAAGCCTCTGTAGGGCACCTGGGTACCCCCAGCCTGCTGAGCCAACACCCCCTGAGCAAGGGGAGCTGTAGGGGTTTGCAACTCTGGGACCACAAACACTTGTCAAAGGATGCTGGTGGCTCTCACACCCAAGAAGCCACCAATGCAAACAGATTTATGCAAAAATAATGGTTAAGCAAATGAAAACTTTGAGCTCTCCAGGCTCAGCTCAGGGCTCTCCTGTCAGGCTCCTCTCCTATCCTACATCTGGGGCTGTCTGATGGCTCTAGCAAGAAACAGTGAAATCCCTCAAGGGTCACTTTTATCTTCTTGGCTTTTTTAAAATTACTTCATTAGGTGAAGGAAAACGATGCCATCAGTCCCCTTCCTCCCTCCCCAGCTCTCTCTCACAAGTGTAGAACCTCTTGGACTCTATTCCTAGGGTTTACTGGGGAGGCAAGTGTCACAACCCACAGGATTCAGGAGGGAAACTGAGGCACAGGAGCTCAGCTCACATGTCTGCAGCAGGGTCACCCTGTGACACAGTCAGGAATTCCAGGCCCATTGACCACAACCCTGTGTCACCCCCTGGATCTCACTGCTCACCAGCAAAACCCACCCCCCAGCTGGGCTCCTAAGGATCTCTACTGTGCCTGATAACTCTCTCCCCAGAGTCCTCACGTCTCACCTGCACCAGGTGATCCACTGGGATAAATGGGATTATAAAAAAAAAGCTTCCCAAGGACCTGATTGCACCACTAATATTTACTCCTGGACTCCTGCAGCTGCTTTAATCGTAGTGATGTTGGGCTAAACTTCGAAATAAACAACACTCCGCATTTTCCACCACCATTAAATGTAATTAATGGATACAATTAATCAGCCAAAGGCAAATCCTATGGCAGAGAGTCCATAGCAATGTAAATTTTTGTCTATTTTTTGAAGGTATTTTATTTACTTGGCACCTTTGGCTTTGTGTTTCATTCATCATAATCTTTTTATCCCCCAAAATCTCTACTGATTTCATTTCAAACTCAGCTCTTAATCTCATTTAATACATGTAGCTGTTAGACATTTCATATTTTAGTTGCCTGGGAAGTTCACAAAACCAGCTTTTTAGAATCTCATTTTTCATTTAAATATTTTTCAGATTCTGTTTTCAGCACACTCACTCACTTGGTTTTCTGTACTCTGAGTCTAAATAAATGTGTATCACGACAAACCTGTGACTACAGGGCAGTAAATATTCAAGTTCCACCTGCAAAGAGCTGATTCCCAGACTTTGTGTGTCTGATTTGGAGCCTCTAAGGTCTCCAAATGAGGGTATGATATTGGCACATGATAAGGCACCTCATTTGTGTGTCCAGTTCCTCTGGACACCTTCAACTGGCTTTTTATTTTCCCCACAGCAACACCATTTATGCATCCAGTGCCACTAATCCCACTTGTTGATTAATAAAGGAATCATGTATATGTTTTACTGAAAAATTGCATGAAAAAAATCAGAGCACAGGTATTTGAGGAAGGAAGACTAACGTGAAAAATCTGAGCCCTCCTTTTCCAAGCAGGTCCAAGTTGCATCAATGTTGAAAGCCAGCTGAAGTCAGGCACGTAAAGCAGAAGCAAAATCATCTTTCTATATAGTCAAGAGATTTTTATCCCAAGGGCTGCTGAAGAGCTTTTCCATGATATGTAATGTGATCTCAAAAAAGAGAATAAATTCTGGGCTGAAACCTGAAACTTTTCCATAAGAGAAACTTAAAGTATGGGCAGAATATATTGTGCATTAAAATTGCAATGGGATATATTGCTGGGACACAGGCTTGACATCAGAGGTCTTTGAAAAGGCACTTGCAGTGCCATGAGATCCTTGTAAGGTCTAGATAAAATTTTAAAAATCAGCTTTAAATCAGAGCTAAAAGGGCTCATTAGTGCCACGTGGTTTCTCTTGCTCCTGGTGGGCAACCAACACACTCATGTGGGTGGGGAAGGGCTGCAGGTCCTGCCTGGACTCTGCTCTTCTCACAGCTCAGCTTCTCAACTGGGGCAGAGGGGAAGAGAAAAAACTTAGCTGGGAACTGACTTTTGGGTGAAAACTCAATAAATAATGGAAAGCAGCTTTATCTCTCTTCACACAATGACATTTTTGTTAGCAGATAATTCTCAGATTCTTCCAACCAGAAGTTTGCTGAAGCAACTCCACTGGGACACCAGCAGCAAAATTCTGAGTTATTTGTCAGTGACTGTTCTGGTTAAACAGATTTTCTGCCAGTTCTCTACCAAAAAAAATCAGGAGCTTCATGAAGAGGCCTCCTCAAAATAGTGTGGTACAAACTTGCCCTCTGCAGTTAATGTGCTGCAACAAACTTTTCCTTTCAAACTGACCTCAGCAGGGCCTTTCCATGGGAGAAATGAGTTCCTGTATCCCTGCAAGGATCAATCTCTTCACCAGTGACTCCTCCTTCACACCTCCAGGCTCACTTCAAAGTTCACACCTCATTTCATATCAATCAATCACCATGAAAAGCAAAGTTCAAAACACCTACTTAAGGCATAAAAATTATGTACACCAAGTAAGTGGGTTAAATAATGTATTTATCAACAACAATTCTTGTAGAGAAAGGAAAAAATCCTGGTCAAATTTTGTTATAACAGTGGGATAAGTTATCTCTGATTAAAAATATATACATGAACTGAAAATAGTGATAGAAAACAGTGTGGACAAGTCTTATCAGACCAGAAGCAGCTCACAAACTACAGGTCACAGCTTGGAGAAAAACAAGAACTTCTACGGATCAATATCAGTAAAAAATAAAAACCCATGTCAGGTTTTGATTTTGCAAAACCACTGGTAATCAGACCAAGAATTCTTCTCATCTCAGGACCCGAAGTTCAAAGGAATATTCTAATATTGATTTGCCTCTAAACATCTCCCTCAGAACAGAAACTCGAACAGAAGAAAGCCAAGTACGTGAATCCATGAAAATAAAAGAAAATCTTTAAAGAAAACGTTTTAATTCTTAACAAAATGAAAACAACATAAACAAACCGAAACAAAACAAAACAAAATAAACATTAAAAGAAAACTAAAACAACAAAAAACCCCAACAAATCAACACCAAAAAAAGAGGAACACAACCACAGGACAGTTGTTTTTTGAAACCTGAATTAATATGTGAAAAATTACAAGTCTTGTTGCACCAACTGCTTACAAAACATATGGCTTTAAACACCTTACTTTGATCCCAGACTTTAAACCAGGCTGGTCACATCCACCTGTGGCCTTCACATGAGCATTCTGTGCTTGGATGAGAAACTGCCCCGGAATCTCAGCAGGGCTGAGAAAGCACCATCCCACACATGTTCTGTACATGTGAAGATGCACAGTGGAAAACATTTTTGCCTTAAAAGAAGTAATTTTTAATGTAGAATTCTTCCCCAGCACTTTGCAGTCGAAATATGCTCTTGCAAGAACTGATCCATCCTTCATTTTGAAGAGAGAGAATAAAACCAGAGGGAAATGCTTATTCCTGTAATACAAATCTGTAACATCAAAAGTCAGCTGTAATTTAATTAGCAGCTATGGCAGATTAGAAGACTTGTGATTCCTCCAATAAATTTTAGGAGCAATTAACACAAGACCACATGTGAAGCCTTGAAATTTAGAGAGAACAAAGGTGGGAGGTGGAGATGAAAATAAAAATCCAGGAAGTGGAAACAAGTAAGTTGTTTTCTAATTTTTAACACAGTTGTCCTTGCTTGGGGGAAGACAGGTTACTGTTATAAGCAGATCAAAGGAGCAAAACTGGTGCAAAGCTTCCTCATGTGCAGAATGCAATTCCTGTCAGCAATGTCCCTCCATTTAGAGCAAAGTTGTTTATTCACTAAAGAAAAAATTACTGGTAGCAGCAATTTGGGGGTTCATGAACTTTTATTATTTGTTGCATTTAATAAGCACAGAGAAAGAAAAAGGTCGTGTCTTGACTGGAATAGCTTGTAAGTTAATTTATCAGCAAAACACAGAAGCTGGAGATAAAGATAATCTACTTTTAGTTGCTGTATTTGATTGTTTTCCTTATGGCTTAATAATGTAAATTAAAAGAGAGCTTAAATGTTAGCACCACTGACAAGATGGCACATCCAAAATAATAAGGAAGCAAATAAAATGATTCATGTGGAATTTTGAAATATCTCAAAATATGTCAACCACCAGATGTCACAAAACCTGCAAGGGATGATGCACTGCAGGGAGAAGGGCAAGGCTCTGGCAACAGCACAGCAAGGCAGGAAATTATCCTACAAATCTCTGTAAATCTCAGAGTCTTGGAATAAAGGGAATAAAACACACTTAAGGCAAAACAAACTGAGATTTTCTCTTCCACCATCTACCTCAAAGGAGAAGTGATGTGCCCAAAACCAGCATCCTGAGCATGACAGAAAACACAGGCCACCTGTGCACTAAAAAAGAGCATTCAAAAATATATAGTTTGACCTTTTATAAGCACTGACAAGGTCAGTATGTTCACCATCACTCACAAAATCTACAGAATTCTACATTTGTTTTTACTCACATATATATATATATATATACACACAAAATGCTTACTGTATCCTCCATGCAACAAATCCCATGTGAAAGACACCATTCAGAATATCTAGAAAGTACTTTCTCTGTTGCCTTTGCCAAATGCATTTTCACATCCTTATGGAAACACAGAAAATGAGTATGAATTAATTTATATCAAATCTTGATGTTGAGAGCAAAATCCTTAGTCTAAGTAGTGATACTCAGTAAAGAACCCAACAGAACCTGACTCTTATTATTAGCTCCACAAAAGAAGTTTGAAATTTTTGCTGAAATAAAGATTAAATCCCATTGTATACAATAACAGATCCTTTTCAAGTGCTGTGAAAAAGAATATGTGCATTTCCCCAACCAAAACAACAATGCAAATCAAGGATATCTATCAAGGGAGAGACCACAGTAGGTATGAGTTGGAGAGAAAAAGTGATTCTTAGCATTCTATATTCAAAGGAAAATACATTCAGAGCAATAAATAACTTTGTTTTGTTAATATAACCCCTGTTGCTTTGGTGTGATGCAATAATCTCCAAGAGCTGCAAAGATAGGAAAGAAAACACTGAATTTGCCCGAGGAGGCAGCAATTTATAACCTCTGACAGGGCTATCCTACACTTGATCACTTTTATTTACTTCTTCTCTCTTTTAAAAATTAAATTAAATGTAAAGTTATCTCCTGCCAGTACCAAACCCTTGTATCCTGCGTGTCAGACTTGGAAGGTCACTATTGATGCTCTTATATTGAACAACCCCATTAATCACCAATGTTCACCTTCACCCAGTGCTTGGGCAGAACACTGTTGTTGTACAAAGTGCTTAGGAATCAACAACAGAGATGAGCAGAGTGACCCTGCTTTATCTGCCTGAAAACCACACTGAGGTTTAATATCATCTGTGTTTTCCAGCATGGTGGGATAGACAGGGACATCCATGTGTGCTACTGATCTAAACCCAAAAAGTAGGAATAAAGTACCCCAAGCACATCAGAATTGTACAACACATGTTTCAAACACTTCCCTAATTCAGAAGGGAACGGGCCATTGCTGGAGGGAAACAGCACCTGCAACTCCAGAACTCACCTCTTCAGCTCTCTGGTTTTCAGTTTGTCCACAGGCACAGCCTGAGCCTGAGCCAGGGCAGTGGCAGCCCCAGATCAGGGGTACAAGCAGCAAATTCCCAGGATGTGTTTATAGCTCCCGTTGCTCACAGGAGCATTAATTCAGGATATGCAGTTGGAGAGCAGAGCCAGGAGGGAGGAACTGCAATGGCTTATTCCAGCAGCACCAAATTCTCAGATTGACTGCAACCAATGTTTTCCCAGCTATAAAAAGATCCAAATCCAAGGTTGTTAGAACACAATGATCCTGCAGGTTTAGTACACTTTAAACCTGGAGGCAAAGGGCCCCAGTTCAGGGTTGGGACTTCAAATGCACAACTGGGGCTGAAGCCTTGAAAGCAGCCCTGCACACAACCCACAAAAGGCCCTTTGGCCACTGGGACATGGGTACACAAGTGACATGGTCAACATCTGGCCACATTTGTTTGGTTTGATTTCCTTGGAGGGTGGAAAGCTGTGGGAAATGCAAGGCCCTGAAGGTACAAATGCCAGGACCCAATTTAGTCAGAAGTAAGGCAGCAAAGGGTGCAAGCCAGTATTTATCCTGTGCAGGAAAGAGCCCCAGTAAATGAACTCTGTATTAAGACTTCTGAACACTTATAAAGACCCTGGAAGAGTATTATTCCTTCTGACTCTGGATTTACACGGTTAGATTTGAGGGACCAAGGAGCTCTGAGGAAGGATCACAACCATACCAGGGATGCAGAGCCTTTGGGAGTGCAGCAGAGTGACTTCAGAATGTTAAGGTAGGAGTTGTGTGCTCAAATTAATTAAGCTAATTAAAGATCAACTATGAGAAAGGTTAATAAAAAGAGACTAAGATTTTCAACTGCTTTGACCTTGAGTTGTTAATGAAGTACAAATCCTCTCACTAGGAAATGTGGTTGCTTTGTGGAAGCATGATAGTCTGCAACTGAACCCGCAAAACAGCCATATACATCCTATTTATTTTCTTCTGGTTGAGGATACAACAAGGGAAATATGGGCTTCTAACTTGAAGCAGCTTGTGACATATAGAAAGGAAACAGAAGCAGGTTTTCTGTCAGATCACCCACTACGTCCAAAATAACAATCCACCCTATCCACTCTGACAAAATAACACATAATAGAACTAAAACTGTGCTGACAAAAATAGTCTGTTAAGCTTCCCATTCCTCTGAGGCCTGAAGTCTATTTTTGCTGCTGAGAGCTGAAGTTACACACGCCCCACCGAAGCCTGCTCGGCTCAGCCAGTTGAAAGAAGCAGCCTGCAAAGCATTAATAATTCATCTGATTTACTTCAGCTGGCACGTTTCAGCAACCAAACTGCACCAAACTCTCCTGCAAGGAAAGAGAGGAGCCATTTCAGAAGGAGCTTTCCCCTCCTTTACAGCACGTTCCGTTTCTTTTTTCTTTTCCCTGTATTTATTGGCGATGAAAAGTCATCACGGGCAGTCGGGGAGAAGAAGGGGCTTATGTAGCATCAGGGTAGGAAAAGCAGAGACATCAGAAGGATGAAATTTCCATGTCAACCATGATCCACCAATCCAGATTATTTCTGACAATTCTGTGTTCTCTGATAGTCATTTTGAGAAGTTTCCCTTGGCATAGGAAGAGCAGCAAAGACCTTTGGCTACCATCGCTCCTCTTTCCAGTCGTAAAAATGAACAAAACTTGGGCACCACTCACCTGGGAAACATCCCACTATTTTTTGTATTGATACAAGTCATGTACAGCTTCAAAAAGAAAGTCTCTGTTGCCACACCAGCACATCAACGACTGAGTTTTATATGTCCATTCATTTTGCTTTCAAAATATTTTCTAGAATGAATTAAACCTCTGGCTGCCTCCAGGTTTATTCACGCTATCGATTGCTCTGGAGATGAGTGGGAGTAATTATTTTGAAAAGGTTCATTCTCAAGAGTGAACATGGAGGGTGTTAAATGTATTCAAACTCCTGAATAACATACAGCTGAAAGTGAGAAAAGATGCAACTCTGAATGAATGAAAAGGAATTACACGAAGAAATGGGGTCTGAAATGGTAATTTTTGATGACCACAACAGCATAAAGGGGATGTTGAGAATGCCCCAAAACAAAGATTTCCCTCTTCTCACAAACAAGATGAGATGGAAAAGGCCCAGATTATTTCTTGACAGACCTGTTCCCTTCCATGTGATGAAGGGAAGAGTTGCAGCTGTTTATTTTTACGAACAGTGTCCTGGACACCAAAGTCTCGCCTTTTCCACTGCTGCTGTGGCTCCCTGGTGAGCCCTTCTCATCTTCCCTCACCACGTGTCTCCAAAGAGCATTTGCTACCAAGGACAACCTGTGCCTCTATTGCCAGTACCCGTGGGGGACTCCATTGCTGCAAGTTCCTGCCCAGGCTGGGGAAGGTGGTGCAGGTTGCAGCACTCTGGGCACAGCCACCTCCACTGTGTGTTCAAATGCTGAACAAAACTGGGACTAAAGCAACCAACATCCTGAGGGAAGCCCCAACCCCACCATCACATCCCAGAGGAAAGGGGGCCAACATCTCCAGCGTGTGGCTGGGCAGGAGGAATGATTTACCACCTGAAAGGGTTTGTCACAGCTTAGTAGCAATATCAGGTTTCAGTGTTTGGCAACAAAAGTGGGTCCTGCGAGACCCACGATTACCTTTTCTGTCATAGTTAAAAGTGTGGATGTCAAAACCCAAGAAAGATTATAATCCATGGACATTAATCATCCAAGCACTTGGGGACTCAAAGGTCTGCAAAAGAAAGGACACAGTGTGTGACAATCCACCTCCAAGAGAAAAATCCTTGGGCTGAGGCAGTCTGGGGGTTCATGGAGAACAGCTGCACTTCGCAAATAACTTTGTGCTTTCAGCTCTGTGATTATGTATAAGCTTATATATATATAAACTATAGCTTCTTAACAGATGGGAAGAAATCCATAAATTAGGCCTCTCTGGCATTAATTTGTTGGTGATTTTTCGTTTGCATGAAACCAACCTTAATTAATTTGTGTTCATGAAAAAAACCCAAGACCTTTCACCATGTTGAACTTCACCCTCCTGTGAAACAGGTCATTTATTGAATCAGTACTGAATTAACTTTCAGTAATTAAGTCTCTACTGTATAGCAGTTATTTGAGTAGGTTCTTACAATATTACAACAAAAGAGCATTAGAGGCCACTTTCAGAAAAGTCATTTAGGCTAAAAAAAATGGAATATCATTTGTCCTTCCCAGTATGCTGTTCCAGCCCACAAAAACACACAGTCCTCAGGTACCACTGCATCAAACCTGGACTGGCTTGGAAACACTTTTTCACCCACACAGGAGGAGATCCCTTTTTTCAAAAAATACAACATTTAACTAGAGTGGTCCATTTCCTAGTTTCTTTGAATACTTGTGCCTAGAAGCTTTCTAGCACAGATTTCCCCTTGGAAGTGTGGAATAACTACTGGACAAGCTAAGAACAGTCATAGGAGAAATAATCAGAGAAAAGAAAAAGAATAATCCTGCCAACTGTCCAGCTGTACAAGGAGCAATGACAGAGCATTTCATGTCCTCTGTCACCAAGCTTGGTGACATTCAGAAAAGCTTGGGCCATTCTGCTTAAAAAGATATCCAATACATTTTGACTTTTTCAACAGAAAAATTTGTCCATGCAGAAAGAGAGGAATCTGACAGTTTGTCTGGGGATTTCCAAGCCTTCAACAGCAAATCCCAGGGCTGCAAACATCAAGAAGGCCCAGACAAATTGCTCCTGGATAGGCTCAGTTTGTCCATGACATAGGACATATTTTGTAAGATAAAGGCAACCCTGCAGTAAACCCGAGAGCAGAGCCACATCATCACTCATATTTGCTATTCCATTGGCCACATCCAGGATCTGTGCCCTGGGAACAGCAGCCTCCAGAGCCACCAGTGCTGGGGCACAGAGGCTGCACCACGTTGGCTTTCAGGGGGTTTAGTGCTCCAGGAAGGGTGATGCACTCACAGGATGTGAACAGCTTATTTTTAAAAAGCAGATGTTTAAACAGCTTTTATGTGTATGTAAGCCAAGGATTCCAGCTCATAAAAAATTATGGAGTCAGAGCAGAAATTTCATGTATGGAAAGGAGAACATCAGAAAAACTCAGGAGTTGTTGCAGGTTTTTGCTTCCTGCAGGTCAGGCTGTCCTTGAAGGAGATTCACAAGACAGGTATGGGCTTCCTGCAAAGATGCTGCCAGTCCTCATCAGATTTTGACTGATTAGGACAGGGAAGCCAAATGAAAAAGTATAAGTTGCCAGCCAACCCAGACTGAATCTCTGGGACACATCACATCCTTTATTTGCTCCCTGTGCTTCTCTGTTTGTTCCCTGCCCTCCTTGCTCTTCCAGCAACAGGCACAGATGTATTTCACACTGGTGCCAAAAAACCAGCCTTATTCCTGTGCAGAAGTCATTTGTTAGGAAAAGAAATTCACAGTTAACACTAAGGGACTTATTTTGCTTTTCTGCTCATAATTCAGGCTGCCTGATTTTGCTTGTTTCTGCAATTTCAGATATATATGAGCCTGTATTAAAGAGTTGCCTGGCACGGAGCTGGCATCATTTGCCTACTCTTTGATGCCAAATGCTCTTGCTTTTTCCATCTCCTTCCAGGATCTCAGACACAGCCCAGCAGCCATCTGCAGAGCTCTCCCCTCCTCCCCCCAGTTTCAATTATTTTGCCATCTAAGCAGCAGTTACTCCAACACTGAGCTGCAATTCCCAAGAGACTGCAGCTCTCCTGCAATTTGACTGTATCTCTAGCCAAGCATCTTTCCCATTTTGTGATATTATTTTAATCAGCTGAACATCACCAGTGTCATGCAACTTGCAATTCCTGGACAAATCTGTTTGGAGTCTTGTAGCTTATTTCCTTCGAGTCTTATAAATAAATTATAGCTCCCAGCACCAAAAGATTTCATTACACTGACAAACGAGCTCCCCAGTCAAAAACATGGGGTGTTTTAGCAGCCCTTTCCATCCCAGCAGGAGGTGGACTGTCCTGGGTGTGGACCTGCACTGACAGAGGACAGCCCAGAACAAGTGGGTCCAACACTTGTTTCAATAGTCAGCCACTCCAGTTTTGAAGCACTGGAGAAATCCACTTTATCATCCTCCATGCATTTCCCAGATGAACTAGGGGAAACGTGTAATCCCTGCACTTTTAGGGTATACTCTTTGCTGGCAGGTGGAGTTTTCAAGTCTTAAAGGATCAGAGGGAAGTTCCCATCTGCTGCTTAGGAGCCACTCAGGTTGTGCCCACTCAGTCTTGTCACGACTCTGGGCTGTGCAGGGTGGCCTCCTCCCTGTCCCTTGATTTGCTCTCTAACTTGTCCTCCAGTTTTATTGTCTCCAGTCTGCTTGCTCACACCACCCAGCAGAAGGAACAGCGTGGAAGTAAGGAAAGCTAAAAGCAGTTTCATTATTATGATAAGCAAATAATGAGTATTTTTGAGGATGAGGAATTTTACATTTTTGATTTTATTTCAGTTATCTTCATTTTCTGGTCTGGCAGCTAAAGTTAACACCTAAAGTTATAATCTATCACACTGCAGAAAGTCATTACTACAGAAATCACCAGTTCAAGATTTGCCCAGCCACACAGAGCTGTGCAGACATGGGAGATTTTTGTAACATTTCAATCACCTTAACAAGGAAAAAAAAAATTGCTAAACCTGTGCTGCACCTTGACTGCTGCTACCACAGACACTCAACTCTGATCCTGCCACCTCTGCATGCAAAACATGCCAAAACATCACCCATAAAAAGCCACGCTTGTGAAAATTAAGCAACCAAACCACTACTAAAGAGGCAGTGCCAGCCCTCCCCACTGCCCCAGCATTTCTCCAGCTGCACCAGGATCTGCTAAGAGAATAAATAAATTTGAAAAGTAACCTGACACATCAAAACCCAATAACAGACCCAGTTCCTTTTCAGCTGGATCTGCTTTGTGATCCAGGACAGCAGAGGAGGGGAAGAAGGGCAGGATCCCCCTGCCAGCAGCTCCAAGCCACATAGCTGGAGGTGTCTGCCAGGGGCACCAGCAGAAAAGCTGTCAGGATCTGCTTAATTGTGTGTATTAGCTCAGGAAAAGAAAAAGCAGTTTGCCTCCACTTGAAATCTGAAAGGAATTCTAAAATACAAAGGGCTCTGATTACAGCAGCTTGGCTGGGGGACAAACATGCCCAGAAGTCAGAGTGGTGCTTTAATGTCTTCCAGTATGTGGAAACAGGATCCCACAGTTTGGCACAACCCTTCTGACTGAAAGGCAATGCCGAGTCTATCACTCCCCACAGCCCTGAATTAGTAGCTAAACGTCCTTCACTCATGAGCCAGCTCATCACCAGCTTCCATGGCTTCAGTTCTCCAGGAACTAACATGTTTGCAGCATTGGCACAGGATGGTTCTTTCTGCAGCCCCCACAAGAGCTGTCCTGGTCAGTAATCCCTGCCCTCACTGCCCTTTCTGAGCTCATTTTCCTGTGACAGGACAAAACACGAAGCAGGTCCACACAACACAAGGTAAGGAGGCTCCTGCCCCATGAGCCACCAGAGCTCTGAACCCCCATGGGACAAGCTCAGCACCTTCAGCCAGAGAACACCAAGAGGCACAGTGCCTCTCATTTATTCTAGTGAGAATTCAGACCATTGTTGCAGCCTTCCCTTCAATTTATTTGAGCAGCTGTTGCACTTCCCTGGTTACCTGTGTTGGGTTTTTCATTTATTTGGGCTTGTAGCTGGTGTTTGCTGCTTTATTTTTAGTTCAGTGGCCTGACTTCAGCTCCCCTGGCCTGTGACATCATTGCAAGGATGGCAGAGAGGAGGCAGCTGTGCTTGTGAGCACGAACAAATGAGCAAACCCAGCACTGAGCACTAATAACCATCATAATCCTGAAGCCTGGAAAGTGCCCCTGCCTGTTAGAGTCAGACCTGAGCCTGACCTTCCTCAGGCTGCACAGCTCATTACAGAGATCAGAGCCTTGAACTCCCTCCCTGTGCAAGCAAAGGGATGGGAGCTTTGGATAACCCCTGTCCCTACTGTACCAGGAAAGATGAGTTGATGTTCAATGACAGGAATAGACAGGAAAAAAAATCAGTTCTCTTGCTGGCAACTGCGTAGTACTAAACTGCTGAAGTGAACTGGAAAGTGTGAGCTTAAAAAAATACTAACTTAAACAAAAAAAAAAAGCACAAACCAGCCCTTTGTCCACCCTACATACCACCTTAAACTGAAATAAGTGTGTCTGAGAGAACAGATCCTGCAGTAATTAGTTCTCTGATGATGTAACTCAGTTGTAGCTGTTAAAGTTTGTGCAGCCCATGATTGGAGTTACTTGTTTTTCCATTCCTTTCAACCTCCTTTTTCAGCACAGGCTCCTCTGGCTGCAGTGCACGAGCTGCTTGCCAAAGATGCCAATAAACATAAAGCAGCAGCACAAGCACACCAAGGGAGTCTGTCTGCCCAGGAAACGTGCCACAAACATGCCATGGCAGCTGAGCAGCCTCAGACATTTCCCTGGCCTGGATCTATTTCACTGCACAACTGTAAAACTCTCGTGAATCCCATTTATACGAGGTGCTTGTCAGCTGAACAGAAAATCACATGTTCTTCATTTCCATGGACACACAAAACCACAGGAACTGCACAACCTGCTAACTCACTGTGGTGACACTTGTGAGTTCCTGACCATCCCCAGCAAGTGCAGAGGGCTTTCTAAATTTACAATTATGCAAAAGATATTTGCCTTCTTTCAGCTGCCTGGGAAGTCTTCATTCATTCCCCGTTTATGATGCACGATGTTTTTTGCTTTAAAAGTTTTCAGAACAGGCTTTTTCTATTACTCTACTGACACAGAGGCAAATATTTAACCAGCAGGGAATAGAAGGATGCCTTCAAGATCCAAAGAAATACAAGTGTTTCTACATCAAAGATCTCATCCGAAAGAGAAACCAGCAGTAAACATGAAATGGAACATACTAAAAATGCTAAAGGGACCCTCTCTGCTCACTAACCTACAGAGAAGTGGCTTCTGCCCCTTCAGCCATTCACAGGTCACCCACCCACCCCAAAGTTCTGCAGCCTCAGTAACACAGGGAACACTTTCCTTTTTCTTTGAATTGCACAAACCACTCTTTACTCATGTTTATTTTTCCAGTGGTTTATAGCACAAAAACCTTAAGGGCAGTTCCACAGGTGCTGACTGGATTCCACTGAACTGGAACAGGGGTGTCATAGCAGAAAATCCACTGCTTTGTACAGTAATGCTTGAAAAGCAATTTTATTCCAACATTGGACACACTTATTCCCTGATCTCTGATTCTCTGATCATCCTTTGCACTACAATGCTGCTGCAAAGAGATAACACACAATGATTGGAACATTTGTGCTTCCCAATAGAGTTTTTCTTTTTTTTTTCTTAGTTGGTCATTGGCCAACTTATAAAGAATGAGAAAATAAAGGGAGAATTAAAACAGGCAGAAGTCTCACATTTAAAATCAATTCCAATTTGGGTTCAGCCCCTGTGCTGAACACCAGCCAAGTTCTTACAAACGAGTCCCACCAATCACAGAAATACCCAGAACTCTTGTTTATAGGCAGAGTTTATCTGATGCCAGAATAATATGTCAAGCACTAGAATTTAATTCTTATTTCCAATATGTTTGGAAAATGAGCACATTTCCATTTCCACAGGTGAATATTAGTTAGATGCAGATCTGCAGATCCTTATTACTTTCACGAGCATTCAGCCTTCTAGTGACAATTACAAAGAACAAATTCCCTGCCTGCAAACCATGCAGCTGCTCTTTGCTGTTCTCCTCTAATCTCATAAACTTGCATTATTATGTCCAGCATCATATGCAGTGTAAGAGGAGTGTTTTATTTAACCCAAAATGTTATATAATAGAACCAGCAGTAGCATCTTCTCAAAGCTTAATTTCCTCTCTTCATGGCTCTCAGCAGTGTCCAACCTATGAAAGTATTTATTCAGTCACACCACCAGCTACATAATACTAAAGATTTCCCTATTCCCCAGCCTTCTCTTGTTGCCTCTCCTTTAACTCACAGGTTCTCTGTAACAGTTTATGGAAGTGAATGGAGGGACACTGATGATTTGGGGGAGTTGTTGTTGTTGGGGCTTGCACAAAATGACCCCCAAGATCCTCAAGGCAGCATCTGACTGCAGAGTGTGACGTACTTTTGTCTCATGTATTTTTTCTCCATTTGTGAATCTTTCAGCAAATTGCCCCATTTTCTGCAAGCTGACAAGGTCTGAGGGAGGACTTGCCTGGCTTTTCTCTCATGGTTTATTTACTGATTGTACCTGTACCAGTGCTCTGTGTTGAGCTACTCAGGGTACCCCCGATTGCACCACTGTGTCAGGAGAGCAGCTCTTCAGACAGAGGGAGGGCAGCAGACAGGCCACAGAGTGCAATGGATTCTGCCATCTCTAGGTACCACAACTTGCAGGAGAATATGATGTTCTTACTGAAAATAGCCCCTATCTAATAGTGTAACAAAACCAAAGCAAGAAACCAGCCACTCTCACATTAACATTTCTGTCTGAACAGCCTTTCAGAAAGCCAAACATGTTCACGTGCCCTGGTTTGAGGGGGCTTCACTAGATATTTTCATATTTAAACTTGAATAAAGACCCTAATCCTTCCCTCTTTATTGAGGTTTAGAGAACACAATTATTGCTGGAAGGTTCACGTGTTTATTCATGAGGAACTCGCCAGTTGAGCCAATGGCTGCAGTTCTCAGCTGGAATCTGAGCTTTGCCTGAAGTTCAGTAAAACCCTTTTACTGCCTTCAAATTACTGCTGTGTCTCTGCAGTTTGTGACTCCAACCCAGAAACTGCTTGTACCTCTCAAGTCGTGCTTCTGTCAAGTCCCAATTACAAGTGTTAGGATTTAATGGTATAATAACACTCCTGCTTTTAAGTACAAACCACTGTCAGACCAGTCAGAAGTAGGAAGAGGCATCAGGAATTACTGTAAGACATTCAAATTTAACAGCTGCTGTGGAGAAGTGCAGGTAGTAAAAGGCTGGTTTTGAATAAAATATGCCACTCACCCATAGAATATGAAATACTGTAATGAATAAATAGATAATTTAAGAAAATCCAGGCTGAAGTCCCTGAGCATTATCATTGGAAACCTGCAGTGAATGAAGGCCAGAAGTTTTCTGAACATTAACATAGAAGTTTTATTGAAGTTTCTGTTCTAAATGTTGGTGATAATATTTGGCACGAAAACCCCATGAGTTCAGAATACTAGAGATACATTAAATTATTTATGGCTGAAAAAGCACAAAATACCAGACCAAATTACTTTGCAAGAGAGAACGGGCCATGCCAGATGTTTCACGACAGTGTATATTTTCAGTCCTTAATTAAAAGAAGAAACAAGAACAACAAGTCCCAAGTCACAATCATTACAAAGCTTTGCAGGAAAAAAAGCTAAATCAAGTCTCTTATGATTCTCTAGGGGCTTAAATTAAGTGCCCAATAAAATGGGCAGTTAACCAGATAAGCACAGATCTCTTCACTACTTTAATTAAATGTGACTCATCTAAGTTACAATTGTCTGAAAAACTTCAGGTGCTGTTTTCAAGGGGGGAAAATCCAGGCTGTGCTATAGGAGCAAAGTTGAAAATTCACACTTTGGAGGTAAAATGTGTAGATAAATACACGACAAGGAACAGACACAGAGAATTTGCAAGGTGCCACACACCTTCCAAGGGAAAGGTAATAGGAAGCAGCAGCATTTCAAGGGAACTGTAAGTGATGATGTATGCAAATGTGCCCTGAACAACAATCCCCCTCAGGAAAGAATAATAGCAAATTGGGACTTTTTGGAAAACTTTGGGGTTTGCTTTGAGAACTAGAATTGAAGTTTTAGAAATTTGCTACCAAAAGAGAATCCCAAAGGATGCATTTCAGGCAGAGCAACAGGACACAGGCTGTGTTACCTCCTGCAGTCCCAGAGTTGTGCCCATGACCTGAAGAGTTCCCAGGCTGCTCCCAACACTGAGCTCAGGGGTCCCAGCTCCCACAGGGGCTTCCCTGGCTGGATGCACCCCAAGAGCACCTTTGGACCACAACAGCAGCTTCCCACAGGGAGCTGTAAATCCAAAGAAAAGGGAATGGCCAAGCTTGAAACTTTGCATCCCCAGGTAGTTTGTCTGTGCATCTGCTACCCAGCTGAGGGTGAAGGCAGACACCAAGGTCAGAGATGGGTGAAGTAAGAACAGAGTTAACTTGTCTGTCCCTTTAAGTCCAATCCCAAATCCTGCCAAGGATTCAAAACACTGTCAGTTAAGTGTTTTTTCATATGACACAGGACTTGAAAGTCTGTTCCAGACTTTCTTCTGGAACAGAAACAATTTCAAGAAGAAAGAAACGCTTTCACTGGTCTGTTGGAAAAGCACTGCAAAAAGGGGTGGAAACTCTCCTGTTTGAAGACACTTTGTTCAATTCACTGCTCAAGGAACCTGGAGAAGTTTTCAAAATTCTTGTGATTTTTTTTCAAATGGAAATTCTGAGGTCCTAACCAAAAAACTCCCTTTGCCTCCCTGGCAATTTTTTCTTGTTCTGTTGCAAAACAGACGAGTCTTTTTCATCCAAAATTGAGAAGCAAATGAAACTACTGAGTGAAATAAACACAGAGGTGAAGATTCTTTGCCCTGGGCAACAAAAACCCCAAGAAAACCCAAAAAAACCCCAAGCAATATCATCACTGAGCCTTTTATGAAGGGATTTCACATGGTGCCCTGTCTGCTGGATTTCTGAGCAGTGCTCTACTGTGTTGTGTGATTATCTGGCATAAAGTGTGAAAAACTACTACAAAGGAGCTGAACAACGTGAGGTGACCCAACCATAATCCTACCCCTGCCTTGGCCATAGCTCGTGTCCACTTGATCTGCACGGGATGAAATCACCTCTCTGGACAAACACCCCCACGACTGTCCTCAGGGAGTGCCCTGATGGCACCTGGGACTGCAAATAAAACACAAGGAGCTTTAAAGCCTGGGTGGGAGAGACCCAACTCTTCACTTCAATGCTCCCTCTACAGCCATTACCAGGTCTCAGGTACCCAAACCAGCAATAACTGCCCAAACAACTCCAGCTGGGCTGGACTTGGCCACATCCTTACTCTGCTGCTTTGCCTTGTGCTGTTGGCAAATCACCTGCCCAAAGGAATTCCTGCCTCATTAAACGTTACAGTTTTTCCCAGTGCTATAGAGGAGTGTTGTGAACTTGCATTAGTATCTGCAAAGTATTTGGGAATTTTGGGCAGAAGATGCAGAATAATTTATTGCAGGTTATGTTCTAATCTCTGCAGGTGTATCTATAGCACAAGGAAAGGAGGAGACACTGGATTTGCCTGCCCTAAAACTTGTGTCACCACAATGATGAAAATCCAGTAACTTTACTTTTACCAAAGTGGGAATTTAGATGCGAATTCAAGGTTTTAATTCCTTTGTCTGAAGCACCACCTGTCATCAACCTGAGTGAAGGACAATCCTAAAACACACTGTCCCAGAACAGGAGCTTGCAACATCAAAGAAGCAACTGCAGTAGATAACATGCAATCTAAACATCTCATCACTGTCAGTTTGTCTGAGATCACTTGTTTTCAACCACCTATCTGTGTTCATTACAACTCCCTTTCCCTTCCAGGATTTTTACTGTTTTTAAGATAAGGGAGGCAGCACCACTAAATAGAATTTGTGCAGATCCCACTTACCCCAGCAGTCATTTTACCTCTGACTAAGCCACAGAAACTGTTCTTGCCGCAGAGTAAATCTGCCCAAAATGATCACTGAGCATTTTGGGCTTCAGGAGATGATCCATTTCACTCCAGTGACATTAAACTACATTTGAACTTTCGAAAACCTAATTTCCGTGTAGATCGATATGGTCAATAGAGGTGTTAAGGGAGAAACAATTACATTTGCTGTACCTGTGCACTGCATGATAACCCACACCCAGGTGCTGGTTGCTGGCCAAAAAAACTCTGCTCTTCTCATGAATCAAGAGGAAACCTTGGTGATAACACTTCCCAGAGGAGAAAAAAAAAAAACCACTGATAGCAGACTCAACCCTTACAGGTGTTAAAAACCTGCAATTCTTTCCTTCAGTGACTTAAATCACTCTGCTCTCACCTTTAGATCCAGAAAGACTCAAATGCTTCCCCCTCCCCTGTCTGTATTTGGCAATTAATTTTCTGGGATATTAAACCAACAATTATTATTGGTGCCACAGCTCATCTATGTCAGTGATCTGTGATCAACTCAAGTTCTCTTCAACATGTAAATATTCCTCAGTAAACCTAGCAACACTGGATTTATGGAGAAAACTGTCAGCTTCTCAGGGAAGAAACTATATCTGCTGAAACATTTGTGCAGTGTGTAGTAAAACATAACCTTGATCCAAATATAAAAAGTGTTTAGGTAGGAGATGAAAGGGGTGGTTTCTTGAATTAGAAATAATATCCTAGCCAGGAGTTATTCATGAAAGGGGAATCTTAATATTTACTTAGGCTTTCAGCAGCACTGATTTGCACTAGAATTTATTAACTTTTCAAATATTGCACAAATATGTACCTGGATACTAAAATGTTACCCACTAGAAGTTTACCAGAAATACAGTCTGTCAAAACAGCACCTATTTTAAGCCTAGAACTGGGCTTGATTCTGCTTCACCTGAAGTCAAGGAAAAAACTATTCATTTCCATATTAAAAAGTAGGGTTTCCTTATAGACAAGAGGTCCAGAAAAGAGTTATCATAGACCCTGAACAAGGCCACTTCACACTATGTACAATAGTTAATGTATTTTAGATGTTTGTTCTACATTGATTGGAAAGTCCTGACAAGGCATAAAACTCTGCAAACAATCCATGGCATGGCACAACAAAAGTTTACTACAAGCCTTCTCCCTGCTAATTTTTCATGTAGGATCATTTCTATTTTAATAAATTTAGTTCTGAAAACCTGAATCCAGCTGAAGTTTCCTCCAGGGGGAAAAAAAAAAAATTCAGATTTTTTTACACAACAAAAGTTACCCATTTTTACAAGATATCAGGCTCACAAACCTGCCTGGAAAATTTGCAGTTGAATGGTGAAAGGGCAAAATGCATCCAGTACCAGGGATCTGAAAGTCTTTCAAATGGAAACAGGGATGTGGCCCTGGAAAAGAACAGGTGTTGCAGGGACAAACACACAGTTGTGTCTCTGGGGCACAGGGCTCATCAATAATGGATACCCCGGCATTCAACTGGATCCCTTCCCCATTTCAGTTTGATACAGCTTGTTCATCTTCAGTAGGTATTTTTTTCCCCTTGAGGGGCCCCAACACTTTGTTGTCACCGTTCCTGAAATGTCTTTGCTGGCACTTGGCCCAGGCAAGTTGTCACTGAACACACGCCCCGATTATTCCTGCACAGCACAGAGGGTTTGACAATTCTGATAACAAACAAGTGCTGGATGCACAAGGAACAGTGACTGCCCCCCACGTTCTAAACACTTAAAATGATACCCTGAATATTTACAAGCCTCCAAATTGAACTTGGCACAATAAGAACCTCAAGGAAAAAAAATCCTCCCTCCTCTTTTGCAGAGGCTGTGACACCTGATTTTCACTCTGAATACTCCAGTGTGCAAAGAGCCTCGGATGTTCATCTGGAAACGGTCAGTGAGGGTGCATTTGGTTAGTCTGGGTTGCTAGAAACCTACTAATTCTTGGGTTAAATTTATGCCCAGTCACCTGTTGTACCTCTGGGCTTGTTTCAAAGCTGTTGTCTAGGCTATGCAGCTGATTTCTCTCTATTTTACCCATGCTCTAAGTTACACAGAGCCTCCCTCTCTGCTGGCATTTTGCTCAGTCACACTGAGGTGTAACATCCAAAATTGACAGATCTCATTACTAGTTTCCAGATACCCCAATTTCTCCTCATTAGACTCGTCTGTACCAGAGCAACCTGCCAACCTAAAAACCATATGGTTTCCCTTCACACACTTGGAGACCCTACTGCTTCCCTGCACAGGAACACTCCAAACAACATATGGGTATGGAATGGATACACTTCCTAGAGGACCATAACACCAGCTTAGCTTGCACCAATAAGTAAACTCCATCCAGCTTCATCAGACATATCCTAGAATATTTTCCCACTTTCACCCTGCTGGGAATTCCCAGGGGTCCCAGGATCCCCTTTGCAAAGCCACAATCTACGTGACACCATGATTAAAGTGTTGCAACCAGCCCTTTGCAATGGCACTGATCAAACTCGGAGCCAATTCCTGACCATGAATTCAAATACAGAAACTTTCAATTCTTTCAGTTCAGTTGGAAGCTCCTTACGTAAAACAAAAGTTAATTTGCTGTGCCTTTATATTCACCTTGAAAACCAATGGCCAGCACACTAAGCCTCCAGCCAAATCCCACCTGGCCTTCATTATTCCTCCTGTGAATTAAGTTTACAGCTGGAGCCACACAGTGGCACATTCAAGGAATCAATGCCCAACAGTGGCACTGCAGAAGGTTTTAGCACCTTGGCTGGAGAGCCAAAAGAAACTGTTCTCTGGCACAGAGGAGGAACTGGCAACACAATGTTTGCTGCATGTTTATAACATAACTTAAAGATTTCCTGTCAAGGTTAAGCTTGTACAAATGGCAAGAAGGACTTGAGGACCCTGAAGTGGTGGGAGATTTTGACACAGTGACAGAACCTTAAGCAAACAGATTAGAATGGAAACACAAATGCTGCTGTGACAAGCTTGTGCCCTGAAACAGAGATTATTCTGTGCTTGCAAATATACTTGGGGCTGAAGACAAACTTTTACTCATGTTATTGGTTTTGAGGTTTGTGTTTCAGCTCAAATTCTCTGTGGGAACGGTTTGATCTCTTCAGTGCTACTACATTCCCAGAATCGAGTCAAATCCAATAATGTGGTGCAACTCGAAAATGGCATATTTGTTTCTAACTCATTTCTGAACGATTTTCATTATTGCTGTTGAAGATGTAAGGATCAGACAGTCCTTGTACCGAACACTTTGGGGGTTTTCTATAAAGGTTGGGAAATTCTGTAAGGGAAGAGCAGTAACTTTATGCTGCTAATCTGACCACAGATCTAAAGACTGCATCAGCACCTAATAAACACGCAATAACATCAGCTTCTGTGGGAGGATGGAAGGAAGAAATGAGGCTCACAAAGTCAGCCCTGGCATTATCTAACCCATAGACAGCGTCAGGGGGACTGGAGGAGTTAATGTGCAGTTCCAGTAACTGCCAAGCAAGGCTCTATAATCAAGGGAGCCATTTAACTTGTCAAAAGCGAGAAACATTCCACACCAAAGTGCTGCCTTTCATTTATGCCCAGAGAAATCCTTCTAATAGCTTCTAATAGCAATGTTTAAAGGACTTTTCTTTGGAGCCCCGTTGTACCACGCTTCTGCTCTTTTCATCCTCTTGCAAAGCCCCCACTGAGAGACCAAAGCTATAATTTCTTCTGCTGATAAGTGCCCCATAGGTTTAGCTGACCTTTAGAAGAGACATTCTTTTCCCTCACCATCTCCTCTGAAGCACCTTTTCCAGAGCACACCCTGTGGGTCCAGGACTTCTGGTGCCACGGAAGAGGGACAGGCAGACACATCCCACAGCACCAAGGACCTCCAGGATCTCCCAAATACTCCTTGCTCAGTGGGGTGGGGGCAGGAACATGAGAAAAACATTCCTAGAGATGCAGAGCAAAGAGCACACCAAGCCTCTGACATGGAATTCTGCCACCTTCCCTGGTCAGAGCTGCACTTCCCAGCAGGACCTGGAGCCCAGGCTGCTGAAGTCTGTTATTAGCCCTGTGTGGAGCCATGGGCAAGTCACAGGGACCATCATTGCAAGTGTCCCCTCACACATCAGCCTGACCTGTGTCTTCACTTGAGGCAGCCTGGGATTTCTTTGGATTTAAAGAGAGGTGATTCACAGGCCAGTCAAGCTCTTCCTTAGAGCAAAACATTTCTGTTACCACAAAATAAAGCAACTAAGAAGGGCTTTTACAGTATCATGGGCTCCCCACACACAGATTCAAAAGCAGAGCCCACCAGCCAGGAGGGAACAGTTCACTCAGGACAGGAACCATGAGCCAGCTCAGGAATCCAAGGGACTTGCCATGGCAGAGACCTGGTTAGATGAGCAAAGCTTAGCTGATCCCAGCAGCTGAGCTGCACAGACTGCCTGGGAACCTGGGAACTCTCCCTCATTCCCATGGATGTGATCCTGCCTGGGACACTTCTATCACCCTGCACGTGTAATTCAGTCACACACATCCCCTGGGTTTTCTAGGCACAGGAACCCCAACTTGCATGGAGAATTTTATTTGATTTTATACAAGTCAGGCAGATCAGCACCTTTCTCTCCTGTATTTACCTCCCAAAACCCACATGGCAATGTCTCTCAGTTTACCAGACTGAGAAATTGCAGTTTCCTTTTCACTAATATATTTGAAGACCTTCATTTAATTAAATTACATTGAAGTCTACGGGATCCCTAAATTAAAAAGCTGTCCTAGAATTGCAGAGTAGAATAATGATTTAAACTATTCCAAACAATGAAAAGCACCAATTGCTCAGCCTGCCAGGCCCCAGAGGAGTCAGCAGAGCCTGGCAAGGTGAAGTGACAAGAAATCCTACATTCCAATTGCACAGAACAAGGAGAGAAGGTGGTGTCAGGAGCCAGATCAGAGACAAGCTCCACATTCCTCTCTATTTATTCCTTGATTTGTTAAGTGTTGTCCAGTTAAATGTTTTAAAAGCAGCACTGTGGACAACCTGAACGTTTCTGCAGCTCCACTCGGAGCACTGTTTTTAATCACTTCCTCAAACAGGGGAAAACAAGCCACTTTTGTTACCTGACATTCAAAGCCAACAGGCAGCATGATTAAGATGAAGCATCTTTGGGGTGACGTGGGAGAGATGTGCTGAAGTAATGGCTGGGTTGGGGTTTTTAGAGCCCTGTTGAGCCACTGCCCCAGAACACACAGAAATGGGCACTGAGGGAGTTGTGGTCCCTGTGCTTTGGGACACAGGACACACGGGCTGCACTGCAGCAGCAGGGATGGAATGAGCTTTCCAAAGATGCTTTGCAAACAGAGGCACTTATGTAAAGATTCTAAAAAAGTAATAAATTCTGTAGTAGAGAGGGACAGAGAGCCCAGCACAAATTAATCATCACGATTTCAACAGCTCCATGTGCACCAGACCTTATCCTGGCACTGGTGTTTAGTGCAGCTCTAAGTCTTTGCACAATTAACTTCCCTATAAAGAAAATGCAGAAAGCATTAATGATTGTAATATCTCCTTAACTAGCAGTAAATACAGGTGAATCAGTCACACCAACCAACTCAGAACTTCTAGTGCTCACAACACACTAATATATTGCTAATTAAGAACCATCAGCCTTGCTTTTAATTAATATATTGGCTTGCTTGAGATTTAATTCAAATTTTACCAGCTCTCATTTTTCCAATTCAGAACATGTACCAGGCAAGACTACACAAAAGGAAAAATGCAGCTATTCCATCCACGTTTGTGGAGATAAATTCAGGATTTTAGCTCCCAGCTCATTCTACCTTTGAGATTAGGACGTGAATGTGAGAGAAAAACAAAGACAATGTTTGTGGCCATGTGCACAGGTTACACAGAGTTACATCTCTTAGGGTGGGAGAACAGTTGTTTCTGGGAAGTCTCATTTGCTTGCAGACACTGGCCCAAACTCAGCTCCAAGCTGTGAGGCCCTGGGTCAGACCCCATTTGTGCTCGGTGCTAATCATCCTGGGGCTGCAGATTTAAAAGGAAATGAAACTCTCCTCACAGGCATCATGTTTGTAAGTGTCCTCCCAGCCATCAGCACCAGGCATTCCACAGCCATTCCTCCTGCACACAGCCCAAATCCCTGTGCCTTCAGCCCCAGCTGGGAGATGAGAAGAAGACACTGACAATAACACTGCAAAAATCACATCAGGACCTACTCTGGAGCTTCTCCTCACTTGGAATAGCAGCCAGTTTGCACCTATTCAGAGATTAAACTAACAAAGGAGCCAGAAAAACAGTCCTAATTAAAATCACAAATTCACTGAAGTTGGTAAAGACCTCCCAGATCACTGAGTCCAACCTGTGCCCAATCCCCACCTTGTCACCCAGCCCAGAGCACTGAGTACAACATCCAGTGGTTCCTTGGACACCTCCAGGGATGGGGATTCCACCACCTCCCCAGGATGGACATTTTCTTGCCTCCTTGTACACTGAGCAAGCAGTGGAAGGACAATAATTATTCTGGAGTATTTACAGCCTGAGAGAGTCAGGTAAAGGCTGCACAGGTGACTCCATGGGCACCAGACCCAGAAGAACTCAACATTCCCAGGTGATTTGGTGCCTCTGGCTTCAGAGATCCACCAACATCACAGAGCTTTGTCTTCAGGAGTTTGTGAACAAATTCTCAGGGGGCAGGATTCCTTCAGTCCTCTGTCTCATGAAGTGTAAAAGCTACAGACTAAATCAATGAATCACTGGTTTAGAAAGCTATGTCCAAAGGCAAAATGAGAACTACTTTTGCTACATCACTGCATTTTTAAAAAAAATACAAAGACCACTGAGTGGATCCTCCCATCTGCTTTATTCCCTGCTTGGATCCCCTCAAAGCTCTGAACAAGCTTCTGAACAACTTGTGTGTTTAACAGCAAATACCCTGAAGAGCTATTGAGTTGAGAGTCAGAAAGCGTCAAATATAACCTCATGAGAATTTACCTAGAGGCAGAAGAGGGAGATGAGAAACAAAACTATTTCCATTTTTCCTTGCTAGAAACAGAAAAGTATCCAAGTGTTTTGCATATATTAAAACTGAACAGAGAGATGACTTTAAACTGCACAGAAACTTCAGTTTCACAGAGTTACTTAAATCATATTTTCAGTCCCACTTTAATTCCCTCTCTACAATATTGGTTTCCTGTAAGACTGAATATTGTCAGGAACAAGAGATTTCCAGGGAGTGTAGTGGAGTTGCATCTGAGAACTGATAGGAGTAGGAAATCAGTCCTTCCTATGGACAAAATGGAAGCACACGATCATTAATTACTCTAATTAGCCCATGACCTCACACTGCTATAGAGAATGCTGCCAGCTCACAGTAAGTGAATCACCTTCAGTGGGGGAAAAAGTAAAATAAAACCTTGCCTTTCCCAAGATGGAGCTCAGAATGATCCATGTGAGATAAGCAGGTCTTTGCCATTTACAGCAATTTCCTCTGGGGAAAAAAAAAAAGGGATTCCTGTCTTAAAACTGTGTTAAACTGTCTTGAAAACAACACGAAGAGTTCATTTCCCCAACAATATGGTAAAAAGAGAGTTAATTGCCATTGTGTGGCTGTCTAAGGGCTGTCAGTCACTGGGTATGATGTGTATCCACACAGGTGATACCATGTATTAGTACCCCTTCTCAAAAGAATTCTCTCCATGGCACATCCCCAGGGAAAGAGAAGCTCTCCCCAAAGAGAAAAGGTTCTCCAGAATCTGACCCATTTTATCTTCTGAAAGGAAAACAGCAAGAGTTCTTCAGCAATTAGGTTTTTTTCCAGGGGAATTATCCAGTGATGGAAACACCCCAGGGCTGCAATCCTTCCCAGTGTATTCCTTGAAGGGCTGAAATCCAAATACTAGGATGCCTGGGAGGGAAAATTAAGCAGAAGGATAGAAATAGAGACATTAAGAAGGACAAATGTTCTGTTGGTAGGCAGGCTCCCGATGAAAGGGGGATTATGATGATTAAAGAAATTGTAAGAAAACAACTTTAAACAAGGAGAAAAAACTCCCCACATTACAAGAAACAAATCCAAACACAACTGTCCTGGCAGGGAATGCTCCATCTCCACTGGGTCCCTTACATGGCAAATCCCTCCCAAACCCCAGCCCTTTGTTTGGATTTCATGTGCACAAGTGCTCTGTCCATCTTCGTGGGTCACTCATGTTTCCCCTTTTATCTCAGGGACTTTCACATTCATTTTAAGGTCTTTTTGGGGGAAGAAGCACAGCCTGGCTTATGTCTCCATGGCTTTGCCAAGCAGGCAGTAAGTCCTGTACACTGGCACCAACAACTCATCTTCCCTGCTCTGGGGATCAGGTTTGTCAGGACATGGAGCAGCAGGAACAGGTGGACACGTCCTGCAAAACAACAGGGCCAGAAAAGGGTGTTCAGGGGAATAAAGTATGTTTTCTGTTATGAACTTTTATAATTTTGTGGTAAATTAAGATAATAAATCACCTCAATTTACTCAGAGAGCCAAAATTTCTCCCCTAATGGACAGGCTCTCCCTGCCCTCTCCAAGTTGTGGGAAGTACCAGCTCCACCCTTTTATCCATCCATGGAGGATCATAGAAACATGGACAGGACAACCTCAAATTGTGCTGATAAATCAAATTGCTGCTGATTTATGCTGCTTTAAACAGAAATACATCACTTCACCCACTTTGCCACGGGCCCCTTCTCTTGAAGAAGCCACCTGCCATCTCCACTGCAATTCCAGTGCTAGGACAATATTTGGCACAGAATGATGAGGCAACAGTACAAATGCATTACTCCCAGGTCTCCACATGCTGATCAGCTATTTAACCAGGCAGCTATTTTTAGCTCTGCCAAGCAATCAGGATGCTGTTCACAAAACACTTTACCTTAAAATAAAATTGCTTTCCTCGGATGACATTGTCAGGCCCTTTTCTTTTCACCTTTAAGGTGAAACTTCAAATAAAAAAAAAAAGATAAGGTAGTCTATTGTGAAAGTAAAGACTGTTCTTAATGGTGGAGAAAAATGAATGTGTAATAGCCTAAATTTTACTTTAATAATAGCAAGTGATAATCACTCTGGGAAAAGATGTTCAGACACAATGGACATAAGATAACAGGGAGGAGGGAAGCTAGTCAAGAGTAAAGAGAGGAGAGGCATTGCCTGCCACCAGGCATTTTGAGGAGGCCTTGGAAGATGCCATTTCCATGGCTACAGCCTCAAACCACAGAAGGTTCAGCTGGTTTAAGGATCTTCAGGGTCTTCACCCCATTTAAGAAGTCTCCTGCCTTCAGAGCCAATTGACTGCCCAGAGCCTCAGTGCAGCTCTCACACTCAAACCCCAGCTTTAACAACACAAATACCAAACCATCTAGATGTTTTTTCTGCCAGACTCTTACCCTGTTAGTACCTTTCCCTTCTCTCCTCCCCTCTTGATCCCTCAGATCCCACACACAAATACACTTTCACTCTCTCCCAGTCTCTAAAAGCCCTTCTCCAAAATACCCATTTTTCTTGAGCTGTCCACTCTCCCTAATCCCCACAAGTCCTGACACTTTCATCTTCTCAGGCTTAGGATGAATGAGACCATCTGAGGTTTCAAGAGATTTGCAGCCAAGTCTGATTCCTGCTCTGGTCTTTGGGATGTTTATGTAGACCCAGAGAAATAGCATTTACAGCAGAGTTAGCCTGGGTGTTACAGAGCATCACTGAGATAAGCCCTGGGTCTGCAGCACAGAGTGACAGACTCATTTATGGAGCAGGACAGAACAAAACCCAAACAACTGAATGCCAAGTGCTCAGTGCCTCTCAGGACATCAGCTGAAGAATTGAGCAATAACCAATGTTACATTTGTGTTACCAAAAACCAGAATGGGCACAATTAACCTTGCAAAGTGACAGGAGAATTCCGTGCTCTATCACAAATCACCTTCTCCCTCAGCACAGTTTTTGGCTGTCACACAGTCCCATTTGCAGAAGGGATTCATCTTTATCTGAAACTGTAATTGAATGCCAGTAGTTACCTTGGTGACATTTAAAAATCCATCCCTGTGCTTTGCTGTCAACACTTTATAACACAATAAAGTGCCTCATGGAACAAGTCAGAACACAGCTTAGGGAATAGTTCCTATGACAGCTACATGGATCAAGGAGGTGGCAAAGATCCCCAAATGTCAAATGGACAGTAGCACACAGGTAAAGAAAGGCCAGGCTGAAGTCAGTGCTGCTCCTAAAGCTGTGCTGAACTGCAGCTCAGAGACCAGCTCCAGACATTTCTGTAATGAAACAAAGTCTCCAGGTCCTCTCATTTTCACTGAAATTGCCAAGAACTCTGGAATTTATTATGCAATCAATCCAGTTGATTCCAGCAGACCTCTGCTGGGACTAATCATTAAGAGTGAGGGAGGAAGAGCCCCACTTCCTGTGAACGTTGTTTGTTGAACTTCAGATATTAAATAAGAGTAGGGAATTTAATTACCAGTCAAAACAGAGGGTTCCCATTCTGTCTGTGACAGCTCCTCTGTTTGCTTTCAGATCCTGGAAGAGGGGGTGCTGGGATCACATTCACCCTTAGCCTTTCCAGATTTACTGTCCCTCAGACACCCAAAGAGATTTGTTTCGTTGTCACTGGTCCACAACCACATGCTCTGGGTCTCACAACAATTAGGGAGAAGAGCTTGGCTGAAGCAGAGGGTTGCTGAGGAAAGCCCCCACTCAGTTCTTTCCTCAGGAATGCCCATCTCCATCTCTTCCTCCTGTGCTCTTGCCTTTTCCATTCTCTCCCCTTAAGTTTGCTTGGCCTTTCCAGCCTCTTCCAGGCTTTTCTGCTTCCTCCCAGTTGCCCCAAGCAGCAAAGTCTCCTCCCCAGCACACAGACCTCAGGCACTTCATCATCGACCATCGGGGCTGTGGCACAGATGATCTGGGCCATTGGTCCCTAAAGCAGGGAATTAATTCTCTTTTGTTGTAGAACTAAGTCTGAGCACCAGTTTGTTTGGAAAATGCTGCACAAACCAGCTGTCTGCAGCTTCCCTCCAGCCCTTGCACCACGTGAAAGCTGTCCATGGCTCCTGGAGATGTCCCATATCTGCACTCCAAAGTCCTCAATCCAATACCCAGGAGACAAAAAACAGTTTGGAGTGTTCTGAAGATGAGACTGAGCTTTTAAGCTGCTCCTGAATTATCAGTAGAAGCCATCCAGTAGAAGAATGCATTAGAAACCCAGGTTATTTATTTTGTTAAAGAGCATTTTCTACTCACACAAGGGTGATGGACCTCCCCTAAACACATTCAAGATATGAAAAGGGAAAGGGTATGTGTCTCAATCAGAAAATGCAAAAAAAATTGTGGCTTTTTGACACTCTCTAAACATGTGAGAAATGTTGCCACATTTGCATTGGAATTTCAACACGAGAACAAAAACACAAGTGAAATTGATAATAAAAACATGGCTGGGAAAGACAAACAAGGTAAATGAAGAGATTACAATCTTGCCCTTCAGTAAAGTCCTTCTCACCTTAAATCCACTCTGAGTAAAGATAATCTTGCCACAGGAGACCACAAAAGAGAAGTTATTTGCATACAGAATAGGCAGAAAATTAAACTGCTGTGGAAAACTAGAGCTTATTATGCAAGAAATGTGATAAGCTAAAACATACAAAAAATCCTCCTCGAGATCTGAACAACATGAGCTAAAAATACCTCCATTGCATGTCATTTACAAATTCAAAGGGTTGTTTAGGCTGTGTTTAGATTGTGATCAAACAACACTCGATATATTTTTTCTTCCACTTATGATTAAAGATAGTGCTGGATTTTAGGTGTTCTGATTGCTTTCCTCACTTCAGTTTTATTTCTATTTTTAATTTGCACTTGATGTTCCTGCACCTTACCTGAGAGCAAGCAGCAGCACTGGGAGGGGACCAAGGGAATATCTGGATACTGTGGAATTGGCCACTTTTCTTAGTAAAGGGACAGGAGCGATGGTGCGGGAGCAGCCTGGGAACTGCATCCTGATTTCCACAACCAAGGGCTGAAGATATTGTGTTCCCAGCCTTTATCTTTGCTCCTTTTGTTCCTCACAAATGTGCTTTGCAGGTGCAAGGCCCAAGTCACCACCTGCAGACACCTTCCTGTAGTCCCAAGTGTGTTAAATGTCGCAGATACCTCTTGTGCCAAAAAGTTTCTACATCCAAAAGTTCCTAAGACTCCCAGGCCCTCAGCATTCCACTGGTGTTGCACCACACATGACACCCATCATTCCCTGGAAGTGGCCCAGCCCTGGGGCAGGTGACAGCCAGCACAGGGCAGGTGTCCTGGAGCTGCACATCAGAAATGCTGTGCAGGTGCCTGGGCAGGGGAATTAAGAGTCTCAGCACAACTTTTCAAACTTTTCATTCTTTCCAGCTGCAAAGAAGAGAGCTCAGTGCCGTGATGAAAAATTCTTGAACATAAATTACCATCATTTTTCTGTTACATAACATGATTTATCCAAAGCATGCACTGGGCTCATTCCAGTTTCCACTGAAGTCAATAGAATTATAAGTGTTCGGCACCTCTGAAAAATCAGGACATGCTTATTCATGGGTATAATTTATGGTACCCAAATTAGAACAGTCTGTCCTTAAGTTACCAGTGCAGAATAGGATGGTTTCTCACTCCTTCCCCTTCTTTAAGGACATTAATGGAGCAACACTAGAATTTACCCCCAGATCTTCAGTGCCAGCCTAGAACAGGTCAAAGTTAAACCACAACACAAGGCATGTGAACTAATGATCCTGGAAATAGATTCTGCCCATCCAGGAGATCAAATTGGCTTCAACCAATATTTTTGCCTATGTGAACCCTTCCTTCCATGAGGTTTCAGAAAGGAATAACTGCCAGAGATGTTTCAACACAAGTGTGTTCCAAGTTATGCCTGAAGAGTGGCCATCATCTAGCAAGGACATCAGGAAAGCCAAACCAGAAAGCAGCAGAGTAGGAAGTCTTCTGTACTGACAGCTCTGTTCATCCTCGTGGCCATTTTCTCAAGGAAGCACTGTTTACCAGCCCCTCTTCTCATGTCTTTTGGACAGAACCTTTTTTCCCCCTGGATGTGCTCTCAGAACCTTCATTTCCTCCTGGATGTGTTCACAGCTTTGGTTGATCAAGCGTGGCAGTAAAAATCCAGCCCTGGATTTTTTGCTTCTTCAGAGCACAGCAAACATGGAAATCTGCAAAACACAGCTCAGCCTTGCTCAAGGCCCCCAGGATCTCTCCCGAGGCACTGAATCAAGGTGGTTGTTTGTCTCAAGCTTCCCTATGAAGTGATGAATCAAGGGGGTTGTAAAGAACCCAGCTTTGGGTTATTTCGGGATGCTGAGGAGTTTGGGACTGCTACACAACCCAGATATCCTCAACCTGCACCCTGCAGGTGGGCACCAGGTCAGCCCTGCCAGACAAACTCTCATTCCCTCAGCGTGGGGAGGGAGAAGTGAAACTCCTGGGCTGGGAATACACCAGAGCCGGTGGGAAGATGATATTTTCCTTACCCCAAATTCACAGCTCTTGTTTTCCTCCTGTCCCTGAGCCCCACACGGGATGGGCAGATGGGTCCCACCAATCCCTCCATGCCACGGTTGCACCACACAAATGTGCTTGAAGGAAAACTCCTGCAGCTCCAAGAGCAGGGCTATTATGGGAGTCCAGAAACAACAGCTTGTGTGTTCACATTTCCATTCCAAGTTTCAGATTTCTTCAGAAAACAGGAGGCCAATCTAATCCCTTTGACTTTGAATCCCTCAGAGGAAGGGCTGCCTAATGTGCCTGTCAGGCTGAAAAAGGGACACAGACCTTGTCCCCCTCAGCACTGCTCCAGACCAGACTCATGCCACGTCCACCCCACATCCCCGGGCTCTGAAAATCAAAAAGGACTTTGCAAGAGATCTATTTGCAGGTGATCAGACAGCATGAAATTCAGTGATTAAACAGAGCTGGCACATACTTTATCAGAAGAGATAAAAACCCAAGAGCAGCACTGAGTTTTGAAATTGCAGCATTTAAGTTAAAAATATCAGGTTGAGGGAATTACATAAACTCAATATTTTTTTTTTAAAAGTTCCTAAACCTAACAATCCAAAATGACCTAAACCACACAGCACACCTAAGCCACCTGAAAAGGACCTTCCTGAAACCCCTCAGATGTCATTTCTTTCTTTGACTCAAGTGTGCCAGATAATCTGAGACTTTGTGTGCAAAGACACCCAGCAGCACGTGGTGAGAAGGTACCAACCTTCAGAAGGAACATTTGTTTAAGAAATGGCATTTCTGGAACAATATCCCCCAATTTCTTTATTCTTTCCTCCGTGTCTTCCAGCACTGGTCCCCCTGCCCCCTGGGGCCACCTTTGCACCCTGCCTTCCCCAGCTCCATGAGGGAACAAACAGGTCCCTACACCAAAGGTCCATTTAATGGATACATTTTTCTCTGGAAATTCTGTTCAGCCAAGGGTTGGCGTTTACAAGGTCCCTCCAACCTCAGGGTGAATAACCTTCAACAGCAGGATTCAGCCCAAGGGTTGGAGAGCACAGTGACCCCGTGTTCCTGGGGTCACACACATCCCTTGGCTCCATCACTCCCAGTGTGGACCATTTCCAGAGTACTCAGCACATCCAGGCTGTTAACAAGGGACACTCCTGTCTCTGGGGAGGCAATAGAACATGCAGAAAGCCTCCTTTTTCACCTCATTTTGCATTTGTGCACCACATCCAGCCCACATCCCTTCACTGTTGTGACATCTGAATCCTTGCACATTCTGTAGAACAATCCATGTTCACTGGTTTATCCCCCACTATTCCAGGAACAACTCCCCCCTCCAGCCAAGCAACATATGGCCTTTAATCATCTGCCCAGAGGGAAGGCTCCAGGCTAGAGATTGAATGACAAAACTGGAAAATAAACGGGCAAGAAATTTCTGCACCGAAGTTGTTTCCTACAAGATTTCAGCATGAACTGAAAAATACCATTGGCAAAATTAAAAAGCTTTTTCATCTTTCAGCCAATTCACAGAGAAAAGGTGATGGATTTCCTCACACCCTACTTGATGTCTATGAAACCAGTAAGATCTGAATGCTCCTCAAAGGCCTCAGACTCCTCAAATGAGGCACATACAGTACTTGCAACAGCTTCCTAGAGCTGCAGCTCGATGTACTCAACCACAACGTTATGACAATATTTAACTTGTTTCATGGGAGGAGGTGTGGGAATGCTTTGTGGAGCTCAGTGATTCACCAAAGCAGTGCAGGGAGTGCAGAAACAATGGGGAATTGTTCTTTTAGGATTGCTAACCCATTACTACAGTTTTATCATGTGCTCAGGTAATGCAGCAATCAAACCCCAAAAGACAGGAAACCCTTTACATTAACCCCCCAGCACTGAAGAGCTCACAGCAGTCTTAGAGCAGCAGTGCTGGCCCAAGAGACACAGCAAAGCCCAGATAACAACTGGAGGATCTTCTCCAGCTCAGCAACAGCCTCAGACCCTGCACCACTTCTGAGCAAGGGAGTCTGATGTTTGCAAGAGAAGAGACCTACCCGTGAAGTGGCAATGATTGATGATCCTTACCTTGGGGACATGGAAAACTCCACCACCGACCCTTGTTGGTGGCACTTCCTAACACAATAAACTGCCCTACTCTGAATGAGCTTCCACAGCAACAAAGACCTTCTTTCTCCACACCCAGCAGTCTGATGCCACCACTTGACCAGCAGATCCTTTGAGATCCTACCTGACAGGGAGGGGAACCGTCCAGCAGAGCAGAACATATGGCTCAACTCAACCTGAAGTGATTTGATGAAGAACCAGATTCAGGCCTTGCCCTCAGGAAGCAGTTTCTAGAATGTGACCTTAAAAGAATCAATCAAAAACTTCCCCCAATTTTAAAGCCCTAATGGCCATTAGGGTGAGTCTGAATGGTACAAGCTATAACTCAGGATAGTAGTTGTGATTTTTTAAAAAATTATTCTATCCACTGAAAACCAAAATTAACACATTTCTCACAAAATTAAGGGTCTCAACCAGTACTTCAGATACAACTATTTCAAGAGTCCCTCACATCCTGCATAATATAACATTTCTGTGTCCTTATTGCTGCTCAGCAGTGTGAGGGCAGGCAAAGCCAGCAGTGCTTTGAGCAGAAGACATCCAGGTTCTGTCCATTGCCAGCTACATCACTATGAGCAAAGTGACCTGTTTATTGATTCCAACACACACGTGGGTGGTTTAACTTGAAAAAACTAATATTAGGCATCACGTGTTACAAAGTAAACTTTTCACAGGGAAGATGTTTCTATAGTAACTCATGTTTTTCTAGCAACACATTTCACATCAGGGTTGCCATGGAAACAGGACTATAGAGACGTGTTCACCAAATAAGTTGTCAATAGCTTCTCCCCCAGCCTGGTGTGCTCCATGCATGTCAACCTAAGGGTGAGCACAGCACCCTGTGTCTATCCAGGGAGACTCCTAACAGGAGTTATTCTCCCAACAGGAGTGTGAAATGTTCCCTGCCCACATGAGAGCATAATTTCCCCCATAGAGTTTCATGACCACGTTTTTCAAGAGTCAGTGAAGTGCTCACTTCTGGATCAGGTTGTAACCCCATAGAACTCAGAGCTGTTGTACAGAAGGGTATCAGTGAAACACCCTCATCTGTAGGAAAACAGTAAAATCACTGTGCTGGAAACACTGAGCTGTTAAACCTCCTAGAAACCTTGGTGTTCATGGTTCGTGTCAAAGGGATGTCAGCTCACTCCAGCAAGAAAACTGACTCCCTCTGGGTTTGAGCTTGTATTTAGGCTCAAACATTCCCAAGGGTAACACACAGACTCCCACTCACCTCAAAGGAAAGTCTCCAAAAAGATCACAGCTCTAATCTGGCATTTACATAGTAGCTGGGATTTTAATTACTATTTGTTCAGTACCTTCCCATTCATTCAGCAGCAGCCAAATGTACACCTTCAGGACCATCACTGCTCCTGACCTTTGCTTTGCCTTCTTGCCCACTCTTTCATTTCTCACTTCTCTTCCCTGAAGTGGTTTTCCCTCGCAGCTCCCTCCACCCCTCCACTCCCCAAACCACCAAGAACTAGATGCTAATTTTCATTTCCATCATCAGCCCTTTCAGTCTTCACCTGTTACTCCTGCTTAAATAAAAGCCAGAGAGAATCTGGTGAAACAGCTTAGAGGAATTTATGGGGAAGGAAAAGGAGCAATTTACTCAAGTGCCATTATGGAGAGGTTCCAACTCAAAACCTGCTTCAAAAAAAACCCCAAAAGTAAAAAAGACAAAACACATGATGCTGAGACCTAGAGAGAGTGAGACTGAAATTCCCTTGCTAACTCCATTCCAGTGGTGACTCTAATGCCTTTTAGCTGGGGGAATATCCAGGCTCAAAAGGCTCCAGCACTACAGCTCCTATTCCCACCAGTACTTCCAGTGCTGGTTTATACTCTCAGTTCCCTGCACTCAGTATGTTGAGGTGCAGAACTTGGTGCTGGCACACGACATCTGCACTTAATCCAGGGAAAAATAAGCGTCAGAGTGTTAACAGAGGTCCTGTGCAGATGGACCCAGGGCCCCAGTAGAAGAGCCCTTTCTGCTCCCTTCTTTAGAGTGATCTACAAGAAAATAGTGAACTGGGGTTATGTGATAAAACCTGTTTTTTCAAGCTCATTCTCCAACCTGCAGCAGCACCGGTTGGAGTATTTTAAATTATTTAATATTTCTGTAACTATGCAATGGCACAACACTGAATGTGACACCCTCCATATTTCACACTCTGCCCCCTCCTACCTGTTACGAACAGAAGTTGCAGGGATACAGCTCTTGGTACCTCGTTCTGAGGTGTTACAACAAGACAGTCCAAATTAACTGCCTCGAGGAATCATTTTCATGAGCAGAGTGATGGTGTCCCTGTTTCCACTAAAGACTCACCTGTATAACCTAAACCAAATCTGATAACATTTACCTGGGATAGGTTATCACTGGGGTTTTGGAGAAGCCACATACCAGGCATGATGTGCAGGAAATATCTGAGCTATAAAACAATGCCACCAGAATTCCTAAATAGCAATATATGGGCCTGGGCAACAACGTGAGGATGACCTTAAAATTTCTTTGCTGACAGATTGTGAGTTACAGTGAATTTTACTAATTCATATATACAGGTTTTGCTCACCCTGGCCTGTCTGCTCACAAAGCCTTAGGCTGGAATCTGCTCAAGCCAGGAGTTGTTTGCACATGTCCAGGAAATGCTAAATATAAACTGGACAATATGCAGACAAACCATTTTTATGAACTTTTTAGGTCAAGGTCCAAGTCCTCCTTTGCACCTAAACAGCACCAAGAAGACAGTGAAAATCTGCCCCAGATACAAGTCTAGGAGCACTACTGCAACTTCAACAGCAAGTTAAATCTGCAGTCTTGACATTTTTTCCCTACCTCATCCTCCAGACCTTTAAAGCTCCTCCCCTTTCCAGTTCCTGCAGCCCAGTTGAACGTGCCACCAAACTGGGTCACCCCAAGGCAAGCAAAGGGCTCTGAGCTCACACACACTCCCATTCCAAGGGAATGACTAATGACCAGTGCTGGGGAGCCAGAGGAGATGAGCCCAGTCCAGAACATTCTAAACCTATAGCACTTATGAACTGATTCATATCCTTGCTAATAAAGACAGAAACTAGTTCTCACTAGAATTAATTACCTCTTACCTCATCACATTGCCCCACAGTTCTAAATATCTCCTTTTGGAACAGTGATAAAAAGAGGTCTTCAAAGGCATATCTATTCCTTTTGTTTGTTCAGGGCACAGCCTCTTGATAGAGACCATTTCCTACACGTCATTCAGTCATTTTAAAATATCTAATGAGCTAAGGAACAATCTGTAAATCAAGAATTCCAATGGAATCATTTCACTATATCCTTTCAAGACAGCGGACACACACTTGGTCAAAAGAGCCAAGAAGAAATGCAGTATAAGACCAAAAAGGTCCTAAGTTATCCTCACCAACAGACTTCCCAGATTCCACAGTGTCATCTAACATTTCCTACAAAATTCAGAATTCTTTCATTCAGTTGTAAACTGAATCTAACCCACCAAAACAAAAATATACTGAAATTACAGCTAGGACCTGTTTACCTTCTGCTTTTTAACTCGGTCTCAAAAGAGGCAATACCTGGACATGCTGCCTCAGAGTAGGAATCCACTCCCCAAACACAGCTGAGAGGAGAACAGCACAATCACAGTCAAATGCACATTTACATTTAATTGTTTATGCAGGAGCATTTGCTTTTCCAAGGATTGTTATTCTGGCATCCAGGGCACATTATTGAATAACATCAATGGAGGTGAGCCACCGAGTTTGAATGTGCAAAGTATTCAAATGGGCTGGAACACATCTCCCAGCTGAGATCTAGTGGCTGTTGAAGTTTAATCACTAAATGGTCAGAGCTGAACTGTTAAACTGCAATGATACCAAGGGCTGCCTGCTTTAGATTTACCTCACTAATGCAGTTCTCTGTTACTGTGTTTAAAATCTACACTGTTGAGATGCAACATTTCATTCACAGATTCCAACCAACGTTTGGTTGCCACAGGTGAAGGTATGAAACAAGTCCTGTGTCCTCATTTCTTCTGAGGACACCCTGAGCCTCTTTTTGGATTGCTTTAGTCAAGAAAGTCACAAGTAAAATTCCCAACATTTCAAAAATCTTCATAACCTCCACCCCAAACAGGTTCCATCTGTGCCTTGTTCCTCCTGGGCGGGGTTACCATCAGTGATACAGATTGTCCTGCCATCCACACGGTCTTCTTTGGGTTGGAAGGAAAAGACACTCCCCAGAGACAAAGCCTTTGTTCTCCCAGTGGAAAAAATGAAGTGTCAAGTTCTCAATCCTTGCCCAGCAGACACATCAAACTCTCTCTGTTCCCTACTCGCAGAAGATCCCCTGGTTCAGCCTCAGCCCAATCTAATTATCTGCTCAGTCACCTCCTCCCCTACATCAGGTCACACTGATAACGCCAGAGTTTGAGAGTCATTCCAAGCTGATGGAGGGTTGAGCGTTTAGTTTATGTCAGAGCTGGCAGTGTCTGAGCTGTCGGTGATTTGCACAGCTCATTAAATCAGGGAAATGAGATGGGGTGATTAGAGCTCTGCTCCTTAACCAGGCAACAATCAGGAGCTTACAGAAACTCCTTCAAAAGCAGGGAAGATGCCCTCGGGAAAAGAGTGGAGTTCAGTACTGGGTAGGACAATTTCCCCAAGCAAAGAAAAGCAATAATGAACAGGGGAAAAGAATAATCCATCCTCTCAAGCCACAGAAGTCCTTCAGAAGAGGCCCCTTCACTGCACCTCCCTGCAGCTGCTGCTTACAAGTTGCTAGAAGCAAATCCTGAGACAAAATTAGCTTTTCCAAATGGCAAAACCAGAAGGTGGCAAACCGTGACATATTCCCAGGCTCATACACCAACAAAACATCCTGTAAGCAATTTTTTTTTATAAGGAAAACTTAGGGAACACAGGCTGGGAAAATAGTTACAGTCTTAATATGGATGAAAACTTCTACCCTGAAGTCCAGTCACACAAACAAATAAAATAAAGCAAGTGACATTTCCTATTAACAATCTCCACTGGTTATTTTTGCAACTCTTGAGAAGCAAAATAGTAAAAAATACCAAATCTGTTTTGCTAAGATGGTGAATAAATTAGATGCCTGTTGAGCTCTGATTGCTTCTTCAATATATGGCTAGATAGGAATTTCCTGAAAGAAGGAAGTTTAAGGACTTTTCAGTCCAATCCTGTGAGATCTGAATGCAAAGCCCACCTTGTAAAATATCCTACTGCTTGTATGAAGTCTCACTAAATTAGCTTAATGACTGAAATTGGACTGATCTCACTGTGCCACCAGACTCAGAATCCAAATATGAAGTGTTCAGTCAGAGTCGGGCCTCTCAGATTGCTCCAAACACTTCCCTCCCCAACTTTCTTTTTTAAGTCCTTTTTTAATTCCAGTAAACATCACAGCATTGTTCCAGTGCCCCAGGATAATCCCAGTGATCAGAGGCCACTTGGATATCCAGATCAATTCACCCTCCAAACCTGCAGGTAAGTGAACATATGTATGTGCTGCACAGGTTTTGCTCGAGGAAAATGGATTTGCCTGTGATGGTTTATATTCAGGATGTAACAGACAGGACAAAACAAGGGACATGCTAAGGAAAGATAATTTTATTCTCTCGCAAAGAGAAAAGTCGAAAAACTCCTCCAGGCCACCCCACATTGCACTGCACAGGGAGCAGGTTTGGCAGCAGGAATGTTGCCACCAACTTCCCGGGACAGGTCACCCAGTTTCACCTCTGAGTCTCTGCATCTGAGTAGTGGGTATTTCTCAACGTCAAGATCGAGGCTCCTCAGGGTTTCAAAACCCCAAACCCTGCTGCAAGTACGTCACAAGAGCTATTAATAAATCTCCTCAAGTCCCCAAAACTCTCATGTCAGTATAATTTCAAATAAGCTTGGCCAGAAAAGATCAGCTGCTCTGGGTTTGCATGTTTGGTTCTAATAGCACTGAATGCCTGGTAACAAGATGAAGAGCTCTTATAAAGAGAGACAAGCAGCGATAAATTGTATTATGTACTCATACCACCCTCATTGACAGCACTTATCTGCAGGACTAAGGTCTGCACAGACAAAGGGAGTTAAAAGCTCTGTTATCATCAGCAAAGGCTTTGGCCTCCCTGTCTGGCTTCTGGACCAGAGGGATTCACGGAGAGTTTCTGACTCCACTGAAGTCAGTAAGAACATTAACTCCACTGGAACCAGGCTCCAGCTGCAGCACAATTGCTGTTTTACCTGTTCCACAGCAGAGTTTGGTAAGAAAACTACCGACCTCAAAATACCCTGCAGTTTTCCTGCAGTGGAGCCCTGCACTCACACACATTACAGATACTCCACACGTACCAGTTAAGTCCTTCCTTTATATCAGCAACAAACCTGCAAAGTCTTTCTCTCTCCTCACATCTCTGGGACCAAGGTTATGCAGAAGGAGAGAGTTTGGCAGCACAAGAAAAAAAACAGCAGTTCAGACTTGAATTTTAAACCCCCTTACCTGCACTCTGATGTCCTTCTCAGTTAATCTCACAGGCTCAACTCTGCATCAACAAGCAGTTTATGTTCAAGTCTGGTCTATTCCATCTCTTCTTGTACCAGGCACTAAAAATTGATGGCTGAATGTGCTCCATCCCAGGCACTTTAGAGCACCAAGGTTTGACCTGAATTTTAAGTGTTACTGGAGTTAAAAAGAAAACAAACAAAAAACCCAACCAAGCAAACAAAACCAGCTAAGTGAGATCAACACATTGTATGGAAGAAAGTAGCACCGTGATTTTTTTGGGAAAGAAAAGCAGCAGGGAACTAAGAGTGAAAACTGGGAGACAGAAAGACCACATATCCCACACACAAAAGATATTGCTCTCAGCTGCTCAGGAGCTCCAGTTAAATACTCCTGCACGGCCACAGGTGTTACCAATAGGTGCAGAAATAAAGAGCCGATTTTTAAAGGGAAATCACTATATTCTGCTGAAGACCAAAACAACTTTAAGTCCTTTTTAACAGGAACATATTCAACCATTCCCCAAAATAATCTGAGGATTATTGAGACAGCCCATAGCACTGCTGGGAGTTCATTTACCAGTGTTCTGCCCTCTTCCAGAATTTGTTTTTTAAGGTTGTCTTACAGGTCTAAAGAAAAATCTAAGAGACTCCTATTACAAAAATATGTTTTCAAATTCCTGCTTTTAAATCAGCTGAATATGCTTTGCATTGGGGTGTGTTATCTTCACCCTTTTCCTTCAGCTGAGGACCATTTTTATCCCAAGCTTTTCCCAGTGCTCTCCTGCAAGGACTTGAACACCCAGTTCTGTTTCTTGTCAGCAACTCCCAGCACTGCTGGTGCCCTTTCACACCAGGCATTGGGAGTCTGCTTCCTTTAGGGAAGGTAATGTACATGTGAGGTGCTAAACATGTTAAAATTGTTTGCTTTTTGTTTTCCAGCCCTCTATAAATGCCAACAGTGCTGTAGAGTTACCAAAATGTTGTTACAGAACACCAGTGTTTTTCAGTATTCCCAGAAAAGCAGAGAACCTCTGCACCTTGGCAGGAGCTCTGCTTAACCTTAACCACTGACACCATCATTTGACAGCACCTTTCATTATCCCCCTTCTTCGAGGCTTTGTGGTGTATCAGCTCGTCAGCATAAAGATCAAAAACTTCATTTACAAGACAAATACTGTAAACAAGAAATTAATTCAACAGACCCTTTATTTCAAATGAGAACGCTGATGATAATTTCAGTGTTAAAAAAAACCTCTTAATCCAGTAATTAAATTCTGTTCCACCAGATATAGTCAAGCATATGCTCTGCCTACACAGGGACTGATTAATTGACCCTCAGATGACATCATCCACCCAGCAGTGGGGACAGAACTGTCCCACCTACATTAATGAGCATTCGGAGTCATTAATGAGCTCGAGATGCCAAGTCCTGCTGCAGGAAAGGAGAACCTGCTCTCTCCTGCCCTGCTGAGCTCACCCCTCCAGCCACAGCCTTGTGCAGGGCTCCTCTGGCTGTCACCAGCCTCTCCCGAAGGTCCCCTCTGCCAGGATGGAGCTCAGTGCTCTTCCCTGAGGCAGAGGAGTGATGAGAAGCACAGGATGAACCTGGTGCTGCTGTCCACATTCCTGAGCTCCCACAGACCTGCTCCCCCTGCAGCAGCTCGGGGCTGAGCCCTGTTTGTGGGCTGTGCAGGGGGACTGGCAGGGCTCCAGCTGGTGCTGGGCAGTGTTTGTGGGCTGTGCAGGGGGGACTGGCAGGGCTCCAGCTGGTGCTGGGCAGTGTTTGTGGGCTGTGCAGGGGGAACTGGTACAGCTCCAGCTGGTGCTGGGCAGTGTTTGTGGGCTGTGCAGGGGGAACTGGTACAGCTCCAGCTGGTGCTGGGCAGCAGAGCACAGGCTCTGCTCTGCATGGCTCTTTATCCAGATGGATGGATAAAGCTCCAGCAGGAGCGTTTCAGCAGCCTGGGCTGAGGGGCATTACTCACTGCTGCTCTGGGCCCAGAGAGGGCCATCAATCTGTGCAAGGCAGGCAAACACCACACTCCCTGACCCTGAGCTGCCTTTTCTCTTTCTGAGCCCACGAGCTCCGAGGAGACCAATGGGAGTGTGGACTTTAAAGGAATCCGGGACTGTGCCAATAACAACCAATCTAGACACAGCCTTCCATTCTCCCAGACAATCCATGTTAGCATCCACTGCTGATGGAGAAGACAGCTGGACTTCCCTGGATCCTCTCACAGTCACGGGGCAACATCCATGGGCCACGGGGACCGAGAGCTGCACATCTGGATCCCTGTGATACAGCTGGCATCCCATGGAACCAGAAAAATACAACATTTTTAGTCTTTTTTCTCCCATAAATCCCTCCCATGAGAAGCATTTAAACTTTGACTCTCATCACTAACCCATTTTTTAACTTCCTTAAACAAGAAGATATATAATAAACAAGGAGGATAGAAGAAAGAAACCAGTGAAGTTCTGTAGTTTAGAAAGCACAATTAAAATACACCAACCCCTTTTGGAAAAACTCTGAACACACATGCAGTCCTTTTGTATAATCAGTTTTTTGACAGCATTTTTAAACTAAGTGTGATCACTAAAGGCAACATTGAAACTAAAGAGCAAATATGTGGGGCTGAAGTAGGTTTCTCGACAACACTAGGGAAGGAAAACTGAAGATGTTGGTCAGGATGAAAGGATTTTGTTTAAGAACACATGTACTGCTTTGTAGCTGGGAAAAGAAAAATTGATTTTCCAGACACTGCTATAAAACATGCCAAGAACCCAGAGTAAACCAAAGAAAACACAAGCTACAACTGGATAATAAAGCATCCAAAATTTTCCATGTGTGCCCATTTATGGGAGGAAGAAATTACCCTACATTTAACTTGGCTCCCTCTGGCACAGCTCAAAAGACAAGAAACATTTATAGAAAGCAGAATTAAGTATTAAAACAGAGAATCATCAACAGGGAGGAACTGATGAGCAACCTGAGCCCAGCATCCCAGATGAGCTTGGCACTGAGCAGCCACGAGCAGGAACCCGAGAGCCCGGAGTGGAGCCTGATGGGTGGTAAACAGGAGGGAAAGGAAAACTCCTTCCGGATGGAAACCCCGTTCTGGTGACTGAGGTGACAGGAAATATGGTTATGTTAAAATATTGTGAGTCTATTTATTATTCCAGAGCAAGACAGGTGCCTATCAGGGACCTTTCACTGAGCTCAAGGAACTACAATGATTTATACTGGTATTACTTCAGATTACACTGGGTAATAATCCTTTTTTAGGCACATTTTTTAACTCATGCTACAAGTGATACAGCCAGATAAATGTACACTACCCATGCATATAAAGAGGAGGTTATTTTTTGCCTGGGTTGTCCAACACTGTTGTGACATCACACCTCAGTGAAGATCCCAGAACTGAAGAACATCCTGTATTTTCAGTAACCCACAGCCTCTAATATTCTCAATGTAAATCTGCCAGTCACCCACAAGCTAAAGATTTCTAATATAGCTAATTAATGTAGAAGTATAAATTCCAATTCCAAAGTGACTTCATTCCATATAGTCAGTAATTTTAAGGCACACACTGGAATGTTCTGAGGTATCTACCAATTACATTATATACAAAATTACATTCAAGTAATTACCCTAATGTTAAGAGGAAAGCTGACTTGAGCTACTATTGTTCTATTCTCCCAATCTGGCTTTCAAAGTGGCTGATAAACTGTTCTTAATTTTGTTGCTGGCCAAAAAATACGGCACCTGATTTAGTATTGATTTGCTCATCGTTATTAAAGCAAGTACAAGAGCACACACACACCTCAGGAAAAGTTGTAAAAACTGATGTGAGGAGCAAAAAAGAGCATGATGGCCTGAGGGAGATGCCCAGCCCTCAGCAGTGAGGAAGAAGAAGGCTCAGGGAGAGCTGTACAGGGCTGTCCTTCACATCACCAAGTGTCACTCCTGAGAACAGACCACAGCTTTTGAACCCAGACTAAATAATTCAACTGAAATGATGACAGTAGTAGCCCAGTTAACTATTCACAGGTGCCTATAAAATGTTTCAGAACATTTTTCTCAGTTTCAGACACGCAAACCACCCCAGTGGGTAACACTCCCACCTGATTCACAACGTGGAAATACCCCACTGCCTCCAGGATCACAGAATTAAAATGTTGAGCATATTCTCTTCCCTGGGGGACACTTGATGCCTTTCAGTATTCCAGTTTTATATTCATTATTAATCCTTTCCAGATCATTTCTCAAGCTAATAGGTCCCCAATTCCACATAACTTTAGTAACTACTAAGAGTAGGGAGAAGCTTATTACAGTAATAGTCCTGGACACATCCATTTCCCAAACATAAAGGACTTAGTGACACAGTCATCTGAGTCTTTCATTTTTACACAAGTGATCCCAAGCAAAAAGGAAAGAAAAAAGAGGAAAAATTTGCTTCTGACACGTGATGCCTGTTCAGCAAAATATCTGAAACCAGGGCTTTTCCTGGCACTTACCTTGGAGCTGTGCTGGACAAGGGGCACCAGAAATGGCCACTCTCTGTTTCCATCTGGGGTGAGATGTGAACCAGCACATCAAACCCCACACATGAAGTGTCTCACCCCGCAGCACCAAGGCTGTGGGTGCAACACAGGACACTGGAGGTTTGCTGCTCTGGACCCAGCGGTGTTGACAAGCTCTAAATAGGATAAAACAGAAATCATTGAAAGATTTCTGGAAACCTACTTAAAAATCTGAACCATATTTGTTTTGTTTTCAGTTTACCTTCTACATCACTAAATGAACAAAGATTGCCCAGAATGTGCATAATCTGCAGTGGGGCCTCAATCAGCCCCTTCATTTGCATGTTTTACTTTCAACTTCTGAGGTACCTTTTTATGCAGAGAAAAATAAAAGTTACTTTCAGTCTCCTTAAGCCCATTTTTGTACTTTTCCGTGATAAATTATTCTTTTAATTTGGAGTCTGGGAAAGAAAGCTATTTTCTAAAGGCTGGAACCTCATTTTCAAAGTAAAATGAAATCATCCAGTTCCACAAATTTAGAGTTTTTTGTAAGTATAAATCTCTAAAGAAATAGTGCTGGAGCTGTTGTTCAGAACCAGTGCAGCAGGTAGTGATGGTAACGAGCCCAACAATGACAGAACCAAGCAGAGATAATTCACCACACATCTCTTTTTATTATTGCTGCTTGAAATGTCCCTGGTCTCTATAGCAGCACTGCTGTGGATAAATATTTCCTTTGTTTCCCTTCCTTCTGTAGGTAAATTTACCTTTTCCTCTTCAGATAGCAACTGTTATCCCAGACATCGATTGTCATGTGGGCCAAATTCATTGTGGAGTGAACCTTACATCTTCCAAGAGGTTTAGTCAGGAAAGTATTTGATTAAGCAAATTTAAGGTGAACCTAATTCTGTTATCTTTATTCTGTTTAAACAGAAATGGCTACAGCTATAATAAAAATTGAATCTATGGGCCAGTAAGACCAGAATCAACCCCAGATATTCTGAACTTGGGGAGAACGTGGTCCAACATTCATTTCTCCAAGTGTGTTTTGTGATTTACCTCACTTAGCCCTAAGCTAGAAGGTAACATTTTGCAGGATTTGGGCCTTAGAATGTTGTAAGGCACAGCTGGAGCAGTTCCTGCCCCAGGAATCACATTGTCCAGAGCAGCTGTTGTGATTACAGCCAATGACTGGGAGTGGCATGAGGACACTGTTCATTCCATATCTAACCCAGAGACAGAGGAGTTCACGAGAGGATCCAGGGGATGCCTCAGGACAAACAGCTCTGCCCATGGGAAGCCCTCAGTGCAGGGAGTGCTGCTCAGGACCATGGCAGTGTGCCCTGCTCACTGTCTCCTGGGGCACCAGGACCAGAGAGACACCACGAGCTGCTCGGCCGTGGAGTTGCTCAGCTCTGCTCCAAGCACCACACAGTGTTTCATGTCTCCTCCTTGCTCAATGGATTATCCTCTGGCATCCTGCCACCTTTGTCATAACTGATTATAATTTCAGCTTGATGAAAACCTTGTTCTGAGTCACAGCAGGGAGTAACTGCATCATCCCAGAGGTTTCATTTATACCTGCCAAACTCCAGGCATACACTGCACTGAGAAAGGACTGGAAGTGGTGGGTACAAACAAATTACTCCTGCTGGAAACTTCAAATGTGACTAAAGACTCAATCTTGATGTCTTCATTTTAGTATGTAAATGATGCAAACAACAAGACAATTCCATATTCAAGAGGGGTGCAGGTAACTCTGGGTCTGATGTGATGGGTCTCTTGAAATCAGAGTTATTTCCTGGAGGGTATTTTCAGAGGTATTAGGAATTGGTTGAAAATGCAATATAGTGTGCCCATGGCAGCACACTACGAAGATATACTAGAGGAGACTGGCAAGAAATCTGCCATAGAAGCACTCACAAGTAATACAATAGAGCTTCCTCTGGGATATCACCAGGAGCTGGAACTCCAGACAGCATGGAAGATAATTGGAAAGTTTTTCCTGCCCGAAGTAGCAAGAATGAGCATTCATGGTGGAATGCTGCAAGATTGCAGCATCACTGGAGGGTGAGTCTCAAAGCCTGAGGGCAACAGAGCAGGTAGGAATGGGCTGTGGGATGAACAAGTGGAAATGGGCTGTGGGATGAACAAGGAAGGAATTTGCTCTTCCAGAGAGGACTGGACAGGCCCAGCCCCACATAGTGCATTAGGGCTGCAACTCTATGTGCAGATAAAACCATTGCATCAGCTCTTAGAGAATAGCTGTTGCTCACAGCAGGATCCAGAAGCATTTCCCAGGAATTAGAAAATTTATCCATGTACTCAGAACGAAGTCACACTCTGACTGCAGCAAATAATTATTCCTGCATCAGAGTGGGAAGTTTGTTAGGGAAGTTTTAACAAGTCATTATGTGATGGCTTTCAGGGAAGAGCTAATTGGATGTGTCTCTAGGTCCCTGACTAAGTGGTATTACTTCCAGCTAGAGAGGAAAAGACCAACTGTAATTCCTGTAATTAAAAATAAAATCAGTGTGTACTCAGCCTCCTTCTAACAGACCACAAACCCAGAACGACAAGCATTTGTCAACTGTACAATTCCACCGCTGAAATTTGATATCCAAACCCATCTCTGGGCAGGCTGGCAGTGTCTCAGCACAGATGAGCTTGGCTGATCCCTGGAAGCAGAGCAGTCCTGTTCCACACAGCTCCCAGGAGGGACAACACTGTCCCTCCCACCTCAGCGAGGGTCAGCGAAGGACACGGAGCAGCCAACCCCTGCTCTGGCCCCAGGAGGGACAGAGGGACAACTGTGCAGGAGCCAGAGGGGATTTCTCTTTGCTCAGTAATGGGAAAGTCTCAGGATGTCAGGGCAGCCCACTGCAGACACCGCTTGTAAACTGCTGATGTATTAATTAAACAAATCCCCATTAGCCAGAGACAGGCTCCACTGAGCCCTCTGGAGTGTTCTGAGCTCCACAGCTGCAAACATAACCTGCTCCTTTTGGCCTCAGAGTACAGCCCATAAAGGGCTATAGCCCAAATATGACCTTAATGCTGCCTTAGAAGGGCTTGTCTTCATATAAACAAGGCAAACGGGATTTATACCAGACCCTTGAAGAGAACTGGACCCAACCAGCCCATGAGCTCACAGTGTTCAGAAAGCCGTGGACATCCTGTAACTTTCTTCTTGTGTTTGTTTTGGCAGATGAGTTTAAAAAAATGCCAAAGATGAGAAAAAACAATCCTAAGCTTCCCTTTGCTGGAGATAATCAGCTTCAGGGTCTCACCTCCACTGTATTTCAAAAGAAAGTACCTCTAGAAACTGACTCTTCACATGCTGCTTGTTTTACTATAACTATTTCTTACAGAAATACCAGTGCAGCCTGAGCTAATTTATTCCTTTTCCTTCTTGGTTGTGTCTATAGTGGGGTAGAGAGAGACTGGACAACACTGACATAACTAGTTCAATTTTCTCAGGTACTGACGGCTGTAAAGCCATAAACCAAGAATAATGAGACTGCAAAACAAACACAACCAGAATTCGGTACAAAACACCCAGAAGTATATCCATAAAAACAACTGACTGAATTAATTATTAAAGTAATTTTATACACTCTGCACTACAAATTGCAGAACTACCTAAGTGACTCCAAACTATCCCCAGTGAAGCAATTTTGAAAATCCCCCACTGCAATTACATTCTGTTCTACGTCCCCTGGACATGAAACACTTTCCACAAGAGCACAGTTAAGTCACTTACCGAAATACAGGAGATGGTATCTCTCCACCACACACTGAGTTGATGTTCCAGTGCCCATTTTCCAATTAAATTGGTCTGCTGCACTTTATTTGACTGTCTGACAGAAAAAGAGTAATGCCCAAGAACTCACTAATATCTTTTTATCAGTCCACCAACTGCTAAACTAAGATTTGATCAGCAATGAAATCAGACCTTGGTATAATAATGACATCACATTGCAGAGATTATACAGAGATTGAAAATAGGGAGATTTGTCTTATATTTGTATAAAATAAAATGAACCTTTACCTTCTGTAGTCCTAGAACACCTGCAGATACAGGAGAGGGGAGTGACCTTAAGCTGTATTTGTTCCTCCAGGGGAACTACCCATTTGTGAGTTATTTCAACAAATTTGTCATGATAGTGCTGCTTTCACTATTTTATGAGAGGAATAACAAATGCTAACATTGTTCTTCAATTCCCAACAGCCACAAGATCCAACAGAGGAGTCAGCTGTTCAGTGCACACACACCCCAAATCCCCTTCTTTGCCAGATTAAACACAGAAGTGGCAAAAAGGACAGATTTATTGGGCTCATGCTGGAAAATTACTCCTCTTTATTTGTTTTGTGGCAGCCTCCAGGAGCCCCAGCAGTGGGGCTGGTCCTTGCTGTCTGAGGACAAACAGAATTCAGTGCTAATGAAACCACACGATGCTCAAAATTTGAAGCCAAAATCCAGGCCAAGAAAGAAAGAACCATAATTGTCTGTGAACTTCCACTCTGCCCACACTGTGCCAGAAGATGAGCAAAAGCTCTGAATGCTACAGGACGTACAGAACAAGGGCTACAAAAGAGCCTCAGAGTCTATTTGAGACCTTGCTCAGGATTTATCTGTGAGCCCACACCAGTTTTCCTTGGATCTGAGGGAGTTCTGACAGGAATTTCAATGGGGACAACAAGCAGAAAGTTGCCATGACCAAACTCCAAAGGTGTGCAGCTGGTGGGTTCCTGTCAGGAACTAGAGCCAGGCAAAATTATAACCAAACAGGAAATGTCAAAAAATAATATTTATTTTTAGAGAAATCCATGAGCTTCAGAAGTTCAGTAAATATGAATGAGTAATGCACAGTAACCCACCAATGAAGAACCTGATTTTACTCTTATGATTTCTACAAGAATTATTTTTAGAGTAATATTTCATAAACTTAATAAGAAGGAAAAGAATCTTATTAAGCAGAAAGCTGGTCTACATTTTGTGGCAATTTTGCTCTAAGCAAGACATACAGCTGAACAATAATTAGGTATAATAACTGTGTTATGCATGTCTTGCTTCTTGTATATGAGGTTCCATTTCTGAATTAGAAGAATCACACATTGGTTTAACTTTGAATTTATCTACATTGACTTTTTTCACATGTTAAGAAAACTAAACCTCTCCATGAATATCTTGCCTGGACTCCACTGTATTTTCTTTTATTAACTGATAATAATTTCAGGAGCTATTGAATCATAATAAGATGAAATGAATAATCTGGATTTAGCAATAGAGATGTTAAGGTTCAGCATACAGCCATGAAAGTGCTTGGGAGATTAAATTATCAATTTAGAAAGCAGACAGTGGTGCTGTATACTTTTTGAAAAAATGAGAGTAACCCAGAGGGAAGTTTTAGAAGCAGAGTCAAAAGCGTTTATTCCAGAGCTACATACACCTAAAAATTAACTAGTTCTTTTATTATTTTGAGTGGGCAGAGCTCACCCTATTCCACCTACTCAAGGTCATTCCTTCCACGGGATGCAAAACTGCCCTGTGAGGCTCCACAGAAAAACACAGCCTTGCTCACAGAGAGCAAAAACTTTGAGCACTTCCAGGGATGGGGCAGCCACAGCTTCTCTGGGCAACCTGTGCCAGGGCCTCCCCACCCTCACAGGGAAGAACTCTTTCCCAGTAGCCAATCTAAACCTCCCCTGTGCCAGTTTGAAGCCATTCCCTCTGTCCTGTCCCTCCATGCTCTTGTAAAAAGACGTGGAATTGCAGTGAGCCCTGGGAAGCAGAGCAGTGGTGGATGGTGAAAAGCTCTATCCCTAGAGCCAGACTGCACTTCCCCACCCAGATTCCTGGGTTACCACTGCCAAATATTTCTGATTGGTTTTTTGGTTTTTTTTTTCTCTACAGAGCTTCAACCACTCATAAAGTCTTTTAAATCAAAAATGAAACTGCACAGCTTCGAGTCCATAATCCAGCAAAGCTCACACACCAATGGGCCCACCAGGCACCATCACACGGGGACAGCAGGACACGGGATGGATCTGCCAGGCACCATCACACGGGGACAGCAGGACACTGGATGGATCTGCCAGGCACAGCCATGTGGGCACAGCAGCCCGTGAGCAGCACAGCCAACAGCAGGAATCTTGTCCTCCTGACTGCCTGCCACACATCAGCACCTGCAGGATTTGGGTACTCAGAGTTTCCTCCACCCCTGTTCCACCTGGTGCAGCAGAGGTGGTAAATTCCTGTGCAAATGCCCTCTCAGAGACTTCCCCCTGGGATTTGGGACTGCAATTATAGGAATGACTGTGCTCCACGCAGAATTATCTGCATGTCCCACTGAGCCTCTCAGGGCCTGTTTTACCACTTATTCTCCAGCTGATTCCCTTTCCACAGGGAAGGTTTCCAGCAGAGAACACGTGCAGGTTTTGTTATTGAAAATGTTCTGCTTTGCAGACACAAGAAAGTTCAGAGTAAAAATAAGCACAGGCTGTACAGGAATTTCACTGGTGTTGCAGAGGAGCTCTCTGCCCCATCTCCCAGTGTCCCATCCCTGCCTACTGGTGCCATTGCAGCCAAAGACAGGAGGGGATAAAACAGCCTCAGAGGAGGTTCGGGTTGGATATCAGGAGGAATTTTTTCATGGAAAGGGTGTATTCTCCATTACGAGAGTTACCTGCTCACTTAAACAACACAAATTCTCCAGGTTCTAATTTACTGGGTAAAACTGGAAAGGATGAGGTTGCTCTGGATGAGAAACGTCAGGATTAAGCCTTTATTGTGTTTATTTGCAGAAATAATGAAATGTAAATCATTTCAATTCTACTGTATGCCCCCAGCTTTTAGTAACAGCAATTACAGGAGTCATGCATGATGGCTTTTGCCTAATAGATTTTTCCTTTATACTGTCAAAATCATTTAAAAGCTGCAACACAAAATATATTATTGTTCAAATCAAAAGTATTGTGACTAAGATAATTATTTCACATCCAGTGAATGTATCACAAGTATTAAAAATTGACTGAGCTAGAAAAAGAAATGTAATGGAAGTTCATCTCTTCTTATCCATATTTTTTAACAGAAACAAATGCCTGAAAATTGTGTGCCTGGTCACCTCTGGTGACATTTTGGCAGTTTGAGTAATCTACCATCAGGGAACCGGTAAATTTAGTTTGGAACTAAGGCCCTTGAAGTGTTTCATAGCACAGGTTCTGTTCTGAACCAGGGCCATCTGACCTCTCTACTTCTTTTTCCTGCCCATAAATTCAAAAGGGTTGACAGTAAAAGGTTGTTAATTTGAGAGACTCCCATTCAGATTGAAAGGCAGTAGGAGAAGGGAATGGCTGAGCCCGGATTTCTCCAGTTTCCTTGCAGAGGGTTTGGAGTTGTGTGTGTATCAGTCAGGTGCAAACCCACAACCCCAGACCCACATATACACCCTAGGAATACACCCACATGTTTTCAGTGCCTGAACACAGAAGAGGAATGATGATTTTCTTTGACTAATCTGAGGCAGATGCAGTAATGAAGTATTTAGGAGCATTACCCATTCTTACTCATGAAGCTGAACAATGCTGCTGCTGAAGCACATGCTTGGGAAGGCATTTCTCTGATCCTTGCAAGGCTCTTTCAGTTCAGTAACCTGAAAAAAAACGTGCAATGTTTTTGGAAGTCTGCCAGAGCCATGATAAATAATCCACTGTCCCTGATAGTTTCAATACAGCAGTTCCCTGAAACTCATCTCAGCCCAAAAACCTTCCTCTCCTGTAAACACTCTCACTGGTCTTGTTGGTACACGATAGAAATGAATTATTTAAACACAGTTGAAGTTCTGCATTTTACCAAACATTTTGGAATATCGATAGTTTGAAGCTGATTCTCTGTTTTGTGCCACAGCCACAGTTGCACATTTCAGCTGCAAAGGAATCCAGTGCCACAAGAGTCACCTGCAGGAGGAAATTCTCCTCTTCAGCCTTTGCTAGGGAGCTAATCACACATTCAGATCAGGCAGGAATTTTGCAAAACACGCAAGGTATATTCATGCAGAGGTTCCTCTCCTCACTCACGCACTTACAGGATTTTCCAGGGCTGGATGCAATCTGGATGGGGGCAGAGGGCTGCACAGCCAGGCACTTGAGATACAGCATTAAGCTGAGGAAAAAAAGCTGCACAGGCCAACCAAACCCCTGCAAGGCTGTTTGAGCACATCACACCTCTGTACTCTTTTTAATTAAGAAGAGTTTTCTGCCCAGCCATGCTCCTGACTTCTTTCTGTTCATTCCCTGTTCATTTCCCAGTTTCTTTGTAGAGTAAGAGTTTATGTTGATTCTGGTGCCCTGCCCACCAACGGATCCTACTCAGACACTTCCCAGCAGCTCCCAGGTATCAGCACACACTCTCCAGCCAAGGATCTGCAGAGGGAATATGGGGGAGGTTGGCAGCACGAGGTACTGGAGTAAAAATCTCAGGAGATTGTAAATTAATTTTAGTCACATCGGCCACCTTGCAAACATAAACAGCACATCTCCAGAGCTGCAGATGGAGGAGGGATGTGTTACTCCTCACTCCCTCAGTGCCACGACTAACACGACACGAGCTCGTGCAGGAGCTCTCCTGGGGGATTTGCAGCAAGGACAAACAGAGGCAGAAGAGAAGAGCCTGGTTCTGCCCAGGCACAGGCACAAAACTCCCAGAAAACTGTACAAGGAAAGAAGCTAAAGGAAAGCTTTTCTCCAACCACAAATGTCTGAGGATCTGTTTAATGATTAAAGGTGAGAGAAAGATGTCCAAATTTAATCCCCTCCGTGCTGTAGACCTTCTGTGATCCAATGCAAGTGATTCCAGGTGGGACCCTGCTGACCAGATGTGAGCAGCAGTGCCAGAATTCCTTAGGATTCCCTTTACACTGAATTGGGCTCTGAGTCACCCGTGGAGACAGACACAATTTATTCTCATACCTTAAGGTGAGCAACCACATTTGCTCAAATGCGTCTCAACTGGCAGCAAAGGGAGCATAAAGTGATTAAATTACCTTACCTCAAGCAAAGCAGGTGAGGAAATCTTTAGCACTCCTTGGAAAAAGGCACCAGACCCAAACACACCAGGACCTGGTCCATGTCCTCGAGGGCAGCAGCACCAAGAGCTCTGAGATACACTTGGAACAGCAATTCTGAGGCTTTTAACCAATTTCTTCCAGCTGGCAGAAGGTACCTTGGGCTTTGTCACATTGTTTTTCTGAGACCTTTTTGAACCTCTTTGCAGCAGTGTCTGTGCTTTCCACTCCCTGCCTGACACTTTGCATATACCTTACATGGCATCCTTAAAAGGCAAAAGCATTAAGTTTTCTAGGATCAGGTGAATAATTTGCCATCCATTGTTTCTTCAAACAATTTTGCTTCTGTCTCTGTAAACAGAGTTCTCCAGCAGATACCATTTGTGTATTGTATTCAATAGGTGAAATTTTCTGATTAATAAGTTCTGTGAATAATCCTTGGTCATGGCTTGGTTTTGGAAAATTCTCACCTTTCAGCCATGTGGATATTTAAGTTCTGTTTATAAGAGAGGAATTTAGCCTCCTGCTTTGTTTGGGAAGTGAGAGGTGAAAGGTGCTGTGAAGTTGGAATATCTTCCTTGCTGGCAGCACTGCTCCTGACTGCAGAACGATGCTGGAGTTATCTGCAAAAGCCAGAGAAACCCCTGGAACAGGATTTCAATGTCAACAATCAAAGGAACAGAAGGAAAAGCAGCTGCAGGCTGTAAAAGTAATGAAAGTGGGATTGAAATTTTTCTCCATGGCAGTACCAGTTCCTCAAGGAGCACAGAGTAGTAAATTTACTTTAGGAATCCTGGGCCAGTCCACTATGCAGTCAGGTTATCCCAGGTTATCCCAGGAAAACTGAAAGTGCATTCCTTGAGACCCACAAGGGCAGGTATCACTTCTGCTTCCCACAAGAATTCTGTGCTCCTGAAGGATGCAGGCAGACATGCCTGAAGAGGGAAGAGCTCCATTTACCAGGACAGATTTAATATTGGCCACAGCCAGTGATCTCACACCTGACTCCTCATGTCCGTGAAATCCTTCACCTCAACTGAATCTGCCAGGCAAGGGTCCAAATGAGGTGATGAGTTCTACAGTGAGTCCCAAGCAAATTGCAGGACATTTATATTTACGCTGACCATCGAGTAATAACAATTTTCAGTCATTATTGCTCAAAGCTGGATTTGAAGGCTGCTTACTTGCCATGGACAGTTCTGCTCCCTGTGTGTCTCCATGAGCTGCTCTTGGTCTCCAGATGGTAACAAGATCCTGATCAAAGGGGTGATTTAGTAAAAAATCTCTGCATTAATCATATGGGGTAGTAATGAGTTCTCTTTTTGTGCCTCTTTCTGGAAGGATCAGTGTAGCCTGATGGGCAATCAGGGATCACTGAAATGTGGGCAGGTAAATGAAGGTGACTGGGAGTCTTCCCTGCCCCAGGCATGCAACAGCCAGTCCTGAGAGCTGCCTGTCTAATCTTTTCTTTAAATCTTCACTGAACAGATTTACAACCTCCTGAGATTTCAGCTACCAGCAGGATAATCGTTTTGTCTTGTTTGTTTGTTTTTTTCCCTGATATCTAAAGTAACCTCCCTAATGCACTTTAGTAAATTGCTTTTTATCCCTCCATTTGTGGTCACAGAATAACTGTTTACTGTCATCTTTATAAATGTGTTTATATGTTTGAAGACAGTTGCCATGTCCTTATATTGTGTTTTCTTTCCAGATCAAATAAAAAAATTCCAGCTTTCCTCACAGCTTACATTTCTAAGCCTCTTACACTTTTGGTTACTATTCTCCTATCTGGTTTGCCTACATCTTTCTTTAAGAGTGAGCGTAATGCTTGAAACTGGATAGAGTGCTCCAGCCAAGCCTGGCTGGTGCTAAATGGAACAGAAATAACGCCCTCTGATGTCTTACAGCTGATTCTCCTGCTACGAGAGCTCGGAGCAGCACGGCTGCTCTGCAGCACTGCTCAGGCTGAGAGCCACTCCAGTCCCGAGGTTCTCCTCTGCAGTGTTCTTGCCTAACTAATAGTCCTCATCTGACATGGGATATCCCTTCCTTGTGGCACACTACAGAATTTTTTCTCCTGGAATTTCAATATGTGGAGCTCAAACTGTCTCTGCAGTGTGTCAGGGTCATTTTAAATCTCAGCCCTGCACTCCGTGCTGGAATCACTGCAAATGTAGTAAAAGTGCCCTCTGTTCTATCACCCAGGTTGTTACAGAAAAGTGACCAAAACTGTTCCCAGATTGTTCCCTGGGAGATCCTACTTAATACATCCTTCCCCTTTGACAGCAAAGACTTTTAAACACAGACTTTCATCAACAAGATTATTACAGACTGTCGCACAAAAGCCAAAACTCTCGTTCATGGCACTGTGATCAGTAAAACCGGTCACCTCTCAGCTGCAGATAAAGGCTGAGAGCCTGCTAAGAAACCTTTCCAAAGTCAAGTACAAATCATATGCAATATCAGGGAGAAGCAGCCCAAGCTGACAGCCCATCGCTGACAGCCCTCTACACAACTGCTGTTCAACAGCTACAGCTCAGGAATATCAGCACGACTGTTTCTGTGTGCCCACACGATTCTGAACCACAGTCCAATTTAGTTTAGAAAAAAAGGAGGTATTTTTCTAAAATTACCGTAGTATAGATTTTTCATTTGTATTGCCATGGCAACAAAGGACCTTGCCTGAAATGAGACCCCGCAGTGCTCCGGGTGGAGTGCACAATGCTCACAGTGGGACACCCCTTGCCCCACTGAGCTTAGAGGTGACTGTCACCGTTCTGCACGAGGGTGCAGGGCACTGCAGGGAATTCCATCCAGGAGCAGTGCCTCGGCAGGGAAGAGGAACCAGAGCTCAGAAGTATCATGGTCTCCACACCCACGGGGGACAACAGCAAACGGGATGGGAATAGTTTGCACTTTTTAGTGTGTGACAGACCTTGAGCTGCTGGTGACTCCTTAACCCAGGAACCAAGATTTAATTCACTGCCTTAAATCCACACAGAGTAACTTCCACCCAGACGACAAACAAATTTCATTAAAAAGTAGAGGTACGGAATACTCCCCAAATCTCTGACAATGAATCAGGCTGTTAATTGCCGCTGGACGCTGCAAGGGTGCCTCGGGAATAAAGCACAGGTTTGGCTCTCCTGGAGCCACTGCTGTGGATCGGGAGGAGAGCCGTGGTACGATTTATGCTTTACTGGACACCCGCAATCCCCCTTCCCCAGCCAGCAATCACAATTCTCCCGGAACGGGCGAAGCCACACAAGTTTTCCCGAGGCTGCCCAGCCCCGGGACGCCACCTGTGCGCAGCCGGGGCTGCCCGAGCGGGGCCGGGGCGGCGGGGGCTCCTCCCGGCCCGGCCCGGGGCTCCTCCTCGGCTCCGGGAGCTCCTCCTCCCCCGGCCCCGCCGGCCGGTCCGTGCGGAGCTGCGGGTGCCGCGGCCGCTCGGCGCCATGCGGGGGTCCGGGGCTGCGCCGGTGCCCGCCCGGGCCGCCCGCCCCGCGCCC
>NW_020897781.1:7383750-7417344 GCF_003984885.1 Neopelma chrysocephalum
GCAGCGGAGGCGCAGCGCGGTAGCGCGGCCGGTGCCGACCCAGCCCCGGGGCGGCCGCGCTCGCTGCCCGTGCCCGGCGAGCGGGCAACTCGCAGGCAAGTTCCCGGGGAACTTTTCTCCCAGGAGCGGCGCGGGGCCGCGGGGCTGCGGGCATCGCACGGCACGGCCGGGGGGGCGCGGGGGCGCTGGACGGGGCTGCCCAGGACGGGGATGCTCGGGATGGAAATGCGCGGGATGGAGATAACGCGGGATGGAGATAACGCGGGACGGGAGCCCGCCGAGAGTCCGCCGGGAGCCCCCGGAGCGGGGAGCGCGGCGGGAGGGGCGGGGGGTCCCCGCACGGGTTGTAGCAACAGGTTCTCTCCCGCCGCAGGGATGGAAGAGAGGGACCGTCCGCCCGCGCCGTCATTCCCTGCCGGAGCCGCGCTGGCTGCGCCGCCAGCAGCGGGAGCGGGGCGGCTGCTGCCCGGGACCGCCCGGCTCGTTCCTGCCCTGCCCCGGCCCCGCCGCGGAGGAGGCTGACGGCGCTCCGGGATCATCCATCGGGCTCCGTTCGTGCTGCTCGGGCTTCCCCTTCCCGGCTCTCCCGCTCCACGGGTCCTGTGTCTGCACAGCGCAGGATGGAGGCTTGTGTTTCCAATTTCTTCTGCTTTGCCTAATCTGAAGGTCCTTTCTAGCTTTAATTTTAAAATAATTAAGAGATGTCTTTTATGTTGATCTATTTACTGACTTCTGCTCGTTGGCGACTGACACATCAAGTGTCAACTATTCTTGATAGGCAATGTCTTTCTAGCAGACTTTTTTCATTGGAAAGGACTTGGGGAGGGGGGAAGGACAGGAGAGGCATGAAATAACTCTTCCATGACTACGTATCTTCATTTCAGTGGCAAAATATTTACCTATATAAATAATTATAAAATCCTTTATTTTTAAAAACTATGTTTAAGGAATTGTTTTGAATGTGACTTGCTAAAATTTGTTGACATATATATGTTTCACAGCAGGAGAGTAAATACAGTTATTACTCCTAATGTATTTCAGAACATTCTCCTGGGGATATAACTTATCTGCAAAGTTATTTCACTTCTGATTATTATCAGTAGAATAAGGTTCAGCTCCATAAAACCAAACAGTGAGTAACATATTTGACATAATTCAGTTCGTAAGTTGTCATAAAATGCCATAACTGTCCAGCTCAAGGTGAGCAATACAGAGATAGCAGCACGTTTTTTCAGCTTATCTGCTTTTCAGGAGAATTTTGTTTCCTATTATACATTGACCTTTTTAAGTTTTACTTTGATTTGGCTGAAGTGCACTTTGCAAGCAGAGCTGAAGTTTGAGATCTGTTCTTAGGCTGAAAAGAGCTGCACGAGTGTGGCTTGGAGTATGTCAGGAGGTACCTGCAGGTGGTACAGCCCAGAAATCCTGTGCCAGGGGAGAGCTGAATGTAACACTGCTGGGAATACTGCCTGGTTAGCTAAGGAAAGGCTACAGGAGGAAGGATCACTGAACTGTAAAGCAGTTTCTTATGGAATTCTCTCCAAAAAATCACTATATTCATATTCAACCTGCACCAAAATCCGAAACTTTTCTCTTTTTTTGTTTTTATTTAAACTTAATTTACAAATGGTAAAAAGCAAGAGATGAGTCCCAGGCACTGGAATTGATAGAAGAGTCTAGGGGGGAGTTCTGCATCTTCCTTGCATGCTTGTTTTCATCCAGGCACAACTTTGAATTGTCTGCACCACGGAGCAGAGCAGGACTCCTTGCAGGAGCTCTGATTACATCAGAGGTGCACTGCAGAATTCAAAATACTGCAGAGGACACTGGGGGGGGGAACGACACTTGCAGTGGAATTTTAGCATGTTACTCATGAGTTCTATTTCTTTCCCTCAGAAGGGCATCTTTAATAATTCTTTTCCCATTGCCTGGGAGTCTGGCATCCTTCCTGAATTTTAGCTGCAAGTAAGGGCAGTACAGATTTCTAATTTGATTTCTTCAGCAGACATAAGGGATATCATCTCGTGCAGGACAGATTTTTTGAAAATATGTTCTATCTTCCTTCCCATGCACAACACCCCACTTTGGTCACCAAGAGCCCTTTCCACAGCGAGTTATTCCTGTAGGTTCTGGAAGCCACAATGGTTACCAGGGTTGTATAATGTAGTGAGAAACAATTATTGCCCCAGTAAGCTTACAAACAAAATAGGAAAAGATGCTCAGAGAGAAGCGATTTGCCCAGATGAGAACACATTGTCAGCCAGGGAAGCCAGAAAGCTGACTGGGCTCCAGTAACTCCCAAGCATTCCAAGGGCAGAATGTTGACTCAGACCAGGAGGGGTTTTACCACTGGGCCTTGAGCAGAGCAGGGGATTTTACTGTTCCAGCATATCCTTGAAGTTCATCTTGTTTAATTGCTGGGAAAATTGTTGCTATAGGCCATGGGTTTGTGTGACCTTATATTCTAGTGTGTTGTCTTTAATCCTTAACACATTTCTTATCAGCTGTCCCCAGTGTCATTAGGCTGCAACTTGGGAAGAAAACGTTTTGCTTGGGTGTTAAGCTCAATAGCAAAAAAACCCTTCCATGAATTAGATCTCTCCCATCTGAAAGCAGTACTGACCAGCATTCTGTAGAGGCACCTTCCAAAGGAAAACAACAAACAGACAGAGAAATGTATGCATTTATTTTCCTCCTTCCTCCGTTCCTTCAACTCTCTATTGTCCTTTATTTCCTCCCACTCTTCCCCCATAGATCTGATGCTACGTGTATCTGAGGCAAAGAACATGTAAATAACCCATGGAGGGCACCAGCTCCTACGTGGGACCTGTAGGCTTGCCAGCTCTGGTTATGGAAAAGGAAGGAGCCACCTTTTATCACTGCAGTCACTCAGTGTGTCACACGGGGGATTAATTTGTCCAATTTATTGTCTTGCACAGGTTGAGAAGCTGAGAGCAAGGAAAGAAATTATTTTTCTTTGCTCTGTTGTTTCCCAGTTGCTGCCTCGGGGCTACAGCGTGTGTTTGACACACAGAGAACATCTACATTCCCCTCTCCCCATTTTTTCCCATTGTGTCAACAGTGGATGCGGTGGGAGATCAAACCGGTGACAGAGATGAGCTGCCTCCTCATTTTTCCTGGCTGAGATTCAAAGGATAAGTTGTTGCTAACCAACATCATCTGGTGTTGCAGAAGGGAAAATGGTTAACAGCTCCCATTTATCCATGGTGTTCCATCAGTCATCATCTCTATTCTCCTCAGCCCAGCCCTGCCTCAGACGTGGTTGAGGCAGAGGGGAAAATGCCTGTTTCCAAACAAAACAACAGTTGCTCTGAGAGAAGGAGCCCTACATAAACAGACATCAGGTTCTCCCTATTTTCCCACTTCAAACCTGTAGCTCAAATTCCAGTGGCATTGCTGCTGATCTTATCTTGGGAATCCTTTAACAGGAGACCAGCTCTGAGGTCATTGGGAATGCTTCAGTGATGGACTGTATGGCAGGGTAATTGCAAGTTGAACTGCTCCTCTGTTCCATGAGCTCTAGTTAGCACTGTCTATGCCAGCTCTCCCTCTCTTCAGATCCCTTCATTTATCCAAGTCCTGCAGCTTGTCCAGTGTTCAATGTCAGAGTGCCATCGCGCTCCACTGATGAGCTCCACTGATGATCCCAGTGTTGGCTACAATTTCTTGGAATGTGGCTTTTTAATACATTTCAAGTTAATGTTCTTTCTAGAAAAAAGACTTTCAGGTCAGCAGACCTTCCCTCAGTCTTTCTTGAGGCAAGAGAGAGACCGAAATCCACAGGAAGCTGATTTGAGTGCAGGCCTGTAGGGTTTTGTCACTGGTTGCACCCACAGTGCAGAATTTCAGAATCTCCATCCTCTGTGGAGGGGATTTCCAGAGTCATAACTCTGGAGCAAAGACAGAGCAACTCAGCAACACAAACCAGTGAGCAGGATGAGGCACTGAGAGCTAAACAGAGTTCAGATTTTGACATGGAGAGCAGCTGTGCTCAGGTCACTGTCAGTAGTAACAGAGACCCCACTTTGTGACACGACTGAGGTGACAAAGCTCAGCTCTTTGCTAACCTCAGGCCAGGAAATGGCACCACAACTCTTGAAAGATCTGAATCATGCCCTGTCCGTTCTTGTATATTCCTGTAGACTTTCTCATCCATATGCCCTAAAGGTAAGTAAATTAATGATTTTCCTTTTAGTAATAGAGAGGATTACATGTCCTCAGGGTGGACTGGCTTCAAACTGACAGAGAGCAGTTTTAGATGAGATATCAGGAAGAAATTCTTCCCTGTGAGGATGGGGAGGCCCTGGCACAGGTTGCCCAGAGAAGCTGTGGCTGCCCCATCCCTGGAAGTGTCCAAGGCCAGGTTGGATAAACTTGGAGCAACCTGGGCTAGTGGAAGGTGTCCCTGCCCATGGCAGGGGGTTGGAATGAGATGAGCTTTAAGCTCCCTTCCGACGCAAGTCATTCCATGATTCTATCCAGGTTAGGAATCAGGAAATACCACTCCATCCCACTGCTCTGGGCCCATCTGTTTGGAAGTGTGTAAGGAGCTGCTCTGTTGAGCGTTATCCCTCTTGGAAGTTTAGGAGCAGAACTGAGGGAGTGTTTCATGGAAAGCAGCATTGTAAGTCCCATTGCAGCAAGGAGAGCCTGTAGCTCTTGAACTGAATTGCAGCTGTGGTTTCAGCCCTTTACTGTTGTGTATTCATGGGTTTTTCTTCTCCAATAGGTATGTACCACTCCTGGTGTGGTTTATAAAGCCCAGCTTCTGAGAAGGAGGGTTCTGTGGTTAAGGAAGTGGCCCTGGCACGGGGTGTATCCCCAGGGTGTGCAGCCAAGGGGAGGTAAGTGTAGCCAGGTGAAGAACAGAACTGAACTGCTACTGAAGCCAATCAAGTGTAATATTTATTCCTTTCCTGTGAACTCGAGGCTAGAAAGTCAAAATACTGGTGCATAATTAATACCTATTTATTGTACAGTCTGCTTAATAAATAAATACCCTTATCAAGTGAAGCCCAGCAGCTCCATGCACGAAGCTGTAGCTGAGTGTGCAGGTGGAAGGTCTCGGAGCAGCGCTGCACAACCCTCCTGTGGAGGGGCAGGTTTCAGGCTGACTTTAAAAGCACAGTGAGTTAGGGAAGCCAGAAGTTTAGCATTCCCAGCTCCTGTTTTTCATACCCTTTTGAACTCTGTTCACTTCATTCAATAGGCTCTACGCCAGTGTCGTGTGAGCAGAATTTGAACGGGATTTTCCAAGTTGTCGTTAGAATTTTTCGGTTGGTGAAGGCACCTCAGCTCTCAGGTACTGATCAACCCCCTGGAAGGACAGAGCCCTATTGGGTGTCTGCTATAAATTAAATAATACCCAAAGGGTAGAAATAATGTATTTCTTTGCAATCTTTTGTAAATGAAGCTGTAAAAGGGAGTTCCCACGTCATTAAATGCGTATAAACTCTATACAAACATTTATGTGACCACCAATACAAGTGGGCTTTTTTCCCCCAGATTGTTTCCATATGGCCTTTTGGAAATTAGTTTTGTACTAAGTGTTTTTTATAAGTGTGTATTTACTCAACTACAACATAAGTGACTTCTGATTCTTTCAATATACTTCATGGGTGCTAAAATACTCTAAATTTTTATGAGTAATACTTAAATAAAAATATACAATTTCCTTTTCTACAAAGCACACTTGAACTGTGTTCTCATGTGACACTGTCATAATTTTTATACCTCCGTTCTGAACCAGAAATATCCTGCCACATGGAGGAACTATTCCTGTTTCCCTCTCTTATCTCCTGGGAGCTGAGACCTCTGTATGTGAGACAGGAGAAGGCTCCCAATGTGACAAATATGCTGAGCAGAACTCCTGGACATGGGAGCAGCCCCTGACAGACAAACCAGCTGGACAAACCCAGCCTTCCCAGAAAGGTCTTCTGAACACACTCAGCCACTGCTGTTTTCTTCCCAGTTGTTTTTATCATCCATAAGTGTTTTTGAGCTCAAATCACTATATTTGCTCAAAACTCAAAAAACCTCTCATTTACTCACCTCATGTGGTTTTTGTTCCAGAAGACACTTGCAGAAGCAGCGAAGGGATGTAAAGTTGTCTTCCAAGATGACTCTGATGCCTGGAGAAAATTCCGACTATGACTATAGTGCCCTGAGCTGTGCTTCAGATACTTCCTTCAACCACCCATTCTTTCCAGAGTCAGAAACCCTCAAGGGAGTCTTTTACCAAAGAGCCAGGCTAATTCCCCCTCAGGAGGATCTCCTCAAAGGCTTTCACCCCGACGACAGGAAGCACCACATCATTATAAACGTGGGGGGCATAAAGTACCTGCTCCCCTGGACCACACTCGATGAATTCCCACTGACACGTCTGGGACAACTGAAATTCTGTAATAATTTTGACGACATTCTCAACATCTGTGATGATTACGATGTGACTTGCAATGAATTCTTTTTCGACCGCAACCCGGGGGCGTTCAGGACAATCCTGACCTTCCTGCGGGTCGGGAAACTTCGGCTCCTGCGTGAGATGTGTGCGCTGTCTTTCCAAGAGGAGCTGCTCTACTGGGGGATTGAGGAAGACAACTTGGACTGGTGTTGTAAAAGGAGATATCTGCAAAAAATGGAGGAGCTCACAGAGATAAATGAACGGGAGGATGACCTCCTAGAAAATGAAACAACAGGTGAAACAGTAGAGGAGACAAAAATTGGTTTGTGCATGAAAAAGTTGCAAGACATGGTGGAAAGGCCCCAGTCTGGCCTTCCTGGAAAGGTGTTTGCGTGTTTGTCTGTTTTGTTTGTAACTATTACAGCAGTGAACTTATCCATCAGCACCATGCCTGACCTGAGGGAGGAGGAGGAAAAGGTAAGTTGGCTTTTCAGGATGGAAAATGGTATGTGCTGGGAAGAGCAGAGCAAGTACAAGGTCTGAGGATATTGATTTCAATGGGGATTTTACAGCTGTCTTTAGAGGGGGGAAAATATCACTAAGAGTATTTGAAATCTTACATGACTGTTCAATTCCTTGTAAGATAATTAAGCGCATCCAGTTCTATGCCCAAAGAAAATTTTGTTAGTGTACAACTGAATCCTGCCTTGTTAGGCTCTTTGTGTTTGCGATTTAGAAAGCCTGAAATTCCCAAGCAGTACCTTCTGTGGAATAAGTAGTTCCTTTCTAAGTTTTGCATATAACTTGTTCCAAATTGTCAGTGTGTTTCCCCATAGCAACAGCTCCAATTCCTTTAATATTTTGGGTTTAAGAAAACCCACACAGAAACCTCTCTTCCTGTCACCGCACCAACTAAAATAGTTATTACCCGGTGCCGGTTACAAACTCCTCCTCTTTCCTGCAGGGTGAGTGTTCCCAGATGTGCTACAACATTTTCATTGTGGAGTCTGTGTGTGTGGCATGGTTTTCCCTGGAGTTCCTGCTGAGGTTCATCCAGGCAAAGAGTAAGTTTGCGTTCCTGCGGCGGCCGCTGACGCTGATCGACATAATCGCCATCCTGCCCTACTACATCACGCTGCTGGTGGACACCACCTCGGTGGGCTCCAAGAAGCCCAGCTCCGGGAACATCTACCTGGACAAGGTGGGGCTGGTGCTGCGGATCCTGCGGGCGCTGCGCATCCTGTACGTGATGCGGCTGGCGCGGCACTCGCTGGGGCTGCAGACCCTGGGCCTCACCGCCCGCCGCTGCACCCGCGAGTTCGGGCTCCTGCTGCTCTTCCTGTGCGTGGCCATCGCCCTGTTCGCGCCCCTGCTCTACGTCGTGGAGAACGAGATGGCCGATTCCCAGGAGTTCACCAGCATCCCCGCCTGCTACTGGTGGGCTGTCATCACCATGACCACCGTGGGCTACGGGGACATGGTGCCCAGGAGCATCCCCGGGCAGGTGGTGGCCCTGAGCAGCATCCTGAGCGGCATCCTCCTCATGGCATTCCCCGTCACCTCCATCTTCCACACCTTCTCCCGCTCCTACCTGGAGCTGAAGCAGGAACAGGAAAGAATCATGTACAGGAGAGCACAGTTCTTACTGAAAGCCAAGTCTCAGATGAGCAATGAGTCACAAGGGAGTGAGGTTTTATTCACCACTCTCTCTTCTGAGACCAAGGACAATGAATGAAATTTAAGTTACTATTTCTCCTGCTGTCGAGTAGTTTTGTTGTATCAGATTCCATCTTTTAATTTGCTTTGGAAGCATTTTACAAGGGTAACCCTCTTACTAAAATGAAGAAAAAGAGCTATAGCCAGGAACTGATGTGATTTAAGAGGTCTGTTATTATGCTGTTCTTTCCTCCCCCCCTCAGTATAATGTATAGGACAGATCTTGCACTGAGATCATGCAGTGGGATTTGAGGAATTAAAAGATCCCTGACAAGAAAAAAAAGAAGAACAACATATAATTATGCACTTGACAGGCTGTTTTGCCATTTGTAACACACATTTTTCCAACCGAATCACGATGTATATAATCATTAAACAGGCTGCCATTTCTCTTGTTCTTCTTGTATATAAATAATGTAAATACAACAAAATTAATGGCTAAATTCTCTCCCAGTAACATGCCTTGGAGCATAATGGAAATAACCACAGATGTTTGTCCCATTGTGCTTTTAAAAAAGCATCAAGATTTGTCACTCACAACAGAACCACCTATTTCTTTGCAAGTCAGCCCTAAACACAGCAGAAAAGAGAGATCAAGCTGTTTACAGTATAACCTTGCTAAAGATGTAAATACTTAGAGCTCCCCAGCTTCAAAATTTAATTGACATTACAGCATTGATTCTTTGCCATCGAATGCAGCATTCCCAGGAACAAAGCCTTGGAGTTCTGTAGCACTTAATATTATTATCGAGAGGTGAGTAGCTGCAAATGCAATGCAATATGCATGAGGAGATGCCAGCCTTCCCCACCATCTGTCCCAGGTTTCACTGTACCTCAGCTCTGGAAGGGAATTCAGAGAGGGCATTTTCCAGGGGACCCCCCACCAGTGCTGGGCAAATCCACGCTGGGCTCCCATTCCCACTGAGCACTTGGTTCTGTAAAAGGAGCAGAAAATATGTGGTCGTGGGAAGTTGCCAGTGAGGAAAAAAAAAAACAAAATATCATTTGAGTCATGGAGTGGGGTGCACTGACAGCTTCATCCTGTCCTCAATCAAGAGGGACTCAAGGCTTCATTAACTCTACCTTTGCCGTCCCTACACACGGGGTAGGAATGGAGAAAATTTTAAATAGAACATGAAAAAGCAATTCAGGTCCTAAACCACAACCACGTATTTGTCAGCCACGGGGCTGTCTTGGTCCAGGTTCTGCTGAAGTTGGGGGGAACACATGGGTCATGACATGCTCAGGTTTCTCTGCAGGTTAATGACATTTATTTTAGAAGGAATGGTACTGGCTTGATAACAGCTCAGGAGAAAAACTCCAGAACTTAAAAAAAAAATTAATTTAATCCACTGATTTATTTCATGTGCTTAGAAGTAGAGGAAAGCTAATCTGAGGAGTCTCACCTTTTTTCCCCTTCTTTTTATTAAATTTACTTATTAGCAAGTTAAGAGTTGGGGAATTTAGAAGTTCCCATCACACCGACCAATGCTTCTCTACCTTGATTTTCAGAAATACTATCCCTTATTGGCATTTCTAGAAACACCAGAATGCAAGATGGTTTTATGGTTTAAATTAAGGCCAAGGACACAAACATTGTCCTTTCAAAAAAAGTAAAATTAGTTTCTCAGTCTGTGCTGTTTGGCCAAGCCCACACTATGCTGATTTTCTTTTCAAATATCTTTAAAATACAATTTGAAGGCGTTCTGATATGCTTGTTCCTGAAGGATGATTCCCAAAGTTTTTAAGATGCACTTTTCAAATAATTAGGGCTCCAGCCTGTGGTAGGGAAATGTGCCTATGGAACATTACTGCAGAGTGCTAAAATATCCAGCCTAAACTCTTGGCAATTAGTTCTGCGCCAAAGCTACAAATGAACCAGCTTTTCACTCTTCTTCTTCTTCAGCTTTAATTAGAGTTGGACAAAAAACAGGAACATCGTGACAAGAAAGGGACACGTTTTCCATTTTATGCCCATTTTTTTAAATTTCAGAACTGTTTGATCATCTGTGGCATTGGCTGCAGCACAAGTGCTATACATCTTCTACCTTGGTGTCAGCGTTCGTTATAAAAAGAACTGGTAATTAGATTGGTCCTGTGAGCAACAGTTGCTTATCTAAGAATGTGTTTGACAGGCTGAGCCATAAATAAGAAGCTGTAAGTGAATATAAGGAGAAATCAAGACTCACCAAATAAAACTTAAGCTCATTTCCATGTTCTGCTAGTTAATAAATGCTGTAGGGCCATTCATTTTCTCGATGTCTTTACATTAATGCTCCTTTATTTTATGTATCACTTTATTTTTTTAATCCCCAAACCGTAGCTTGATTCAAAAGCCCTTGTCCAGAAAAAAAAAAAACACACTAAAATTAAAAATATCACCCTGGAGTTGGGTGTTGGTTGAGCAAAACTGTGAAAGCATCTTGCCTGTTGCAAGTTCTGCCTAAGCCAGGGACAAATAAGCTGCGAGGATGTACCTACCCCGTGTAATTTTGTACTTGGCAACAGCTCCTTGTAAGGATATGGCCATGTTTTACTCTGAATCACTCTAACAAACCTGGCTGTGTTTTACAGGAGGCAATACAGACTGTAGTCCTCATGCTAAATAAATCCAGCTAGAAGAGAACAACACTAGTCTGAAACCCACACGCTGTTCCAGCTCTACTGGGAAGGCTGAGGGTCTCAGATGATGATGCCTCTTTAGGGTATAGCATCTGAATTTTTAGCCAAATTCATGAAAATTGTGGTTTGACTCAAAAGCTGCCTGTTCTGAGAGCGCCCAAGTCAGCTATCACTCCTTTTTGGCATTCCAGCAGCATGTGCAGCCAACAAGACAGTTGCAATACAGCCACGTTGTGCTCTGCTGACGTGGGAGGGTCGCTCGGGCACCCCGACAGTGGTGATGTCTGTGCCAGCGATGGGCACTGCCCTGGCACTGCCCTCTGTGTGCTCAGTGCATGTACAGAATGAACCCCACAGCAGGAGCTGTGCTAGTGTGGATTAATAAAGTGTTGGGCTCTCCCTGCATTTCCATGTGCTTCTTGCGGGACACAAAGCCTGTCACACCTGCCAACGGGGCGTGGGTCACTGTGGGAGGGGAGTGGAGCTGAGGGAGGATTGGGGCTCTGAGTGTTTCTGACTGTGACAGAAAGCATTTACTAGGAAAGAAAATTAATCTCACTGCAGAAAATCGAGGTACAGAGATTGTATAGGGAAATCTCTTTCTTGCACGTTGTCCCAATAATATCAGTCACAGTTCATTGGGGCGTAACTTTAAATTATTTTAACCATTTAACCAAAGGACCTAACAGATTCTGTAGAGAACAGGAAGGATCCGTGAAGACTGAGAAAGAAAAATCCCTGATGAAACCAGAATTTCCAGGTAAGGTGGTACATTGAATGACTTTCTCTGAAATCTTTCCCCTTCCACCCTCCTCCTTCCTCAAAACCAGCACAAATCCCTTGGTGGGGCAACACTGACAAATTAAGGCAGAGCCACACACCTTCTGTAATGGTTCATCAAAGAACAGCATCTGCAGGGTGAGCAGAGTGTCGACCTTGTCAAAGGATCTCAACCCCCACTGGGAGATATATTGTCTTCTCTCCTTTTTGATTTTTAATAGAGAGAGCCCAGAATGAGCCAGATCCCTAATTCAAGTGTTACATTAAAAGTCCAGTGTCAGGATAGATGGAGTGTTAAATTGTATGGAACCACCAATACCTCCACGTGATTTGTCCTTTCCACATTTCATTCGCTGTATGTGGGGAACCAAGGAGGGGGAAGAATCCGGATGCAGAGAGGTCACGTTGTTCTTGTTCAGGGTCAGTCTGAAACAGTAACACAGCAGCAAATACAACAGCTCTGGGCAGCTCATGCCTGGCTGCAAACCAGTTCTGTTCCATACAATTACTGATTAGTCTTGCTTGGATAAGAAAAAAGACAAGTAAGTTAAAGCAAGAGGAATGGGACAGATGCTTCTCATAACTGTGCATGTTCTGCCTTGTAACACAGAGTGTAAGTCCTTAGGACAGGATCCCTTGTTTGGTCAGTCACTATGGAAAATCACACCCCACAAATAAAGATAAATTTCCACACCACAGATAAAGCCAAGGAGAATTTTACCTGTACTGCCAGCCTGAAGTTTGGCCTATTAATTACTAACAATAAAACTAGTCCTTTCCCCCTTTTAGCTCATTTTTTGTCATTTTCCAGCATCTTGCATCTTCTGAAATACTCCATAGAAATCACTAATGAGATGGAGAATGTTATTAGTTCTCAGCCTGCCGGAAGCACGATGAGGAAACTGCAGGATCAGAATATCAGGGGATCTTCTGCCCTCTTCAGCAGGGCTTTCACTCCCTCTTTGCCTGCGGGACCTAATCCAGAAGCAACTGTCACTTGAACAGAAATAAAGTCCTGCTGTAACTGCAACCACAGCAGGCCAATTAGGGTAATTACAGCATATTTGCTACACTTGATAAATATTCATTCTTTATCCCTGCAGCCCTTGTGACAGGAGTGGAAGAGCCTCGTGCATCTCCAGAGTCAGGCAGGGCACACAAACACGTGTAACTGTGTCAGGGAGAGGGCTCAGCTCCTCCTTTGTCAGGTACCCTCGTTAACAGCGGCGGCTTTGTGGCCATTCTTAATTACAGTCATAATTTGATTCCTACATCCATTGTGGGTCCGGAAAAACAGGGCTGTAAACCACAGTAATTAGCCTGCTGGAGTGACTGACCCGGAATGCAAGTACGTCCCAGCCATCGTCTGGAGATGGGAATTCTTAAAAAACACAGCCATTTGTTTCCAAAACTAGACAGCTCATTTTTCAGTTCTCATTCATGCAAGTGAAGTGGTCAGCAAGATAATAATGTTTCTCTTTCTGTTAAAGATAACATAATTTAAATGGTGCCCACCTCAGAAACAAAGTGCTGGGGACTGGTATAAATTTCTATAGTTAATCATACAGAGAAATGAAGTTTTGACACAATTGCTGAATGATAAATTGAAGTAATGCTCTGACTCTCATCAGTGATGCACCCCATGTCACAACGAAGTTGGGCAATATCATCTGTAACTTTTACAGTGATGGCAGTTTCCAGGTCAGTCAAGGAAAAGATGACTCAATTTCACTCATAAATAAAGGAACATTTTGGGAAATCAATAAATACCATCCTCAAGCAAACCACATCCAACACTGTGGAATTGCGGGTGTCTTTAATTTTGGAGAGGAATAGTTCTGAGGACAACCTGAGTGGGGAAGGTTAAGGCTGCAAAGCATCACGGGGCACAGTGGGTGAAGTTACCTTAGGTGAGAGCAGAGAGCACAAATTCAATGTGGGGTCACAGGATGAAAACGAACATAATTTAATGGGAGTGGGAAAGCAGCATCAGCAACAGCAGCATGAGGCAAGGCTGGATCCTCATCCCACCATGGAGGCTTCTAGAATCCCTGACATTGCACTAAGAAAATGTTCCTTTTGGTGGGACCTGTGGAAAGCTGCCTGTGCATTTTCCCCTGCTGACTCCTCCTCTCCACTGACAGCAGGAGCTCCAGCCCACAGCTGAAGTACTGCAAGCACATGTACAGCCCCAGGAGAATTCAGGGGGAATTTCTTCATGGAGAGGGTGGTCAGACATTGGAAGGGGCTGCCCAGGGAGGTGCTGGAGTCCCCATCCCTGGAGGTGTCCAAGGATGTGGCACTCAGTGCTCTGGGCTGGGGGACAAGGTGGGGATCAGGCACAGCTTGGACTCCAAGGTCTGGGAAGGCTTTTCCAACCTCAGTGATTCTGGGATTCTGTGACAAGATGTGGTTAAATTTTTGCATATCACTGACAGGGAAAGCCACAGGGTGAGTGTTCCCTGTAAATCCAACTCCCCTTATTTGCTGTATTTGTGTACAATTGTATTTCTGACCAGGAATGGGACAGCACTCCAAATGCAGGCCTGGCCCCAGAGGCTGGTCAGTGCCAGGAGAGTCAAAAATCACTGAGAACACCATAAATCCAAGGTGTGAGTCGGTGTTTGGGGAAGAGAACGGGCTTTCCTCCCTGCCCGTTCCCAGGATCTTACATTGCCATCTACGGGCTGCTCCCGGCAGCTCCCGCTGATTCCCGGTCCTGCAGCTCCCACCTGCACCAGCCAACACGAACAGGAGCTGTAAAACATTTCGGGAAATTCTTTTTAAAATACGGAGGAAAATATTGGATCCATTGCACACGTGGCCTGTCATTTCCAGAGCAGGCTGGTGGATCTGCAGGGAAAAGAGGACAAGGATACACCATCACCAGAACTTCCTGGGAAGTGCAAAGTACACACTGACACTACATAAATACTCGTAAAAATATTTATGCAGCATTTCTTTGGCTGGAATATTGGCAAGTGACTTTTTTCAAAAGGTTAAGGCAACTTTATCTGACTAAAATTAACAAACTTCAAGGTCACAGGAGGCAATGTAAACACCTCCATCTCTTGTACAGGAGCAGTCTGGTAAGGAAGCAGCTATGGTTTTATTTGTAAAAGAAATTGTAGAATCTAAAGGAAAGAAAGTCATCTAATTGAAGATGAAAAGGCATCTGTAGTGTTTTAATTAGTTCAAATCGTCACACCTGTGACCTCCCACTACTACAGTAATAAAATGAAACCGAGAGCAGAGTTTAAAAACCATGTTTGAAATGGACAATATGCAAGTCTTGGAAATGACTTCTATAGATTCTGCCTAACGTGGGTCTGTCACAGCACCTGAACACGCCCGTCCTCCAGGTGTGCACAGACATACCTGTACATAAAAATAGACACAGAAAAAAACAAGTTTAAAAACTTTAATTTATTATTTTAAGAATTTCAAGCCCTTACAGAGTGAAGTTAGAAATCTGTTTCCCAAAATAAGAACTTTTAGCAGGGCCTGTAGCAATGGGACAAGGGGTAGCAGATTTAAACTACAAGAGGGTAGATTCAGACTAACTATAGGGAGGACTTTTATTACAATAAGGGTGATGAGGCCCTGGCACAGGTTGCCCAGAGAAGCTGTGGCTGCCCCATCCCTGGAAGTGTCCAAGGCCAGGTTGGATAAACTTGGAGCAACCTGGGCTAGTGGAAGGTGTCCCTGCCCATGGCAGGGGTTTGGAGAAAATGATCTTAAAAGGTCCCTTCCAACCCAAATCATCCTGTGATTCCACAATCCCTTTCACCACAGGTGAATGCCCCCTTGTCTAAGAGAGTTCATTTCCCAGTCAAATATCCACAGAGCCGTTTTAAATTTGGAAATAACCTTTCTTTGCAAGCAGGGATTTGATCTCTTAGCAACAGCATGAACACCTCATTAACCAAACTATGGCTTCCTGGCACAGCAGGGCCTCGTGCCATGGGCAGGGAGAAGCCACAACATCCAACTGCTGGTTCCTTCCTTCAGTGACTGATGGCAAAGGGGCAGGGCAGCAAATCCCACAGTCAACCCCTCCCAACAAGGCCCTGGTGGAGGTCGACAGCTGGACCATGGACAGTGTGTTCCAGCCTGGATTGCTCAGCCTAAGCTGTGTTTCCCAGATGTTGGTTCTGGCTAAAGCTGCAGCCTGACTCTGGCTTTCAACAGACACCATCATTTTAAGTAGCCCTAATGCAGACCAGGAATAGCTTCTTCTCTGGCTGGGAAACTTGTACCACAGCAGGACTGGACTGAATGTTATCACTGTGCTTTTCTGATAAGATTCAGATGACAGCCATCATTTTGGAGGGAAGCTATTTTTTGTTCTTAGCATGAGCATGAGATATTACAATTGCAAGCACTTCACAATAAAAAGAACAAGAGGTCAGAGCAGCACCATCACACGGGTATATTTCAGTTGGCTTTGACTATCAGTTGAATCAGTCACCTGAAATATATTGCAAAGACAAGATCAAATGAACCTGTTCAATGATAAAAGACTAGAGAACAGGCAAAGAGGGCATTTTCCCTTCCCTTTGCTGCTGTGCTGAGCACAGAGTGTGCAGCTGTATGGCACAATACAGATTAGAATGGACTTGTGCTCTAAATGACCAAGCTTTTGTCATTGCAATACCCCCCTGCCCTGTCCAAGTCATATAACCCATGAATTTGAGCTATTAGAACTGTTCTAGAACAACATGCTTATTAAATTGCTTCCTTGGAATCTGGTCACTGGGGACACAGTGGGCACCCAGCAGAGACTGGGGAAAGAGTGACTTGCCCAGGACTGAAGCCAAAACTTAGCAGAAACTCTGCATTTCTTCTCTGTCTTTTGCCTTGTCCATGAAACCATCGCCCTTCTGGACAACTGAGTTATTGGAGGAGAAAGCTCTGGGAAATCTGTCTCCTTCCTAACCAGGTCTCTAATCAAGTATTGCTTTTCCTGCATGAAATCTATTTCCCCAGCAAGACACTGAAGCTGCAGTGTGAGGCAAGGAAAGGGATTGGTATATCTAACCAAGCAACACAACCCACAGAAGGTTAGTATCACAAGCCAATTCACGTGTGTGTTCTCCTGCCATTCCCATTGCTAATTGTGCTCCAAATTTTGCTGCCCTAATAGATGTTAATATTAATCTCCATTTCATTCTATTTCCCTGGTCTTCTTTCAAAAGAGCTGTACGAAACCAGCTCTTTCTAAGCTTGAATTCCCTCTCACAGCTTGGGGAATGCTGTGGTTTATTAACTTGCAGTGCCACCTAGCACACGGCCTTCATATTATTTTTTCTGTAGTTTCACAAAGCTCCAGGTTTTCATATTAAAAAAAAATCCTACAATCTTGTGCTTGGAGTATTTTAAGCATCTAGTGCAAAGTTTTGTTTTGAACAGCTAAATTTTAATTAGAAATTATGCTTTCTAATAGGATAATAATAATCAAGATGCTCACATACCTAAAATTCTGGTGTGTGAACTTTGAGGACTAGTTTTGGCCACATCCCTTATATAGTTGTCTACAAATATTTCTATTAATTATTAGGGGATTTTTTTTTTAATCCTACACTTTGATAGCAGGTCAGTGATGAATTTATTGGGGTTTTGAGATAATAGAGACTCCTGCCAGACTATCAAGGCACATTAGTACAATGTCTGCAGACATGTTTCAGACTGGTCTGCAAGCCTGACCAGCTCAATTTGCTTTGCCTTAAAACACCACCCATAGCCCAGGAATAAACAAGATTAGAAATGAACTCTGCAGCCACCCCAGAGAGTGACGTGTGGGAGACATTAAAAGGCAGCAGTTCAGCCCCAATGCTGCAGCCACTGTGGATCCCCTCAAACCTTGAGGTGGGAGCTGTTCCTGTGCCAGATCCTGGGAAGGCATTTAAAGATAATATAACCAAGCAGGCAAAAGGCAACCTTGTGACATGGAGGGAAGGACAAGGAGATAAACCCCCTGTGCTGCCCGACCTTCTCCCTCCTGGTAACACATCCCAGAGCAGCCACATCAGAGCTCCCTGGCCAAAGCACCTTCTCTTCACTCACAATGGCAACACCCACCAATATTTCAACAGTGCTTTGGCAGCACTACAAAATCATAAAGTTTTATTGCATCTCTTAGAATTTCTAAGTGGAGTTTCTCTAACAGTAGAGAAACCACCAGGTGTTTTATGGAGCTCAAGAATTAAAGTACATCAAAATAAAAGATAAGTTTGCAATAATAAGAATGGTTTGGGCTTAGATATGATTTTATGATCCTTGATTTTTCAGCTTATCTTCAAAGAGCCCAGCACTGCTGAGGGCTGTATTTACAGGATGACCTGTGTATCAGTTCAGCAAGCCAAGGGGAAAAAAATTAAAATAAAATAAAATAAAATTAAATTAAATTAAATCCCTAGCATGCAAAGAGTGAAATTTGACAAGCACTATGGACCTCAGCTTTATCTGAGAGACATGGAAGATGTTTCCATATTTGCTGGGGATTTAATTGCTATCCTAAGTCAAGGAAGAGAATATTTTTTTTCAAAGAAACCTACATTTTGCATACTCCCTTGAGAGCAGAACTGAGCCACCAGTTTTTTCCCTCCTCTGTAGAATACCCTCCTCTATATTGTATGGCCCAATTAGTTCTGTATAGAACTCTACGTAAAAATCACAGATGTACATTTCAGATGCTGCACTCCTCTAAGAGCTTTGGACATTAGTCCCTGCAGAATGGCAGGAATGGTCTTCCCAAAAAGCCATTTTAATAGAAAAGATCCTTGAAAGTTTGTCTCTCATCAGCCTGAACTGATGCATTTACTTTTTTTTTTTTTTGCCAGTTCTGATATCAGTCTGGTTTGGGTCCATTTTCATTCATCCTTATCACTGTGTTTCCACAGAACTCTTCAGAACCTTCATGTGTTGACTGTTTTCTATAAAGCACAAAGACTCACAGTCTCCTTTCCTGCTGGAAAATGAGCTACAAGAAACTCAGATTTAAATTTGCTACAAAATATCCTCCTCCTTCCGTCCCAGAATTTGCAAACACCTGCTGCTGAATGTTTAACCAGAGTCACAGAATATCCTGAGTTGGAAGAGACCCTCAAGGATCAGAGTCCAACTCCTGCTTTATTGATAGTTTAATGAGTCCTGGGAAGGCACGAGAACACCAACAGAGAACATGATATTTCAGGCAAAACAAGTTGTAAGAAAGGAAAATACTCAGATTTAGAATCCAAGTCTTTCCCTTCTCTCCAGGTCCTTGGGGTCCCCTTGCTGGAATGACTGGAAAGGAGTCCCTTTTCCATGGCAGATGGGTGTGTGACACACCTCCCACTGTGGGGAGTTCAGAATTACTGCTACTGCTGCCTTTGGTGTGCCAGCCTCTCCTTGACATCACAGCAAAGACAGAAAAATGAAAACACAGGTCAGGCATTTCAAACAAGTCCCTCTGGTTTCCAAACCCCAAAAGAGGAACCTACCAGGACCTAAACATTCTGACTGAGCTGAGCCTTCACTGTCCATCTGAAAAGCACATCCACAAACACTAAAACTTGGTTTATAAGTCATGTCCTCCCACACTTTGATTGTCCTCTGAACTGTGAGATACAACTTTGTTCATAAACTCACATCCCTGTTTCCTTCTCAAGACTGTCATTGCCAGAACCATGGCATCTTATAATAAAGCAGGAGTGTGGCTGTTCTCAAATTTATTTTACTAAAATATACCTTTTCAACTACTAATTATAATGGCACTATTCTTTTTCTTTTTTTCTCTCCCTGGTACAATGTGAAGATTAAGTCGTGACAGGTGTTTTTTTCCTCCTTGGGAAGTAAAGAAATCCATACCTTAATTAATATAAGGAGATAATTACTATGCTGAAGTGATGAGGCCTCAGGCAGCTCTGTTGAGAAGCTATTTATTTCTCTTTCTTTTCATTCAGTTCAACTACAGATACTTCTCAAATGTGCAGAGCTCTCCATGCCAGCGAGCCAATAAAACAAACAGGGAGAAAACTTAAGAAATAGCTCTTTGTCCTTGCAGGAGGGAGGATAAATATGTATATTTTCTTCTCCCCTCCCACCCCTTATCTCTCAACCTCTGAAATCTAAGCACTGACAAAAGCATTTTCTGTCTGTTTTACAAACTTTCTGGGGTCAGACTTACATCTTATTAACAGTCAATCTCAGTTTCTCTATTCAAATTGGAGAATCTACTCTTTTGCCGGCCCACAAGTGGGGATGGCTGGCTCTGGAAGTTCTTAGCAGAACCCCTTTGCTGTAGGTGCTGTTCTCTGCCATAAATACACAAGGTTCCTACAGAGAACTAAAAGATGTTGACCACAATGGTCTCATCAGTGCTGCCTTGGCAATTCCCTGTCACAGGTTAGTAGTGCTACAGATCAGCTAGAGATGAAGTTATTTTTTCTAAATTGCTTCATGCACTGTTTCCATCTATAAAGGATTTTGGAGATTGAGTAAAAACATGATCCCTAAGCTTTGTCATTTTCAGGTTACAATTAGTAATTAGGAGTCATTCTTAATCATTACATGCACAATTCAGTGGTTATACCAAGTCTTTACTATTAAATTATAACCAAGAAACACATTTCTCTTCCATTCCCATGGACAGATTCACATCTTTATAAAAATAATCAGACATCTAGAAAAATACATAGTGTTTTTGGAAAAAAAAGGAACATAAGCAACATGGTATTTCTGTTTTTAACATGAAATATAGTCATTACACAGAGAAGATGAAAACCTATGGAACCTACTAGGAAAACATGTGGTTTTTTCCCCATAAATTTCTAATACTGAGGGAATGTTGGATCAATTTTAGTGGCCCAAGCCATGAGCCCTCCTTTAATATCCTTTGCTAACAGAGAACCAGATTCTTTGGCAGGTAGCTCCTGCAGGATTTTTACAGCCTTCTGGGAATCATTTCCCAATTTGCAAACAACATATACAGGAAGAGATGCTTGGTCATTAGTTCTCTGCTTTTCTTCGCGAATTCTTTTTTCTAAATACTCCAGCTGTTCTTCATCTTTCTCTTGCAGTTTGCTCAGCGGGATGTGGACGGCGTGTTCCAGGCGGCAGATATCCACCTCCACCTGTGGCCGGACGTCCAGCAGCACGTGAGGGACTTTGTCATCCAGCACTTTCTTGTACTGCTCTACGGAAATCCTGTCCTTGCTGGGCAGCAGATGTAGAGTCCTACACTTGTCGGTGGCAGAAGAGCCACAGAACGCCTCGTAATCCTGCAGGCAGGTGACGGTGGGGTTGTCCCCGCACACGGCACAGTCCGGTTTCTTCGGTCTCAGCTTGATGTTGCGAAACCTCCCTTCGAGGGCGTCGAACATGAGCATGAACCGGTTGAAAGAGGAGCCCATTCCCGAGGCGATCTTGAGCACTTCCAGGGCCTGCATGCAGCCGATGATGCCGGGCACGACCCCCAGCACGCCCCCGTCGGCGCAGCTGGTCACGGTGTCGGGCGGGGGCGGTTTGGGGAACAGGCAGCGGTAGCAGGGCCCCCCGCGGTAGTTGTACACGACGAGCTGCCCCTCGAGGCGCAGGGCGCTGCCGGACACCAGCGGTTTCCCCGCCAGCACACACGCGTCGTTCACCAGGTACCGCGTGGGCGCGTTGTCGGAGCAGTCGGCGACAATGTCGTACTGTCGCACGAGGCGCAGCGCGGAGCGCGGGCTCAGCGCCCCGCGGTAGGGCACGTACTGCACCGCCGAGTTCAGCCGCCGCAGCGCCGCGGCCGCCGAGGCCGCCTTGGGCCGGCCCCGCCGCGCCTCCCCGTGCAGCACCTGCCGGTGCAGGTTGCTGGTCTCCACCACGTCGTGGTCCAGCAGCCCCAGGCGGCCCACGCCCGCCGCGGCCAGGTACTGCGCCAGGGGACAGCCGAGCCCGCCGCAGCCCACCACGAGCACGGAGCTCCGCGCCAGGCGCAGCTGGCCGCGCACGCCGAGCTCGGGCAGCAGCAGCTGCCGGCTGTACCGCGCGATCTCGGCCGCGCTCAGCGCCGCGCGGGGCGGCAGCGGGGGCAGCTCAGCAGGGAAGGCGCCGGCCCCCTCCGCATCATCATCATCATCACCATCATCGTCCTCGGCGCTGCCCGCGTCCCCCCGCGCCAGCAGGTCCCGCAGCCCGCCGTCTCCATCCTCCTCCTGCTCGGCATCCCCCAGGGACACCTCGGCCGCCAGCCGCTCCCGCGGCCCGCGGGCTCCATCCTCCTCCTCCTCCTCGTCCCGCTGCCGCTCGGCGGTGTCCCCCCGCGCCAGCTCAGCCCGCAGGCGGTCCCGCAGCCCGCGGAGCTCCCGCTCCCGCCGGCGGATCTCGGCCCGCAGCCGCGCCGCCCCCGCGCCCGCCATGGCCGCGCCGCTTCCTCCGCCCGCCCCGCCCGGCGCCGCGCCGCTTCCGCCGGGCCCGCGTCACTGCCGACATCGACATGGCGGCACCGCGCCCCGAGCGCCTGTCGGTGCTGCTGCCCACGTACAACGAGCGGGACAACCTGCCGCTCGTCGTCTGGCTGCTGGTGCGCACCTTCCGAGACAGGTACGGGCGGTGCGAGGGGAGGCGCGGGGGCTGGCGGGCAGCGGGGCCGGCTGCACCCCCGCTGTGGCGGCGGGCGGGGACAGCGGTGTCTGTAGGGCCGGGGGTGCGCGGCCGCGACACCGACACGGGGACGGCACAGGGCAGGAGGGCAGGGACATCGTCCGAACCCGGAGCGAACTTCAGAATCGCGGAATTCCAGAATCGCTGAGGTTGGAAAAGCCCTCCCAGACCATCGAGTCCAAGCTGTGCCCGATCCCCACCTTGTCCCCCAGCCCAGAGCACTGAGCGCCACATCCTTGGACACCTCCAGGGATGGGGACTCCATCTCCCTGCGCAGCCCCTTCCAATGCCTGACCACCCTCTCCATGAAGAAATTCCTCCTGATGTCCAACCTGAACCTCCCCTGGCACAGCTTGAGGCTGTTCCCTCTTGTCCTGTACCTCGTTCCTTGGGAGCAGAGCCCGACCCACCCCCAGCACGGCTCTGATCCCGCAAAATCACTGCTCTGGTTCTCAGCTTCCCCCCCTTCACAGGGATTTAGGGAGGGAAACGGGGTTTTCCGTTTGTTCATTGAAAAATAATTATTGTTTCAGTGGAATCGATTTTGAAATTATCATCATTGATGATGGAAGCCCAGATGGGACACAGGAAATCGCTGAGCAATTGGAAAAAATATACGGGTCAGATAAAATTGTGAGTTGTGTGTTCTGTAATTTTTTTTTCCCTAAAAACGAAAAGTAAACTTTAAAATATTTTTATACCTTGAAAACAGCAACTTTTAAGGTGTCACTAAAACAAATTAAAAACTGTACTTCAAGTAATATACGTGTCTTTTATATTTTCTGCAGCTTCTGAGACCCAGACCAAGAAAGCTGGGCCTGGGTAAGTCCTTATTAACTCTAATTTAGTAATATAAAAAATTTGCTGTATACTTTGATTGATCTAGTGCATAAAGGTCCAGAAATGTATGTTTTCATCAAGTTGTTTGCAAGCAAACAAGGTTAAAAATGTACACATAAAAATCCCAGTGTGTTTATAAAATGTTTCCCACATCTTCATACCTGCTCCTTTCCCTCCCACCCTCATTCCCTGACTGCAGAATGAGGGTTTGAACTGTCAGTGATATTTGGAGCCCGAGTCCTATTCTAGTTTTAGTGCCTGTAGTGTTTTTGTAAATGAGATTGCAGATAGTGACCCACTTCTGCATTCTTTGTGCATTTCTGGTGCAGTGGGACTTGCCAGTTTATAAAATCCAGGGCTGAAATCATAGGGAAAAGGTATAAGACTTTTAATGTTTATCCACTAACATGTTATTTAAAATAATTTAGGGGTTTTTACTTGATTGTTTTCTAGCGGAGATTTTAGAAAATGAAGGGAAGACTGCACATGGCTGGAAGATTGCACATGTTAAAGTAGTGAGGGAAATATTTCTGTGCTGTTTTCACCAGGCACTGCTTACATTCATGGAATGAAGCATGCCACTGGGAATTTCATTGTCATTATGGATGCTGACCTCTCTCACCATGTAAGTCTGTATTTCATGCACTGTGGGCTTAGTCTGTTAGAATTAAACTTTCATTGGTTGGGTTTATTTTACCCCCACCCTTTTGTCTTTTCTGATCTGTTTTCCTTCTATTTCAGCCAAAATTTATTCCAGAGTTTCTCAGGTAGGTGCCAATTGTAGTATGAAAATGCAAGTTGATCTTTATAAATTATTTATGAACTCCTGTGTGAAATTCCGTGCCATAGTGGGTAAAAGGTAATTAATTATAAGATTCCCTGAAGTAGCTCTTTTTAAGAAAACAATTAACAAGTGTCTAAATAATGCTTATAACCACCCTAATTACTGCTTTCCTCTCTTCTCCACTTACTGATTTAAAAGTTTGTAAACTTCAGATTTTGTACTAAGAGTGATTGTTCTTACTTTGAAATTTGTACTTTGAAATATTCCTCCTGTTTTTCTGATAAAACCAATTGTTTATAGAAAGCAGAAAGAAGGCAATTTTGATATCGTATCTGGAACAAGATATAAAGGAAATGGAGGGGTATATGGCTGGGATTTGAGAAGAAAATTAATCAGGTTGGTATTTTTCAGGTATTTACAGTTAAAATTGTTATTTATAAACAATAACTCCGAACACTCCATCCGTGTGAGCTGAACTGAGTCTTTAGTCAGCAGAACTGCTGTACCTGCTGGGCACTGCAAAATCACATTAAATACTACAAGTGTGCACCACTGGCAAATTGTGTGGTTCAAATCCACCAGCAAAGGATGAAATGACATGGCTGGGCTTGGAAATGGGTTGGAGCAGTGGACAGATTGGCATCATTGGGACAGCCCCAGTTCTGTCATCCAGAGAGTGAGCTGAGACTGTGACACTTTTGTCAAGTTTAAAATACACCTTTAGGTGGCTGTAATGGTCCTTCCCCTAAGCAGTGAATCCCTTCCTAAACTCCTCTGGTGACACTCTGGTGGTTTTCCATATCCAATCTCACATTTGTCCAGGAAGCATTTTTATTCCCCACTTACAGTGTGTGTCAGTCAGAAGAAAAGTGTTGCTTTTATGGTTGTCACATTCACTTCTTTTAATTGTATATGTAGACAGTTCTTCCATAAAGAACCAGGTTATAAACCTAATTTCTAAAAATCCTTGTTTTTTCTTCATAGAGAAATTCAATAATCTACTAATTATCTGCTTTTGAAAAACAAAACGTTGGGTGTTTGATTTCAAGGTTCTATAATTTATTAATCAAATCTAGCAATGAAAACACACTAGAAATCTAATGTTTTTCATATGAAGCAATAAAAGTTTTGTTGGGTTTTGGGGGGGGGTGATATGTACTTATTTTTTAGAAATTCTGCTTGATCTCTGGGAATTGTGTGCTGGGCAACTCTGACATTCACATTTTCTTTCCCAGCCGTGGTGCCAATTTTCTGACTCAGGTTTTGCTGAGACCAGGAGCATCAGACCTCACAGGGAGTTTCAGGTATGGCTCTGGTTTGCAATTAATAAAGTTCATCGGAAATTAAGAAATTGCTGAACAAGGAACTGGAGGAAGAACAGCCCTTCTTTACTGAGGGCTATGAAATCTGTTTGGGAAGGGTGGAAGAAATAGTGGACTAGATTGCAAGAACTGCTGCTCCTATGGCTTTGTTAAAGATTTTATAAATAGCAATGAGATGAGTGAGGGATTGCAGTTGAGATTCCCACACACTGCCTCGATTTCCAAATTTCAGAAATTGTGCTTCAGGTTTCATTTTCTTTGTAACTGTTTGCAGGTTGTACAGGAAAGAAGTCTTACAGAAACTCATGGAGAAATGTGTTTCTAAAGGTTACGTCTTCCAGATGGAGATGATTGTCCGGGCCAGGCAGTTGGGATACACCATTGGAGAGGTACAGGACAAGTTTGATAAGGATCTCGTGCTTTTATGTAAAGGGACACACAGATTACTGAATTTCGTGTGCTTCCAAGAAGCAGCCAAGATTTTCAAACAAATATAAAGAAATTACATGTGTAGAACTCTATTTTTCCAACTTTGCCAGGTGAATACTGGATCTGAATTTCCAGTTCCTTGTTCCCCTGGCTGATAAGATTCTGAGATCCCTCCCTCTTTCTGTTGCCACTCCTTTAGCTGTATACAATTTTACAAAGTTCTTCATATTCAGAAGTCATCTCCCAGCCAGGGGTGAGGCTGAGCTGTTCTGTGGTGGGAGATTTGTGCTTCCTGGGCCACTGACTCAAAGGTACTGAATTGAACAAGGAAAGTGCTGGAGGTTGATTTTAAGCCCTCAGGCTTAAAACACTGAGGCTGTTCTGACTATCTACCATCCAGCCACTCAGTAATGTCTTGGGATCATCTTTAAAGGTGATAAACCAAATAATTTCATGCTCCTCAGCCTCTGGGAAGAACTGACACGAAGGAAGCCAGTCTGGTGCTTGCCTTGTTCCCATGTCTGAAAATGCTGTAGTTCAAAGGCCATTCTGTTGTGTGGAGAATCTCTGATTATTTAGGTTTTGAACCTTAAAAATAGTTCTGCTTGTTTCAACAGGTTCCTATTTCATTTGTGGACCGTGTCTATGGAGAATCCAAACTGGGAGGCAATGAAATAGTCTCCTTCCTAAAGGGGCTCTTGACCTTGTTTGCCACAACGTGATAGTTTGTCCTAAATTCACTTTTTTAGTCAAACATTTTCTGACATCTGTGTAGTTTTTATTATATAACAGCAGAAGCTTGATAATCTGTGTGGTGACCAGAAGACCTGCTATAAGCTACCAATTAAACAAACCACCACCAATAAACTAAATCCACTGTCTCCCAGAATGCTCCTTCCAAAAGAAATTAACTGTATGTTAAACTAAAAACTAATAAAGGCTAATGATTTTCTATTTTTGTAAAAACAATGAAGTCTTAATAAAGAACACAAAGCTCTATGATCCTTTGCATTTGGAAATGAATCATTATTCAGCAGAAGCTAATGAGGATTTTGAAATAAAGACAAGCAAGGACAGAAAAAAACAACCCAACGGAATTTCTTATCTTTGTTCTGTGGTTTGTAGATATTAATTTAAATGAATGTCCTTTAAATTAGTGTCCTTTCTTTCCTCAGCACATGTGTCTTAAAGCAGCTACATGTTTCTACAGATCTGATAACACCTTGTGTAGTTTAAGAGCTAATACAGAGTACAGTGATTTGTTCCTAGACTGGAAAGAAGGAATATTCTTTGGATAAGGAAGAGAATTGTATGTGGAATAATTTTGTATTCTGTGTGTTGGTCTAGCAGCAGATGAGTCCCTTTTCTTACCTCCTTTAGAAACTAAATAGTTTTGGAGTCTGTACAACAGGAGCCTGGCACCTCACAAAATTCAGGGTGACAGAAGACCCAGTTCACCTCACTGAAGATATTTGAGATTTTTTTTTCTTTTGTCAAATAACAAATTGCAATCTAAAGTCTGTATTTGCTCCAGATCCTGTGGAAGGAAACACAAATGGAGCAATACTAGTTTTTCTTTCATGGTTTGATAGAGCCAGAACTCAGAAATTCCAAAGCCCTTGAAATCAAATGTGCATTGGGGAGGAGGGTGACATTATTCTGATAATGGCTTTATATGTATGAAAAATGATGTCCTTTTGTTGGGGGCAGGGGAGGATTTTTCTGTGGGTACCTGTATCAGAAAATTAATGGTAGGAGAAGAGAAGCAACAAATGTCTTGAAAATGCTGCCTATTTGGCTCGTGTTTGTCTGCATTCCTTTAGCACATCAGATACAGTTGTTACTATTTGAAAAAGAAATTTAGAAAGTCTGTAGATAAATGATAAATTCATATTTCAGATAGTCTTTTATCACATTGATAAAAATAATTAAGTGAAACTTTAAAACAAAGATTATTTCCTGGTGAGCTGCTTTAGAGCTCTTCCTTTGTTCTTTAGTGGAGTTGTACAGATTGAGTTTCTCCTTTTCTGACTATTCAGAGCCAATATTTCATATTTCATTTGCTTAAAAATAATAAATAATAAAAAATGTAACTGTAAGTTTTTGAATCTTCATGTAACTGGATCACAGTGGCTGAACTGTACATTTTGTGACATTTGCCTGTAATTTTTCCAAATATATATAATTTCATTTGGTGCAGACTAATCAGATCTAATAATATGTGCAGAGTTATGTCTCTGGGTCCACAGGGCCACTGAATCTCCAATAAGAGGTTTCATCTATTTATGTTTCATTTGGAGGTTTCATGGCAAATATTTTAAGTTGAAAACAGGTACAAAGTTTTTAATGACTAAATAGTGAGGTTTTAGATGTTTAGTTAAATTTACAAAATGCTGATCATTTGCTAGAATGCAAATTGGGGAACAACAGCAGAAGGATGTGGAGCTGCTGGAGCGAGTCCAGAGGAGGTCATGGAGATGCTCCAAGGGCTGGAGCCCCTCTGCTCTGGAGCCAGGCTGGGAGAGCTGGGGGGGTTCACCTGGAGAAGAGAAGGCTCTGGGGAGACCTGAGAGCCCCTTCCAGGGCCTAAAGGGGCTCCAGGAGAGCTGGAGAGGGACTGTGGACAAGGGCACACAGTGATAGGAAAAAAAGAATGGTTTCCCACTGCCAGAGGGGAAGGAACTCTTGGCTGTGAGGGTGGGAGGCCCTGGCACAGGTTGCCCAGAGAAGCTGTGGCTGCCCCATCCCTGGAAGTGTCCAAGGCCAGGTTGGATGGGGCTTGGAGCAACCTGGGCTGGTGGAAGGTGTCCCTGCCCATGGCAGGGGGTGGGATTAAATGAACTTTAGGTTGCTTCCAACCCAAACCATTTCATGATTCTATGTTCCTATTTCTTGTTCCCATTTTCCCTTTCCTATTATTTTACAGACCCTGCTTATCCTCTCATCGTACTCAGTCTTGTCTTTTTCATGTCCCCAGAGAAGCCACACTACACTTGCCATTCTCCAAGTGTTACTAGCAGACTGTAGTAGAACAGTAGTTCTATGATCTTTAGAGTTCAGGTGCTTAGAACTCCATACAGTGTCTTAAATATTCATGTACTAGGGATTTATAAAGTGGCATTTTAATTCTCAGTTCCTTTCTTAATACCATTGCAATTCTCTACTTGTCTTGTTTTGGCGACCACGAAACACTGACTTGACATTTACAGAGAATTTTTCATTTTACGTCCCTGGTTTTACAGTTCTACATAAATCAGCTTTTCTTAATTACATCCATATTCATTTCCTATGAAGGCACAAATACTTTGCTAATGCACTTTCTCTATTATACTTTCTTAGGAATCTGTGTCTGCAAGCACTCAATCATTTGGCAAGAACAGGAGCTTTAATTGCTTCCTGGCTCAAATCAGTGTATATCATGGATATATTTGGTTGGGCATGTTTAATGAAGGGGGGAAGAAGGTAACTCACATTTCCCCTGAGTAGATTTAGGTCTGTGATTCACAAGGCCAAGCAGTTCAATCCCTCTGACCCAGACCACTGGGATCCTGAAGCTGGGACAAAACCACTTCAGACACCCAAGGTTAATGTGCCCAAGAGAATGTGAAACCAGGAGCAAAGCAAGATCCCTGCCTGTTTGGGTGAGGGTTTGTCTGATCTGAGGTTGGAAGGAGCTGGCTTCTGTTTTGGTTTGGCTTCTCTGTGAAATCTTTATGAGGCTCTAATCTCAGCCTGCAATAAGGATGTACCCAGCTGCCAATACAAACACGATAATCAAACATATTTTCCAGTGGACTGTGTAGAAATCCAACCGCAAGGTTCCACAACCTTCTGCATATCAACAGTAAAAAATAATGATGACTAATCAATAATATTTACTTAAGGGTCTATCAGGATTCCAAGCATAAGCATGGATTGAAATCTTGGCACAAAGGAATGAAATGACAGATTGCCTGCTCAGTTCAATACATGGGTGACTTCAGCAACAGATTTCAGGGGCTGGCATTCCAGAGCTGCAGGCAAATGGTAATACTGGGAGCAGCAGGAACAGGGAATGTGCAGAGGAGAGGAATCCTTATCAAACTTTTCATTGTTTATCACATTACCTCCACTTCATTCTGCAGAAGACACGAGTAAACAAGGTAACTACTGGCAAAGCACAGAAACTTTATGAGCATCATCTCTTCCTCTGTTCCTGCCACATTTTATCTTATTTCTCCAGACCTTGTGGCAATTTGTTACTTTCTTACAGGCTGTGATAGAGACCCCTGGTGGCCTAGTGGTTAGCGTGCAGGACTTTCACTGCTGCGACCACGGGTTCAAATCCCGGTCTCCTGGCCTGATGGAGGTCGTTAGCCCTGTGTGGCCATCCATCTATGAGAAGGACACTCTAAACAAACCTACGTCCTGAGGACCTCACTGCCATTGTCCAAGCTTGCTTGGCCCCGGCAGATGAACCTTAGGATTAAAGGGTGGGCTCAGTTCAGCGCATGCTGTGTCTCACCTAAAAAATCCATTGCGCAGGCTGGAAAGGTAAAAGACCTTTCCCCAAATCTTCGTTCGCGAAGATGGGCCATTATTATTATTACAGGCTGTGATTGTTACTGTTCAGGAGGAAATACATTGAAACTGGAGAGAGAAGACCAAATTGCAACTTTTAATCCAAAATTAGATCTGAAAACTCAGCCCGAGAGAGGGATTTCAACAAAGCAGCAGAGGGCAAAGAGCATAAAATGGAGTGTTATCCCTGCAAGGGTAGTTGCACTGACTGTTTAACAAACTGGTACCAAAGGTGCATCATAATAAATAAACACCACCTTCACCACCTTGTGTTTGGCTCACAGACTTCTTTCCTGTTCTGACTTTTTGCAAACATGTCACAGCCCAGCAGGTGAACCCAGACAAAACCACAGCTGAGAACTTGTTTCCTGGGAAGCTGAGGGTGGTTCTCTAACACAGCTCCCAAAATGCTGTGCTCTGGGGAAGGGGAAGATCTGAGCACTAAAGGATGCTTGTGCTATTGCTCCAGAGCAGGAAAGATGTTGACTGAGCTCCCGCAGTCCCTGGGAATGCTTTAGGCTCTTTTGTCCCACTACATCTGTGCTGGGGGATCCCCAGGAAGGAAACAACCAGATTTACTCAGTACCTGTGAAGCTCATGTCGTGACTGCAGCGTGTCTGGAGAGCTCCCACTTCCAGCCCAGGATCCATTCTGCCTGCCTTGCAAAGAAGGCACATGGCAGCACTTCTGATGGGTGGATCCTGTCAAAATAATGACATTTCTTATTGTACAGTGCAGGGGACATGGAAAAGACAAGCTGCTTGGAAGTGATCAATGACAGAAAGACTGAAGTTCTAATGTTTTAGTTCTATCAATGTCTCTCATGCAGTAAATCCTACCTGAGTGCAGTGTTCCTGAAAGCACTGACAACTTGTAAGATATCCACAGAAGTGTAGTTTGTCACATCACCCCCAAATGAGAGAATACTTGACTGACCAGCTTCCAAAAGAAATTAAGTTGCTACTTATGACAGATAAATTTCCTATTGGTCTGACTAAGGGGCTTTCAAGTTATCCCAACCAACTAAGCAAATCTATCCTAAGCATCTCTAATCACAGACATGCTCAATAGGAGTATCCTTTGAAAAAACAAGTAGAAAAGGAGGATACTCTGTGTCAAGGAATTGTTCTTCCATACTTTTATCCTGATACAGACTAAATTTGGTTCCTTCCTTGTGACTTTTCCCAAAGCCAACTTCACGGAAGAAGGTTGGAGAATGATGACAGATGATGAAGTGCCCCAGCTCAGAAGGTGGGTGGCTCAGTGGGTCTTAAAGATCATTGTGAGACCAGTGATCTTAACGCTGATTAACTTACTTGTATTTATTATATAATTAATTATGTGTAAAGCCATCAAGAGTTGTCTTAATTATTTTGTATTTGAATAAAAAACAAGCATAATACTGCTCCTAAACTAGCACAATTCTGCCCTGAATCACCACCACACATGCAATTAAACCTATTCAACTTGGGAGTGCTAATTGTCTCCCCTCTGGTGTGAAGTGTTTAGTCTCCCACAATGCTGTGATTTTACTGATTTTTCTAGAGTGAGAAACAATACCCACTTCTGTGATATAAAAAGTATATTAAAACTATTACTATCAACTTTTGCTTCATTTTGCTCACCTCACTCTGCACACACAGGAGAAAAAAGGAGAAAGTTCTCCTGCCCGGACTCCAATTGTCTGTGCTTGTGCTATTATATCCTTTGCACAGATCTTTGTGTTGTGTTCATTCCCTTAAATATGTATCAAATATAATTTCTACTTCCAATTGCATTATGATGTTCCTCCACACTCAGTTCCTCCAACCTTCAGACACTTCTGTTTTCTCAAATTCAAACCTCAGATTAGAAGGTCTGTGGGTTGTTATTCTGGAGTTGTTGTATTTTCTTTGTTTTAAGTGATGGCTCCAGAGTGGTCACTGGTAAAGCATAAATAAGAGAGTGTTGAAATAGGAAGGTGCTCAAATTTGGGGTTGTGTGCTTTAGGCTGGCGCAAACTGGCTCAAGCAGCCATGAAGTTGAGAGTTTCTGAACACAGTCCTGCCTTAACGAGGTTTCAGAAATGTTTTCCAACATTGTAGCCATCAAAGAAAAAGTATCTACTCTTGGAAGGCAAAATGATGTTGCTACAGAAAACCAAACCACTTTTCTTTGCTTTCCTTCCTCGAGAGGTATTTTACATGTGTTGCAGAGGAACTTTGGAAGTACCTCAGTTCCAGGAGCCCTTTTAATGCCAGAGCACCAGCTTTGGTTTTGCAGGTAAGTTTTGTTTATTTCTACTTTTTTTATTTACATTTCCATGTAGAACAAAGACTCCTTCAGTGACTTACTGACTCTTATATCCACTGATGAGGAGATGCCATGGAAGCATCCAGTGAAACCCTGGTGTCACTTGCAGACAGCGACAAGCAGTGGATTTGTACATCCCACTGAACGAGGAAGTGTCAAAGCAGCCTCGCAGACACAACAACATGTCACTAAATTCTTCATAAAAGCTATTTAAGTGAATTGTGATAAACAGCATGTACACACTGCCAGGACATCAGCCACTTGAAGACAGAGGAGAGCCTTGAGTCATACGAAGTCTCAGTAATTGGTGACAAGTTTTCTCTGCTTCTGCACTTCAGGTAATGCTTCAAACACATGGACTTTCCTTTCTAGCATTGTAAGGCTGAACTCGAGTGTGTCACTGAACCAGAAAGGGTTTGAAAGCTGAGGATGGAAGGATTACACTTTACTTCATCCTCCAAATGCTCATGTCTTTCTGAAGTATCAAAAACCATTGTTCCCTTTCACTTCTGAAGGATTTTTTTACTGTGCTATAGAACTCAGCTTCGATTGTTGAAGAGGTCTGAGCAGATATGTCTTCCACAAGGAAGAATTACATGTGGGGTCTTGTCCTGATCCAGATGTTCTTGCTTCAAAAAGTGAAGTCCAGTGTCTCTGCACAGGTGTGTGTGAGCACGTGTGCACAGGGCTCACAGCAACATGACACACATGCCTTTTGGGTGCTGCCTTGGCTTCAGGAAAGTAACCCAAAACATGGAGAATTTGGATTTCTGAGAGTGGCAGTGTGTAAATCACACATGTCCTCTGACATCTCCCTGGATTCCCTGACCAGTCCCATCACACTCTGGGGCACATTTGGCAATGGGTGCCACTCACCCGACACCTCCTTCCATCCCTCGGGCTGAGCCCAGCCTGGGGCCTCCCTGGGTACAGCCCCGTCCCTCCCGTGATGGGTCAGGCTGGAAGGGCCCACAGTGGGTCCTGGTCCCACCTCCTGCTCCAGCAGGGCCATCCCAGAGCACATGGCACAGGATTGTGTCCAGATGGTTCTGGAACATTCCCAGTGAGGAGACTCCACACCCTCTCTGGTCTCTGTTCAGTGCTCGGTCACTGCACAGGGAAGAAATTCTTCCTCATGTCCAGGTGGAACTTCCTGGGCATCAGTTCCTGCCCGTCCCTCTTGTGCCATTGCTGGGCCCCCC
>NW_020897781.1:7422344-7495150 GCF_003984885.1 Neopelma chrysocephalum
GGGGGGGGGGAACGGGGGCAGGAACGGGGGCACCGGGCCCGGGCCGGGTCACAGCCGGACCGGCCTCGCGGTTGGTTCGCTCGCTGAGCCCCTGGGCACGTGGCTGCAGCCCCCCGCCCACGGCGCGGGGCGTTCCTCGAGCCTCGGGGGGCTTTGTCTGGGGCCGCGGGGCAGAGCCCCCGTACCTGGAAGTGTTGTCGTTCGTTGTTTATTGGGTGTATTTGAGGCGTTTGGTAGGTGTGAAAGAGGTTTTTATTCCTGCACCCCTTTTTCTTAAGTTGGGGGTTTTTTTTACTGGTTATGTTTCTATTTATTTTTACGCCTATTTTCTATTTCTGTTGGAGGTGCAGGGTGTGAGCTAATGGAGACACAGCATTGCTGCCTGTCAGGGTAGCACGGACCGACCTTAGCTGACTGCTGTGGCTCAGCTGTGTGTGCTCCAGCACTGCTCCCTCCTGCAGGGTCTCATACTCAGGAAAACTTTCATTTGAGGACTCTGGCAACTCATAATCACAAGTTGTCATCCTTCTAGGTGAGAAAGATGGACCAGCCTGCTTGAGAAACAGAAAAGCAGGGGATTTTTTTTGTGTGCTTCTAATAACAAACCAAACCCAGGCTTGGTTCCTGTGCAGATGTGCATTTGCAGATGTTGGGCAGTACTTTGCTGTCAGCAGATGGACATGTACCCTGATATGTGCTGGAATCTTAAAACATCCACCAGAGACAACACCAGAGGAACACCCTGTTGTTAAAAGAATTGCACCAGATGCTGATGGGTTGTGACATAATGGTTACCTTTTCTGAAGATTATTACAGCAAATACTTAAACTTTAGTCAAAACAGAGGTGTCCTTTTTGGCACACGACAAATAACTTGTTTTCCAAAAGTAAAACTAAGTTAAATGGTTTTGTACTTTTCTAGTATGCTGCCCTTTACTCAAATCAATATCATTTTTAATTAGCTCATAAGAACTACTTTTTAGTCTCCAATAGAAATGAGCTGCTCCTGGTGTCTGGGGACAGCTCTGAGATTATTGCAAACTGATATGTTTTTAGTGCCCCATTATTTAAAAAAATCTTGTTTTGTTTTGAATTTGAAGTGATGGTCCATCAGACAGGTTTGTAGAAAGCATCTCCTTAGGTTACCACTATTTATGCTTCAAAGTGTGTTGTCATGAAGAGCTTGTAAGCTCACTTGTGCTCAGGTGTAGGAGGGAGATGCTTTGGAAGTGTGGGAGATGAGGAGGGTGAAAGGTGGCTGGTTTGCTTGTAGGTAGGACAGACAAGTGTCTGCTGCTCACAGTGCTTAGGAATTAAAAGCCTTCACAGGAGAGGAGCTTCTTGGCTGGTTTGGGAAGTTCCTGCCCTGCAGCATTAACCATCAGCTGCACAATCACCACACCTAGGAAGGTGTGTGTGCTCCTCAGGAGGAGGTGAAGAACTTCATGGTGTTTCTGTGTGTGTAGCATAGAAGTTACCAGTTGTCAGAAGGTGCCCATAAGCATTTCCAGAGCTGGCGTGTCACTGACAGGGGTATATTGCAACAGCATTTTAATTAAGCATTAACAGTGTAAAACCTCATTTGTTGGGTGCGTCCCAAACTCCCTGTGCCATGACTGAATCGCTGGTAGATCGTAGGTGAACGTGTTCCCGTGTTCTGGGGAAGGTGAGCTGTGCTCACACACTGCAGAGGGAATAATGGAGGATTATTCCCAACCCAGCTTTACCACTCCATAATAACAGTAAACGCTGAAAGCAAATGTGAAAGTTTACTGGAGCATTCCTAGAATACAGAAACATATCAGAATCTTATCAGTAGTCAGAAGTCATACAGTCCAAATGTATATTTTATAGCTTCTTATTAAGATGGCAGTTGATTTGATTGATGCAAAGAAAGCAATTGAAACAAATGGTTTTGTGCAGCAAAGGCAGTGCTCCTGGTTTAATGTGTTTATTTTGAGGTGGCTGCAAATCAGATTTAGCAGCTTTGTAGGAAACTTATTGGGGTGTGTTTTGTGGGGTGGTGTTTTCAGAAAGGGAAAGTTGTCTTTGCTCCACTACTTGAAGTTGGTTTAGGTTGGGAATGAACAAACCAGTGTCAGATCTGAGGAGGAGTAGTGTAAGTGTGTGGGGTGTCAGGAGAGGCAGGGAACAGGTAGAGCTGCAGCTGCTCAGTGTGTCACAGGTGTCACTGGAGCTGCTTTATCTGCAGGGGCAAAAATGGGGGATTTTTTTTAAATCATTAGTTCAGCTGAGGTTTTGTATTCATGATGCTGCATTTACTGGGGTTGTGTTTTCTAAGGTGCTTGTAACATGCTTGTTTAAAAAGCCAGCAGCTGGCTATGCTGGCCTGCATCTGAACAAGCAGCACAGGAGTTTTTCATTATAGTAAGTCAAGATCTGCTCTGCCTTGATTTATATCTATATAGGTATATAGGATATGGTTTCTGTGAACATAATTGTAACAGGATAATTGTTAATGTGGAGGTAGTCCTGCCCATACAAGTAGATCTGCTGATAGAAGTGTGTTCTGAATAGTGTAAGAGATGGAGATGAGAATGAGAGGTGCTGGTCTGAATCTGTTATATGCACTGGAAGGAAAAGAACTCTTGTTCATGTTAATTTAGTTTTCTTAAAAAGAAAACCTATACCTTCTGTATATGTGGAAGGTGTGTTTTGCCTCATCTGACACACTGGGGAAGAGTGCCTTGGCTTTCCTAGGCAGGATGGCCAAATTGCCCTGTTCCTTTTGAGCTTTCAGGAAGAACTTAGGTCTGGTTTAAAAATCAAATACACATTCTAGATTTGAATAAAGACATTTTTTGAGAGGGTGTAGCTCTTATTTATCTACCTGAGGGCCATATGCCTCAAGGCAAGAGCTGCATTGTTCAGAGCTTCACTGCAGCTCTCAAAAGGCAAACAGGAGGCTTGAATTTAGTGTCTGTGATCTCACAGTAGTGCTCTTGAATGTGTGTGGCAGTTGATGGTTTTGAGTAAGAATGGAGTAAATATCATTTTTTTCTGCAGTGAGTCTCTTTCAGTTGCCACCATTTATATCCTTAGTCGTTGTGTTGTTTTTTTTTTAAGGAGGCATTAAAGATTATTTTGATGAAAAATGACAGTGACTGTTGGCCTGTGCCTGTGTAGTTGACCCTGTGAACACCCCACACCTGCAGGTGTATCCAGATCGTGTTGCCAAATGTTTCATTTAGAGTCTACTTCTGGAGTAGTGTCTAAAACAATTTACAAGAATTAGAAACTAAGCAGCTGTGTGAGCAGCTGTCCCCTGAAGGAACACTCAGCCCATGCAGCCCCTCAGGTGGAGGAAAGGGCCTGCTCTGGCTTCAGTTTGCTGTCTGTTCCCTGTCCCAGCCCCCAGCCCTGCTCCCTTTCACCCCGTGTCACCTCTCCTGGGCTCTGATCTCTGCTGTGACTCTGGGAGTTTGTGCTCGTGCTGCAGCTGGGCCAAGGGAGCTGTTGGCGATGCAGATTCATAGCAGCAACAGTGAGGGGACAAAATGGCTCTTGGAATCTAAGTGGGCAAGATAATGGTCTTAAAATGCTTTTTTTCCTTCCTAACTGGTCCGACTCAAGTTTGTGATGTTCTGTTCTGTTTTGTTTCCCCATTGCTGCTGCTGCTCTGAAGGCCTTGCCTGTGGAAGGTTCCTGAGTCAGCTGGAGGACAGCAGTAGCTGAGGTGGATTAACGCTGGAATGTAGGCAGGGGCTGGAGCACTTGGGAGCTATGCTTAGACAGAAAGGGAAAGAGGTAAGAAATGTGAAGTGGTAAGACTGATTTTAAGCTCTTCTTTCCAGACTTTACCCCATCTCGTAATGCCAGCATTTTGCATCGCGTGTGTGAAGTGTAAGGCAGAGGAAAAACAATCAGCACCAGCCTCCTTCCCTGACTATTTTTACACTTTAAATACTCAATGCAGCCAGTTGGCGAGATCCCTTCAATAGCTGATGTATCTGCTGTCTGAGAAAGCACAGATTGGCAGGGCTCTGGATGAGCCTGGGAGAGTATTTGTGTGCTCCATTGTGCCGCTGGGCTGCTCTGCCCTCCACACAGGCCGGGCCTTTGCTGGGCAGGACACACCAGGGCTGCACTTCCCTCCTCATGTACATACCTGTGTGTGTGTCTGTGCTGCCATGAGCCCTGTTCCTGCTGCCCTGGGCTTGGCCCAGGCCCAGCACTTGTGTGTGGTGAGTGAAGGAGCTGCTTTGCCCCCAGCCCACTCCTTTTCAGCTGGATGGGGCTCTGCTCTGGCTGCTGACACGGTGGTGATGTCAGGAAACATGACACAGGAGGCTGGGGACCCTTTTCCCTTGCAGTCTAATCTGGCTGCAGTTTCACAGTCAGTGTAATCCAGTCATAAATTACGTGTATATTGATTATTTGCTTTGTTCGTGCACATTTTACAGTGACTTCTGTGCTGCTTTGTTTAATTAGACAAATGTTTTTGTGAGCTTTGCATTGAAAATTTTAAGGTGATTTTTGATTTAATTTAAATGGTAACTGCTCGTTCTTTAACCATCCTTCTATTTCCAAAATAATTTTTATTCTGGGATTGTTCATGCTTAGCTACAATCTAGATGAGGATTATTTTGCAATTGTAGAGCATATTCATGCAGCCTTTTTTCCTGATCACTGAAGTGTGGATATCATGGTGTAAGCAAATAATATCCTTTGTGCTTCAATGATCTCCAGTCTCGATTTCAAATTTCAGCAAGATGTGCAGGCTTTGCTGCATTTCACACCCAAATCTTTTGGAAATAGCCCTAAACAAGCCAGGCTCTCCTATTGATTATGTGTGTTGCATTTTGATTTCACTGCACATCTGTATGCATATAAACATTTATCTTTGGAGGTCTTGAACAGGCACAAAAATATTCTTAAAGATGGCAGTAGTTGTGCAAGCCTAATTCTTGAGCTGCAAGTGCCTCTAATTCAAGATTTCCTGTGCCCTGGAGAATGGACACAATTTCAAACTGCTTCTCAGAGTGCAGTAGATTGCTGGTGTTGATGTGGGCTTTGTCATGTGTGTTCAAAAGATCCTTCAGAAAACACTCAGATTTAGCAACAGCACATCCTTTACCACACCTCAGCCTATGTCACCCAAATCAAAAAACCCAGGAGGAGCTCCCAGCAGAGTGTAGGGAAGCAGGTTGTTCATCAGGAGCAGAAATGAGGAGTTTTGGTTCCCAGAGCAATCAAAATGTGACCATTTTGGATTTCCTGGTGGGGCACAGAGGTGCCACAGTGCCCAGAACTCCCCCTGAACACAAGTTGATGAGGAAACAGTTAATTCCCACTCAGTTTTGCAGTGAGTGTCCACACCCACCAGATGGAGCTTCGGGCTCCAGTGGAAAATTCCAGAAATTGAGCAAGAATGAGAAGTGTGTGAATGACTTAGGAGATCCCTGTCTGCTGGACTGCAGAAGGTGGGATTTTAACCTTTAAATAAAGAATGAATGGAGACAGGCACATCAGCCTTATCAATTCCTTTCACTCCAGCTGTCTTCCATGAAGTTTCTCCTATGATGACAAGTTGGGAGTTCTTAGTGCAAGAGCTGAAGGGACACAGCAAGCACCAAAAAAGAGATGTAAACTAGAGTTTCATAAACCCTTGCTGAAAATTACCTTTAACCATTGAAACAGCACAATAAAGATTTAGCCTCAGAATTTCCTCCAGAGGATAAGATGGGAGTGTTTTAGTACCACACTTTAGATGGACTCCTCTCCTCTCCTGAAGCCATGTTTACATGGGATGTCAGGAGAAGGGATGTGAAATGGTCCTTTTGGTTTGACACACAACTTGATTTTTTTTTTTGGATGTAGCTGATTTAATTTCTGAAATGTTTTTCAAATCTTTCTTTTTGACAAAGGGTCTTTAAGAAATAGTGTGTTTGTCTGTGAGTGGGAGCTGCTGTCACGTGCACAGTGCTGCAGGAGTTTGGCAGTGCTTTGACCAGGTAGCAACTTGTAGTTGTTGATTGCCTTCAGTTCCAGGTGTCTTAGTTTTAAAACGTCAGGTTTTTCCCCAGGGTTTGATTTGTTGTTTTTTTTTTTTTAATAAGTCCTGTTTTGGATGTAGATGTGGGTTAAAGGACCTTGGATATAGGAACAAGCTGAAGGGCTGGGGCTCGTTTGCTTAAGGTTGCACTGAAGTGCTGTGTCTGACCTGGAGCTGTGCATCCCAAATTCCCCACTGGAGCTGGGGTGTGTTGGAAGCTGCAGGACCATCCTGTTCCCTGGGCAGGACCTTCCAGCTGCAGTGGCTGAGAGGAGGTGCTCTCAGTTCAAAATGCAGCTGTTACAAAACACTCTCCCTCCAGGATTATAGTGGATTGGAAAAATGAGCCCTGAGTTGTCTGGCATTTCAGATGTGCTGTTAAACTGCAAATCTCATTACCTTCACAGGAGTGTGGGTGCACAGCCCTGAGAAAACTAGGCCAGAAATGCTTAAATAATGTGAAAAGGGAAGAGTGCAAGGGAAGAAAGTGAAAATACTCAAAGTCAGGCAGCGATAGATGTGTCGGGAGCCGACTCTTCAGTCACTCAGTGCAGGGAGGAGAGAGATTTAATTGCAGCTCTCACCTTTTCAAGGGAGTTTTTAGTAGCTTCAGTTCTTCCAAGTTTCTCTGTTCTCCCTGGTATTTCTACTCCTGGTGTTTTTGACTTGCTCTCTTTTCCCTGAGACACCTTTCTGCTTCCTGGCTCTCATTCTTCCTTGCTCAGCTGTCCTGGAACTGTCAGGTCCCAGAGTCCCAGGGACAGGCCATCCTTGTCCTCATGTGAATATAGAGTGTTACACACCATCATTCCACACAGCACTATTTAACCTGCAGACACAGGGAGGCAGCTTTTCTGTTGCTGTGGGAACCACAGGTTTTTTCTTGCATATTTTTCTTGTATTTTAAGAGATTTCACTCAATGTTGCACTACCAGGCTTCTTTGCAAATCTGTTTCATGGCTGCCTTTTAGAGCATGTTATTAAATGTAGTTAGCTGGGCAAATTGTTAAAAGTTGCCTTATTCTAAAAGCAGTTGGAATAGGGAGATAAAAAGCACAGTATCAAGAAACCAAGTCTTGTTTCATCTCGCCCAGGATCTTAGAGCTGCAGCCAGCTCTGATGTTTGCTCCTGTATTGGGCTGTTAGATAAAATACTGACAAAATAAGGGCTAAAATAAAAGAAATTTGGATTTTATAAAGTCAGAAATGCCAGATGCTTGGGGATCCTTGTCAGCAACACAGCGCAGGACAATGATACTCAGTCTGTGGAGACCCAGCATGGGATGAAGTGCTTCCCTGAGCTCAGCATCATCAGCCTGATAAACTAATTGTCACTGATCTGCTCTCAAGGCTGATGGGTCCTCACCCACAAGTGTGCTTTCTGCAGGGAGGATTCCATGGGAGAGAGGTAATTTGGGCTTCCTAGAGGCACACGGGCACTAAGTTACCTTCTAGTTAGGAAATACTTCAGTGTGAAACAACCACCCATCATCCATCCTTACCTGTCTGAAGGTATGGCTGGTGCTCTTCTCAAAGCAGATGCAATATTCAGTTTTGCCTCAATGTGAAGCGTTTTAAGAATTTTGTTCTTTTTTAATTTCTTAAAACGTTTTAGTGTCTTGTGTTGGAACTGTACTTGCCAAAGAAAGCAATCTGTACTTTAAGCTGTGGATGTTCTATCTGAATAATGAAGAGATTAAAATCTAACAATTTATTTTGCTTTATGCCTTGGCAGAGTAATTCTAAATGACTCAACAAGTTTTGCTTTTATGAACTTTAGATTTGGCTGTTCCTGATTTCGTGGTGCTGCTGTGGTGTCTTGTGTTTCCAGTCTGTTCAAAACTGAGTTTCTGTCCATGGCTGATGGGAGTTGAAGAGGGATCAGTCTTCCAGCAGAAGTGTGATCATTTACATGCCATTCCCCAAAACTTCCCATCCTCCTCCTAGCAATGTAACCGAGTTCTAATCTGAATTAAATTCCTTCCCAAAGGAATGTGTGTCCCCAGGGCTGTGGCTGACACCTGTTTGATGTCCCATAGTCTGGTCATTGAAGGTGGGGCCTGTTTGTATGGACCCTTGCAGGAAGAATGAGCTGCCCAAGGCAGTGCTGTTGCTGTGGGTGCTTCAGTGTCCCTCAGGGTGCAGCTGTGGGTGGTGCTGAGAGCTCAGGGCAGTGCTGTTGCTGTGGGTGTTCACCGTGTCCCTCAGGGTGCAATTGTGAGCTGTGGGTGGTGCTGGGAGCTCAGGGCAGTGCAAACAGCTCTGACCCCCTCAGCCAGAAGGTTGGCTGGAGTGTGAGGAGGAGCATTCCCGCTCTGTTCACTGCTGGACTCTGCACTGGGTGCCTGACCTGCACTCTGAGCACCCCACTGTTCCTCAGGCAGCACCACCCAGCACAACCTGCTGTTTAAGCCACCAACTGGCTGCAGCCCTGTGAGCTGCACTCAGAGCAGCCCAGGCACAGCACTGTGCTTTGGCAGGAGCACTGATGGTTCATTATCAATGTGGGATTGCCCTTATCACCCCTCTTACCTTTGTCTTTATTGCTCTGTTTTGTCCAGCAGGATATGATCCTCCTCCTGTGCCCGGCCTGGGGGCTCCCCCAGTAGGTGCCACATCCCCTGAGCGGGCGGCCTGCAAGAGACTTGGGTTTGGAGGCTTTGGCAGGAAACTTGTCCAATGAGTCTGAGACGCCCAAGCACCATTAATTTTGGAGGTAAATGCCTCGTCACATGTACTGAATGGATGGGGAAGAGTTCAGATTTTCATTTGACAAAGTATGGGCAAAAAATAGTAGAAAGGATAGTTCTGACTGTTTGCTTCTGAGGTTTGGATGTTTTGAACTTGAAAGGAACACCAACTTGAACTCCAGGGAAATTGAGGGCTGGGGGCTTTGGGCTCAATCAGTCTGGCAGCTTCACTGCAGATTAATTAGTTTCCTGGGTTAAAATTTTCTCCCCTCTGTTGGTTTAAAACCATCAGAAGTAAAAGTGAAAGCCAATTCTGACTGCAAGGGAAATGAGCAGCCTGCCTGAAGTAATGCCATGCTAAACTGGGGGAAAACCTCTGAATTGGGGTAGGGAAGTTCAAAGATACTTAATTCAAGTTGGATGTCCCTTTAAGTTATTCCATGGAATCTAACATTACATATTTGAAATGTTTAATTTTGGAAATTCAGCTGAAATGCTCTTTATTAAGATATTTTCTATCATTTGTCTATAACTTGGTCTGTCAAAGTGGGCTGTATAAAGGGAGGGGAGGGAAGAATACTGTGAAAAGTTAAGCCAAAGGGGAAAAAAAAACACCAACAAAACAAACAAATGAAAGAAAATATAACAATTAGTCCCAGAAGGGTTTTTTTTAAATGACAAATTTAAATCTTGGTACTTGCCTTGGGTGGGGGAAGGGGGAGAACAATTTGCATGACGTGTGTTTTACTTCCAATTTAATTCATGCTGTTATTGGAATTGGATCAGGTTACTGATCAAATTGTAAAGATAATGTATGTTTAAAAGTGAATGAGTTAAGTTTGCTCGAGTAAACACCAGTAATGTCCTGGCACCCAGCCCACAGAGAAGTGAAACCCTGCTGAAGGTTTGCAGTGTCTGGGTTGCACTGAGGATGTTGATCCTGGGTTCTCGTTGCTTTCTCATTTTAGTGCCAACTGTTATTGCCAAATATTTAATACCTAAACCGAGGCTGTCTGGTAGAGAGCTACCTACACCTTTTAATGAAGTAATTTGGAGCATAATCTGAATTTTCTGTACTAATGTGTTGCCAAACTGCATGCATTTTTTTGATTATGGTGTTTGACTCTGCTGCAGCCCTTCCCTTTTAGTATTATGGATATTAAGAAATTTGGGGTTGAATTATTGGAATGAAAACCATGGGATCATGATACAGAGCTAACAAAGGCAATGGACCAGAGGAGAGGGTTAAAGTGTGTGGGGTGGGGTATTATGTAGGGGAAAGGAACAGCTTTTAGAATAAGGGTTTGAAACATTGCTTTTTCTGTAGGAAAAAGATGGAGTATTGCATGCTGGGAACAAGTGCTTTCCAAAAGGTAGCTAAATTTTAAAAGTACATTTGTTTCATTTTGTTTTGGGCTTTGCTTAAGTATTCTAATCTGGTAATTTTGTCCTTTTCTGCAGTTTTCATTTTGATTAGACCTCTGCAAATCTCTCTTCTAAACAAAAGTTAAACAAAAAAGCCCAACCAAAACAAACCCAAAAACCCCTCAAACCTGGGCCACAATTGCAGTTTATCATTGCTGAAGCATTGCTCGGTGTGTACAGAAAGGAATTTAAAGGTTGTTCATAATGATATAACTTCTTCCTGGGGTCTGTTTTGTTCTCCATGATTTCAAAATCGCAGGTATTAACATTGTTACATTTGGAGATATGAATGTGTTGGGTGAATACAGAGAATAACTAAAAGTAAAACCTTTTGTTAAGTGTAATCTCCATTGGCACCTCTTTAAAAACAAGGAACTCAAACCTCAAAACCCCAAACCCAAGAAGCCCCACTCCTGGGGAATGCTGTCAGCAGAAACTCCAAGTAAATAGTCTCATTTTTTTTCCCTTTGTTCTTGTGAATAGCAAGACATAACATACTTGGAGGAAGTCTGAGTAGATGAGTCAGGACTTATTTCATTAACTGCAGTTAATGTTTTGGCCAGGTTTCCCCAGGAAACAAAGCTTACACAATTTTTCAGATTGTGGCTTGTCTCCTAATCCCTCCTCCCAGCCAAAAGCAGAGGGAGCCATTTTCGACCAAACTGGGTGGAGATGGAGGTCTGAAAAGATCAATGGGCACCTTTAAGTTTGGTTCAGTGCAGCTCTCCATCCACTAAGGGAGGAAACAGGTTTGAACATTCCCAGGTTTCCTTCCCAGCTCTCCTGGCAGCCTGTTCCTTCAGCTGGGTGCAGCAACACCGAGGGGCTGCTAAAAGCTCTGTGGGAGGGGTCGTGAGGAGGGCACAGAAATCTCAGTGCTCAGGCCTGGGGCTCCAGGGTATTCCAGAGGGTTCCAGGGGGTCCCTTCCCGGTGCTGCAGAGGGGCTGTGAGGTGGTGCCTGGAGCTGGCAGTGCCTGTCCTCATCCAACACGGAGCGAGCCCAGGGCTGTGCAGGGGAGAGAACAAGCAGTGCATTGTCCTGGCTGAGCATTTGAAGTGTGGACTCCTTTGGAGTGTTGGTGTTGGTGCCTGGCTGGGTGCATGTATAGTGTGTCATTCCATGGATACGATATTATTGCAGGTACAGCAGCAGCTCATGATGCCCCGTAAAGCTTTTCTTTCCCAGAAAGAAAAGCAGGCTCGTGCCAGGGAAAGGGATATGTTAAAAAAGAGGAGGAGGCGACAAGACTATCTCAAAAGAAGCGTGGAACCACAGAAAAATACTGAAACAATAAAATGGCACAGGGATGATGAGAAGAGGAGAGAAAATGAGCAAGTTAAGGACAAAGATATCAAGAAGCGGTGGAGACAGGATGAGAGAGAACGACGAAAGAATGTGGACGCTATGAATTGGCACAGGGAAGAGGAGAAGAGGGAAAATGAGCGAGGTAAGGACCAAGAAGGCCAAGAACCAGCAAAGAAAGGAGGATGAGGGGGAAGGAGCACCGAAAGGATGGACCTTTGAGGCAGCAGAGGATGATGGGGAGAGGGGAAAAGAGAGAGTAAGAGAAGTTCTGGTTTATAAGCATGTGCAGAAATGTTGCTTTAATGAACTGGAGTTCTTACATTGCTGATGATTGTAGTAAGATTGATGTGAGTGGAGATGTAAACTAACAGTCACAGTGGGACAGAAGAGGCTGGGTTTACACACTGCTTATCCAATTGCCTGTTTGCACACATGCTCACACCTAATGCCTTGTTCAGCAGTGCCATTGGTAATGCTGGGTGTCAGATCACCCGAAACTTCAGGTTTTCTCAGTCTTCATCATGGGAGTAAATGAGAGCATTAGGAAAGGGAGGGTCAACCTTATGTGCTCATAAGAGAAGGTAAAACTCATGCTTTATTTTATTTATTTTTAATAATGTCCCTAAGAGAGTTGTAATTGCATGGACAAATCTATTCTGAGGTCAATTATTTAGCATAAGTTGTGTGGAAGTGTGAATTTCATGGAATGCCTTTAAGAAGCAGCAGCTCAAGAGATGAAAAGAAGAAATTCGAAGACATTAGGAAGAAATTCCTCCCTGTGAGGGTGGGGAGGCCCTGGCACAGGTTGCCCAGAGAAGCTGTGGCTGCCCCATCCCTGGAAGTGTCCAAGGCCAGGTTGGATGGGGTTTGGATCAACCTGGGCTAGTGGAAGGTGTCCCTGCCCATGGCAGGGGGTAGGACTGGATGAGCTTTAAGGTCCCTTCCAACCCAAACTGTTCTGTGAAGATTCTATGAAAAAATAAACTCAGTGTATAAGGGGTGGTCTGAGGGGTAGATGTTGCTTATTATGAGTAACTTTATATATTTCATTGTGAGGGAAAATGCTCTCAAAAGGAGTTTCCAGCTTTCTACCTCTATGTTCCTGTGAGGTTTTTATTGTAGGCCTGGGTATCATCAGTTAATAAAAAGAAACTGAACGTCAAGGAAATTGTTAAATGTGTGTAAAAAAAATTTGCACTTCCTTTTTCATTCATAGTTTTCACTCAGTACTCACTAGGAAAGGTTAATTTTTGTAGTTCTCCTTTTCTTGATTGACTGCTTCTTCTAATTGCTCTGCTCTGGGAACTCAGATCAACTTAGAACTATGTTCATGACACTTTTGAAAGAAGTAAATGAAATAGCCAGACAGGAACTTCCCAGTTATTCCTCTAGTACCATTAGAGTCTAGAATTCCACTGGCTTGGTTGTGCCAGTGATGGATGAACAGGCACTTGGGAAGAGCCAGTGGGCACCGAAGAGTCACTTTGGGATCCCTGTCCTCGTACAGGTCTGGGATGCCTGAACAGGATAAAATGCACTGGGGGGTTTGTGTCCAGCCTTTGGGGAATTCCATAACTGGTTTTTCCCTGCGGTTTCACAGCAGTGCTCTCCCCAAACCTGGCTGGGTGCAGACTCCCTCACAGAATGTTCAGGTCACCCACGTTCTGTGCTTGCTCATCATGGGAGGTGTCCTGTGTGGGCAGGAAATGGTGTCATTTCCAGTTAAGCACAAAGAGAAGGAAACCTAGAGTAGGTTTTCTAGAAAACCTAGAGTGGTGCTGTCATGGTGCCTTTGCACAGCAAGGTCTTCCTGCAGCTTAGTTCTTTAGTCTTTATTTCTTGCTGAAAACAGTTTTACTATGCAGACCATGACATTAGAAACACACTGTGCTTGCTGCTTGCACTGGACCAAAGCTGAAACATAAACCCAGCCTAGTGAGCACCCTGAATAGTGCCCAAAATTGCAAATAACACAGTGGGCAGATTGGGAATACTGGCTGAAGATTTCAGTTGGGGGAAAAAGGCTGTCTGCCACTGGTGCACCTTTCCCAGAATCTCAGCAGCATTGTGGTCTGTGGGTGCTGTGAAGCTGCACATGGGAAGATCAGTCCTTTCATCAGTGAGAGCTGGAACAGCCCCACCCCTGATACCTGAGGGCACCAAAGGCAGCAGATGCACAGCAGCTCCTCTGCTGAGGGCTGGCCAAGATACTGGAGAATTAAGATTTTAGTTACACTAAAATAGAAAGATCTTTTGGGGTCTAAAGACAGGTGGGAGCTTTTTCTTTTTTATCCCCTCGGATAATTTGATGGATGTGGGTTTCTGGTGTGTTTCCCTCTGGTGGTCCCTCCCCTGGCTCTGAGTGCAGACCTTCCTGTGAGGTGGGAGTGCAGCGTTGGGTGTGAGATCAGGACACCCCTCCTAAGGCAGGGCTGTTTGCCCTGGCAGAGAAATGTAGCATAACATTCACTGTTGCAACCTAGAAGACTAAACCAGACATGCAGTTACTGTATTTTACAGTAATTTTTCCAAATAATTGCACGGTCATCTTTTAAATTCATCTTTTGACTCAGCTGGTTCCAGTCCCTTGGTAACTGGTATGTGTCAGGGCTGAACTGCATGGCCAGTTGAAGCTGGTACAGTGAGAGTAGTTTATTAAATGTTAAAACTGGTTTAAAAATCAGAAACGTAACAGGAGGATGTGTCAGACATTCTGGATGTTTTTAGAATAGGGACTGCAATTGTTTCCATCTGGAATTTGAAGTGCTAGTAAGTCAAGTGGTGAAGAGGTAATTTGGAGTTGGAAGTCACTGAAAGACTGTCTAAATGCTAAGATCTGTTAAAAAAAAAGCAGTGAAGAGTTTGGGGTTTGTTAAAAATGCTCTGTGGCTATACAGTGGCTAACTTGGGGCTAGACCTTGTTTCCTTTCTGTGTTGTCATGCCATAGAAATGCGAAGTCCTGGTTTCCTGTTCTTGGGATATTTGCACTGTTAAGTTCCTAAAACTAAGCAGCAATGGTGGGTTTTTTCCTAACTATTCACACCAGTGCTCCTGAGAGCATTCCAAGGTGTTACACCATTTCCCCCCCTGCTTTGCCCACCGTGGGTGACAAGGTTAGGGATGGATGGAGAGGAAAAGCCTTTTGCTGTGGGACAGGAGGGACCTCAGGCAGATGAAGCATCCCTGGTTTCCAGCACAGCATCAGTGTCTGGCTGGTGGCTGGAGATGCCCCTCAATCCCAGCAGGTTTCATGTCCCAAGGAGGTGCCAGCAGAGGGTTGTGTACAGTGCAGTTACAGTTTGAGGTACTGCTCTAAACAGAAATGAAGGGAGGTGCTAAAAGTTGCTCTTGTAGTCACAGACCACAATAATATCTGGCTCTCCACTGACTGTGATTAAATAGTCAGAAATTTCCTTAATCAAATGAACTGTGCTTGCTTGAGGATGAGGGTGTTTTGTTAGATCAGGTGAGTTGGATTCAGCCAACAAGCAGAACTTGGTTGATTTTAAAAGCTGATCTGTCAAAGTTCAGGTTTCAGATGTGAAGATCTAATTCTCTCCTCTGTTATGATGCTGGGGAAAGGAAGGTCCTGGAGTTTCTTGTCTTGTTAAGACTTCACTGAGGGAGGCAAAGGGCAAAGGCAAGAGGCTGTGCAGAGAGACCAAAGATCTTCTTTTCAGGCAGTTCTAAATAATTTGCTTTTTCTTTGGGTTTCTGTATCACAGTGTATTAGGCATGTTTAGACACAGTAAATAAGATAAAGCATTTGGTTCCTTTGGTGAAGAAGTTCAGTGGCATTTTGTGCTGAAATCAGCTATTTGATAACAAACTTTATTTGAGACTTGTGGCTGACTCAAGTTTACAAGTGATCACTTCCCAAAGCCAAGCTCTGCCCTGACTGGGGTGAGACCAGAAATGGTTTCTTTGCAGGCAAAAGGAGTTTGTTCTTGAAGTGGGGACTTGGATTTTAGAGAAAGCAGCAGGGCTTGCCAGGAGCTTTCCCATGACTGGTTCATGCACTGCTGTTTCTGCAGTTCATACTAATCACTTGGGTTTTTCTGGAATAAAATTTCTAGGACATTATCTCCTTGGATTTGAAATTCACATGAAAATATTAATTCAAATCCTGAACACACTTGACTGTGCTGCTACATAGAATTTTTTATATTAAACTGGAGCCTGCAGGTAGTGCCTGGAGGGGTTACTGAGCCAGTGCAGCCCAGAGAGAGCCACGTTATCCCACTGCCTTCAGAGAGCAGGGGCTGCTGGAGCCACAAGTCATTTCTTGGCTACATTAACATTTTTCACTCTGGCTCTATGACCTGCAGCAGCAAGAACTTGTAATAAATGGCTGTTCTTGAGTTTGGAAAAAAAAAAATTCATGCTCTGCTTTGAAAGCAGACTTGTGTGACTTGATTGTAGCTCAGAGTTGAGAGCCACAGCTCCAGTTCTGCTGAGGGAAGAGTTGGAATAGACTGTTACTTCCTTTCTAATATTCCTTCTCATATCTTTAAGGATAAAACTACTCTGTGCACTATGTGCTGTGTCTTGTGTCCTGTTAATGCAGTTCTAGTATCACACAAGTCAGATCTGATTTGAGTCTTTTTAAACCAATTTGTTACTAATGTTTCACAAAACTGGCATTGGTGACCCTCAGCCCTGTTGTTAAATATTTTCAATTACTCTTCCTGTCTTTAAAATGGACCTGGCTCACTTTAGGCTGTATTAGACATTGTTTTTACAATTAAAGCAAAATTATTATTTTTAGTCAACGAGATATTGGTTCTACTTGTTGAAGTAACTAAACTAATGGTAAAATTGCCTTGAAACACATAAATGTGCTCTTTGTGGTCTTACTTTTTTTGATACAGCAATTTCTCAGTACAAATTCCTGTTTGCAAGATAGATATCCATTACTGGTTTCAAATTTTCCACCATTTATGCGCTTGTACTTTGACATAAATGGTATTATTTTTATTTTACTTGATCCAAAGGCATGTTAAGCAATAGCAGAAATAACAGGATGCAGGCTCTGCCCAGAGGTGCTCACACAGTAACTGATACCCCATGTGGGCAAGGCCAGGGAGAAAAGAGAGCAGAACTTGTAACTCTGGAGTAACTTACTCAGAGCCTCACACACAGAACAGAGTCACAAAATCTTACTGATGTTGAAAGTGGTTTTTAAACTTCCCTGCCATGTGTGCCTTTAGAAATAGCTCTTAATACAAGTCAGAGCCAGTGGCCATGTGGATAAATCACAATTTGAGCAGGAAATCTGATAAAGAACCATAACCTCGAATTCAGGGTTCAGTAACTGATTTGCCTCAGTCAGTTTTCACAATAACAAGAAGTCAGAAACTCGGATCAGACCTTATTTCCCAGGCCTTCATGAGGATTTAAAACAGTTCCCTGGGCCAGAGTGAGCAGGCTCTGCAAGGCCAACATGAACCACCCTCACTGTTTGAACAGTCAGGGTCCCTCCTGCACAGAGGGAGTGTCTGAGGCCTGGACAGTGTTAGAGCTGCAGGTGAAATCCTGGTACTGGAGGAGGGGTGGGAATGGGGAGAGCAGAGGAAAAGAGCAGCTCCTGTTGTGTAGCTGACAGTTCCATGTACACACAGAGGTTTCAGCCATCTCTCAAACTTCCCCAGTGGTTGCTCTCTGAAGGTCTCTGACCAAGCTCTCAGGGCCCCTCTTCATCTTTGCTAAACAGCTTCAGCCAGTTAAAGCTCTAAGTGCAGTAAAGGAGGGAAGCAGCATTAATTTCTCACCCCACCTAAGCTGAGTGCAAGGGGCATCTTTCGCACCAAAGAGACGCTGGTACCTGGGTTATAAGGCTGACACAACTCTTGAAGCTCACCTTGCCAGTTTTCAAATTAGAACACGTATGCACAGGAGAGAAACTCAACTGAAGTACTTCAGCATAGGGGTTTGTAAAGACAAACACTCTAAAGAAATAAGTTATTTCCAGATGCACTGGAAGTCCTGCAATAGTTGTTCCATCAGTTTGTTGCCTTGTTAAAATGCCCTCTCCAGCCTTATGGGCAGCCTCAGCCAAGAACAATCAGACAGAATGTATAGTTTGTTAGTTAGAGGTTCAGCTCTGCTATGAGTTCTGTGGGGAAGTGAGGCAGACAATTACTAATAATTAAAAGTGCAACACTCTCAGACAAAACACATTTGATTTAAACCTTTTCTCTTACTCTCTTTTTTCAATAGAAACTATGTTCCAACTTCCTGTCAACAACCTTGGCAGTTTAAGAAAGGCCCGGAAAACTGTGAAAAAAATCCTTAGTGACATTGGTTTGGAATACTGTAAAGAACATATAGAAGTAAGTATGGCACCTCCCAAGAGTTAGAGCTGAAATTCTCCACAGTTAGGGACACGGTGAGAGATTTGGGGGGTGACATGATTTTTAGACCTGTTTAAGTTCTACACAAAGTAGGTGCTCATTAAAAACTTGAGGTTAAATGTACCTGTAAACACTTATTAGAAGGTTTAGTGGAGCCAAGACACACCTGAGGCTCTGTGTGACTGATTTGGTGACACTGAGATCTCTTTGGTTACGGTGGATTGTTAAATGGCACCTGGTACTGAACACCCAGGAATGCTGCAGGAACAAGGAGCAGTGTGGGATGTTCTGGGGGGGCAGAGGATGGGTCTGTCCATGGGTCTGTACAGCAGGTCAGAAGTTAAAGAACCACTTCATGCCTGTGTCAGTTCCTACAAGGGAAGGGTGTTTGTGCTGCTCTCCTGGACAGACTCCATCAGTGCTGTCCCACAAGTGCAGCTTTCCCTGGCAGTTCCCCGCAGCCCCTTGCAGCTCTCAGCACATGACCCATTGCTTTGGCTCTTCTATCTGTGTCTTTGAAGAGCATTGAAGTGAGATGTGTAAGGGAAAGAAATGCCAGTCCTTCCTGCTTGGAGAAGTTGCTGGGCCAGTCTCACATTTAAGGGGAGAATTCTGAACTGGGACAATGTTCATTTCAGTGGAAATGTTATTTTTGAGTCTTTCTGTGCTGCTGACTTCCATGCCAAAGGGGAAATGCCAAAGTACTTCACAAGGTTACTTTTTTAATAAGAATTGGGTGTCTTGGACATCACACGTGTCCAACTTTTAAAAATTTTATCTGAATTCCTGTGTGAAATTAATTTAAATCCAAACAGACCCAATCAAACAAAACAAACACCACACCAGTACCCCAAAAAGCAAGCAAGCAACCAAAAACCCCCAAACATCAGAGTCTGGGAATGCTTTTCTCCAGGATTGCTTTTGAAATGAGTATGTAACTACAGTCTTGGGATAATCAGGAGATGAGTACTAAAAATGGATCTTCAGGTGTTTTATGATGCAGAGAATATTCCCAGCTCTGCACCTGTGAGGAGGTGCCACACCCCTGCTGCCTTGGGTTAATGATCTGTGCCCTTTGCCAGCAGCCCCTGGGGAGAATCCAGGGAATGCTCAGGGATTGCTCAGGGTTTTTGCTCCGGGTGTTTGGTTCTGACTCTCTGTCCTCTCTTCCTATCTTCCCCTTTTCCAGGATTTTAAGCAGTTTGAACCTAATGACTTTTATTTGAAAAACACTACATGGGAGGATGTCGGACTGTGGGACCCATCGCTTACGAAAAACCAGGTTGGTAAGAGTTTGAGTTGACACTGTGAGGCTGAAGGTGGTTTGTGCTGAAGGGCCTTTCACAAACATGCCAAGAGCTTTTCCTGCAGTTTTCCCCACGGTTCGTCCTGTGTTGGCAGCTCAGGGGACAGCAAAAAGCTGTGTGCTTTGTTCTGATGTTTTTGTGTTGAATTACAATCCTGGTGTGTCTCAGGAGTCTGGGTGGCCAGTACTGGAGAACTGATGGCTCCAGAAACCTTGCTCAAGTCAAACAACTGCACAGTAAGAGCCCATTCTCACCTCTTTCCACGCTTAGCACAATTCCACCGGCCTTCCTGGCAAAAGATCAGCAGTTTTATACAGTTGGTGATAAGTTTTTTACCTTTCTTGGATGGTTTATTCCCTGTTTCCATCACTTTCAGAAGTTGTTGAACTGAACACATCTCACTGCTGCCCTGTGCATGGTCACTGTCAGTGCCCAGCAGCCACAGCCAAGGGCTCCATAAGCTGTATCCCACATGTGGTTGGGACATACCCAGTTCTATACAGCAACTCAGTGACACTGGAACTGTTGTTGTTGAGTTGTTTCTGAGCCAGTAATTAAGGAAATCTGAATTGAGCCAGAAGTGGAAGGAGGAAATGATACTTGATGTTTGTTAGAGCAAGTTGTGTGTGCTGCAGTGGCCTCTCCTGATGGTGCAGTGCAGAGTAACCCCAGCACTGAGGGCAGAATCCTCTCTACAAAGCAATCCCTCTTGTAACACCTCAAAGGTCAGGGATTGCTCTCAGAGGAAATGGGAACCTGACTTGGGATGGATTCCTAGTGTTAATCTGAAGATGTCCCTTTATTACTGTGTTCCATAAAATACACTGATGTCCCTTTTTCTAGCTAATCCAGAACAAAAATGGTAATCTAAAAGGAGGCAGGTGTTGGTTAGTTGGTTTGCTGTGGCCTGTCTCCAGCCCTCCAGGTGTCTGAGGCTCCAGTAGGTGCCCAGAGGCAGATATTCCTGCTTCCTTGTGTAAAGGAGCAGTGCAGCTCTCCAGCTCCTTCACGTGACCTGTGTGTAGCTCAGTGCACAGGACTTGTTCTGACACCAACGGGGAATGTTTGTAACTATTTGAATTCCATGTCTTGCCTCCCCTGAAGTGCCAGGTTGCTCGTGGCCATCTCTAAAGCCAGTGAAACTTTGGTTTGTGGTGCATCAGTTGACAAGAACAGCATTGGTGCCACATTAAATGTAACAAAGGGAAAAGCTGCAGGGAAACTGCAAGGGTGGAATTTTCAAATTTTTTTCCTGAGTTGAGGTTGGTTTAAAAATAAGGTTTGTGCTTTGATCAAAATGAAAAGGCTTGGTGGCTTTAAGGGCTTGCATAGCCTTAGTCTGTGTCTTGGTAAGCTGAAATCCTTTTGTTCACCAAAAATAGGTTTTGAATTCCATCTTTGATATTAAAGTGTGTAATGGATAAAGACACTGAAATAGCTCAAGTTATAGATCCATCTTACATCTCTAGGAGTTTGGCAGATTTAGGTGGGAAGTATCTCATCTGGATACAGTCTCATTCTCCTCAAACAATCCTGTTTGCCTTTTCCCCCAGAAATGAGCTTATGGGGAACCTTTTGTTGCAGCTCAGCTGCAGGGAAAAGGCTCTTTTGTGACTGGTGGGAAAGAGGCTTCTGAGTCAGCCCTGCCTGCTGAGGTCATGGTTAAACTCTTGAGGGGCCTCTTGGCGCATCACATGTATGCTCAGATGATGAACTTCTTAGGAGGCCAGAACTGGGAGAGAAGAAATTAGTCGAAAGGTTTGGGATGGTTGCAGGGGGTCTCGCGAGTATCATTTAGAAACGTTGTTTTGGGAATATTTAGTGGATGTTGTTTTTCTAAAAGCTGCCGTTCACTATTGAGTTTGTGCTCTGTTCTCTGTTCAAGGACTATCGGACAAAGCCCTTTTGCTGCAGTGCATGTCCATTCTCCTCGAAGTTCTTTTCAGCCTACAAAAGCCACTTCCGGAATGTTCACAGCGAAGACTTTGAGAACAGGATTCTCCTCAACTGTCCCTACTGTACCTTCAACGCGGACAAAAAGACTTTGGAAACGCACATTAAAATATTCCATGCTCCCAATGCCAGTACACCAAGTGGAGGCATCAGCACTTTCAAAGATAAAAACAAACACGAGAGCCTTAAACCCAAGCAGGCTGACAGTGTGGAACAAGCTGTTTATTACTGTAAGAAGTGCACTTACCGCGACCCGCTCTACGAGATCGTTCGAAAGCACATTTACAGGGAACATTTTCAGCACGTTGCTGCTCCTTACATAGCGAAGGGAGGGGAAAAGTCCCTCAATGGTGCGGTTCCGTTGAGCTCCGGTGCCCGAGAGGAGGGGGGGATCCACTGCAAACGATGCCTTTTCATGCCGAAATCCTACGAAGCTTTAGTGCAGCACGTGATCGAAGACCATGAACGGATCGGATACCAGGTCACTGCAATGATAGGTCACACTAATGTCGTGGTTCCAAGGTCTAAACCTTTGATGCTCATAGCTCCAAAACCCCAGGATAAAAAGCCTATGGGGCTCCCCCAGAGGATGGGTGCCCTCTCCGCTGGAAGTGTCCGGTCTCTCTCGTCGCAGCAGATGATGAACAGACTCACTATACCAAAGCCTACGTTAAATTCCACAGGAGTGAATATGATGTCAAATGTTCACCTACAACAGAACAATTACGGGGTCAAATCGGTGCCCCCGAGTTACGTTGGGCAGCCGGGGGGGAGGCTCAGCCTCAGTGGAAACTCACCCGTTTCTCTTTCCCAGCAATCACAAACCATGAAACAGTTTTCAGCGAGTGGGAACGGAAGGCCTTACACCCTTGGAGGGGAGCAGAGGTCCCAGGCCTCAGCAAGGTACTCGCTGCAGTCTGCCAACTCCTCCTCGTTGTCCTCGACGCAGCTCAAACAGACCTCGTTGTCCCAGTCACAGGCAGCAACCAGGGCTTTGGGCCAGTCTGGCTCCAAATCCCCCGTGGCTGCTACAGGTCCTTCCTCTGTCAATACATCATCCACACAGAAGTGGAAAATCTGTACAATCTGCAACGAGCTGTTCCCTGAAAACGTGTACAGTGTCCACTTTGAAAAGGAGCACAAGGCTGAGAAGGTGCCTGCAGTCGCCAACTACATAATGAAGATCCACAACTTCACTAGCAAATGTCTCTACTGTAACCGCTACCTGCCCACCGACACGCTGCTCAACCACATGCTGATCCACGGCCTGTCCTGCCCCTACTGCCGCTCCACCTTCAACGACGTGGAGAAGATGGCTGCTCACATGAGAATGGTTCACGTGGACGAAGAAATGGGACCTAAGACTGATTCCACTCTAACCTTTGATTTGACGTTGCAGCAGGGTGGTCACACGAACATACATCTCCTTGTAACCACCTACAACCTGCGAGATGCTCCCGCTGAATCCGTAGCTTACCATGCTCAGAACACTCCCCCCATTCCGCCAAAACCACAGCCCAAAATCCAGGAGAAGTCTGACGTACCCGTCAAAAGTTCTCCACAAGCAGCAGTGCCCTACAAAAAAGATGTGGGGAAAACTCTGTGTCCTCTGTGCTTTTCAATCCTGAAAGGACCCATCTCTGATGCTCTTGCACATCACCTACGGGAGAGGCATCAGGTGATCCAGACGGTTCACCCCGTGGAGAAGAAGCTGACCTACAAGTGCATCCACTGCCTCGGGGTGTACACGAGTAACATGACGGCCTCGACCATAACGCTGCACCTGGTGCACTGCAGAGGGGTGGGCAAGACCCAGAACGGGCAGGACAAGGGCACGTCCCGGCTCGGCCAGTCCCCAGCTGTGGCGCCGGTGAAACGCACCTACGAGCACGTGGAGTTCCCACTCATGAAGAAAAGGAAAATGGATGATGAGGACTCCCCCTCTGGCTTTGAGGAGAAGCCTGAAGAACCCGTAGTTCTCGCGCTGGACCCCAAGGGCCACGAAGATGATTCCTATGAAGCCAGGAAGACGTTTCTTACAAAATATTTCAATAAGCAACCCTACCCCACGAGGAGAGAGATCGAAAAGCTGGCGGCCAGTTTGTGGCTCTGGAAATCTGATATCGCTTCTCACTTCAGTAACAAAAGGAAGAAATGTGTTCGGGACTGTGAGAAGTACAAACCCGGGGTGCTGCTCGGCTTCAACATGAAAGAGCTCAACAAAGTCAAACACGAAATGGATTTTGATGCTGAATGGCTGTTCGAAAACCACGATGAAAAGAACTCCAGAGTCAACGCCAGTAAGACTGTTGATAAAAAAATCAACCTAGAAAAAGACAATGAGAGTTCCTCAGACAGCTATGAAAATATCGAGGAGGAATACAACGAAAGCCGTAGTCCCTTTGGTCAGCGCATCTCTGACGTTGGTGGGAAACCCACATCTGATGGCACAGTGGAGAACCCCGAGGACAGCATATCCAAGGAAATCATGGAAGAAAATGCATTACAGTCTCCAGAGAAGCCTGATCAAAAACAAGAGGAAAGCTCTAAATATGAAGAGATTATTTCTGCTGAAGAACCAACAAAACTGGTAGGGGACATTTCGGATAGCGAAGGTGATCAGGATGATGCTGTGGAATGGAAAGATGGAGCTTCCCAGTCTGAAAGCGGGCCTGGTTCCCAGCAGGTCTCGGATTTTGAAGATAATACATCGGAAGTAAAACCAGAAGTGTGGACAGATGAATCCTCCCAAAGTGAAGATGCTGGGAGCAGTAAACCAGCTGTCGAGGCCAAAGGGGGCGGATCCGAAAGTGATGAAGAACAGTCAAAGTGGAAGAATCGTTCCTATGGAAAAGTAGAAGAGTTTTGGTCTAAGGACCAGTCGCAATGGAAGAACACATCGGAGATGGAGGAGAGCCTGTCCAGTCAGCAGATGGAGTGGCAGAGCAGCGCCATGGACAGCGAGGACGGGGAGCCCTTCGTGGGCGTGGCGGCCGCCGTGGCCGAGCCCATGCACGGCAGCCTGCCCGGAGTGGAGCTGAGCAGCCAGCAGGCGTGAGCGGCCCGGGCACGGCCTGGCATCGGCCTGGCATCGGCCTGGCATCGGCCTGCACTGCCCCACACCCCCTGCAGTGGGACTGCGCAGCTTCACCCAGCTGGGACTGCTCCCAGGGCTCGGCCTGGCCTGGGGTGGCCACTGCCGGCCCAGTGGGCCCGGACGGATGCTCTTGGCTGCTCTGGCTTGAGAATTCCTGCTGGGATGAGCACAGTAACTTAATGTGAAACGGATATGCTGGTGGCTCCAGAATGCACACAGAGAAAAGCAGAGGTTTATTTTATCTGCATTTCCAACCTTTATTCACCTTGTCCATGTTGAGTTGTGTCTTTCCAACATGCCCCTCTCGGCGGCGCGGCCGCGACCCGGTGCACCTGTATAGCAGACTCTGGGGAAATGGACTTTTCATGTATCATTCTGAATAGTTGAAATGTATATTTGTACAGTCTTTTAGACCTACTCAAGTGAAGCTTATGGAACTGTTTTTGTGTACCCATCATAGATCTGTTTCTCTTTTTTAGTGTTGCCCTGCTGTGTAATAAATGCTGTATCTAGTTTCCCTAGCAAAGCTTGAGACTGCTCTAGTATGAATTTTGACAAACTTAGTTTTTGCACATAACCTTGTACAATCTCCAACCAGAGGCCAGCAACATAAAAATATATCTGGGCTCTGTTGTATTATAGAATTTTCTTGTTCTGAATATCCTTGACATGACAACTGATGACAAACGTATTTCAGAGCCATTTTCTGAAATCTTTTAAGCTAAAAAAGAAAAATCACATGCAAGAAACAAGTTTGCAGCTACTAATTTTGACACCTTTTAGATCTGTATAAAAGTGTATTGTGTTGAAGCAGCACACTGAGACAAAGTGCTGGGTTTGGATATTTAGTTTTATCTTTAGTTAACACCAACAAGGTGTATTCATTTATACCATCTAATATATGACACACTGTTGTAGTATGTATAATTTTGTGATCTTTATTTCCCTTTGTATTCTTCATTTAAGCATCTAAATAAATTGCTGTATTGTGCTTAATGTAAATATTTGCTTTATTACATGCAACTGCTACGTTCCTGGTTAGAAAATCCCACCTTGCTCTGTTAATTCTTTTTTTTTTTCTCCTTTGTTTTTCCAAGTGCTCCACAGCCCTGCTGGGGCCTGTTTAGTACTTACTGAATAGAGTGATGTCCTTCAAGGATATTGAAAAATCTGCACAGCCAACTTGGGCTGAAATTTGTTGTTCCTGTTCAGTGTTGTAGAACACAGAGTTATAAATAGAACTGTAGTGGTTTGCTTGTTCTCCATCCTAGGGAAATTGTGAATTCCTTGCCTTTTCCATCCCTTTGTACTCAGTGAATGGAAATTGCTTTCACCTCTAAAAACCCTCCCCAGAGCTGTGTCTGGAGCACTGTGGCCTGAGGGACAGCAGAGCAGTGGTGCTGGAAGACTGATCACTCCCACAGGGAGGAGCACGGGCTGGGCTTGGCTTGGAAGGAAAAGTGATTTGGATACCAGAAAAACTAAAAATCAGGTTATTCAAAGTTGGGATTGGTTTGGCCAAGGCAGTCCTGCACTGTGGGCATGTGCAGGGAACAGACAGCTGAGCAAGGCAAGCTGAGCATTTACTGAGGGCAGTCCAGTTGTGATGACAGCAAAACTGTTCTTCATCAGAGCGATGAGTGGGAGTCATAAATCCCAGTTCCTACTCTTTGATACTTTACAAGAACTAAACTGACCTGTGCAGTTTTCACTGGTGTTGTAAAGGAGGGAATAATTCTGTGTTTTCCAACACTTTAAGCAGCAAAACCATTTCCCAGAGATCTGGAGCAGTCAGGTGGGTTTAACTGTACTTGGCCCTGGGAGCCAAAGCTGAGTCTCTGCTCCATGTGCTGCTGACACTGCAATGAGCATTTCTGGGATTTGTTGGACTCACTCTGTGTGTGATGACGGAAAACAGGTACCTGGAGGTGGAGATGATTTAGATGTGTCCTGTTGTTCCCCCCTCCCAGAAGGGACACAACTCTTGTTGTGCTTTTATAGCTCAGAGGAGTGGAAGTTGGACTGGCCAGTCCCAGTTCTGAACTCCAGGGGTAGATGATGTTTCAAGAACAATACAGGAAAAACACTTTGGCATTTAGATCAGCAAAAGAGCTCCTTGTGTTTCTCTGTTTTAAAAGAAAACTTGAACCTCAACTTGTTTTGTGAGCAGGTTTTCCAAACTATTTCATGGAGGACTTCAGTAAATCAGGTGAGAGTTTGTTAATGACCACTTAGAGCTGTCAGTGGCTTGATCTGTATCCCAGTAGCTCCAGGCAGGGAGTCCTGGAAAAGCTGAGTCCTTTCTAAGAAAACTTGGTTGTGTTCCTTCCTCCCACTGTGTTGCAGGCAGCTGCTGGCTGAAGATTGAGACATTTCAGAATTTATTCTGTGTCTTTCTTCTCGTCTTTAAGGGATTTTACAAATGTGTTTGCAAAAAACTTAAAAGTACAGCAGCCTTTATCTATCAAGCAATGGCAGAAGCAATTTGGTATCCTTTTATCAACCTGCATCAGATTTGTCTCAATATCTGGCAAGGTAAATTTAGTATTAGTGAGCTCTGTAGTTATAAGTTAAATATTCTGAACTCTTGGGTGAGTCAGTGAATACTAAAACTGAAATACGAACTCTCTAGGAGCACTTCATTTGCCAGAAAATTCCAGGAAATAGCATTTTATATAGTGATTAAATTAAAGGTCTTGCACAAAACCAGTCTCTTACCAGAATATCAAGAAGGATGGAGGGTGATTATATTAAGTTTTGCCATAAACTTTCCGCTGTTTCAAACCAGTTACTCTTCAAATGTGGATTTGAGGCTGGGCTCGGATTCCCCTCAGATTTGAGGCTAACCACACTTTTGAGGAAGTCAAAAAGCAGAAGAGGTAAAGAGCCCAATAAAACTGGGAAAACCTTAACCCCAATTTGTGTAAATTAACACCATGTGTAATGTCACACCATTATAACTTTATGAGCTGGAAGTTACCCAAGTTTTAGAGCCCTTACAAAGTTCTGTAGCAGATCTCTGGTCACCTCCTGCTCTGCTCACAGACAAGCTGCCACTGACATTCCCTGTGTCCCATGGGAGCTCGGAACCAGGAGGCTGCCTGGGCTTTGGGAGCACAGCAGCACAAAGACCATTAAGACTCTTCTTTGTTTCAGCCACTTCACTGGAATTGAAGAAAAGTGAAGTGAGTTTTCTGTCTTAATCCACTCTGAGATCTGCAGGGTGGAGCAGCTGAGACTGAGCAGCAGTTTTTGGCACAGACATGGTTTTTGGACACATGCCAGCCCTGGGCAGCAGAAGGTGGGAGCTGCTGTGCCCTGTCACCCCCAGGAACAGCGGGTGCTGAGGGCAGCCCCAGACAGGCACAGCAGCTGCTCTGGTGCTTCTGTTTTGGGGTGTCCCAGCCAGAGCTGTGCTGGTGAAGCCCTGTTCACACACAGACCTACCCTGGTGCCACATGGACACTCTCAGTGCTCCTCTCCTTCCATCCCCTCCCCTCCACCCTCGGCCACAGCCACTCAGCTCTCCCCCAAAATGAACAGGGATTTCCCAGCCGGGACAGACAGGCAGCTTTCCTAAACTCCCAGTTCTCTGTCCAGTCCATCACACACCACAGCCACCCTTAACCTTAATCCTTTCCCTGCCCTGGGATTTCTGCTCAATCAAAACATTCCTGCAACATCAAGTCAAAGATCTGCACTGAAGGTTTATTGCACGAGCTCTGAATGTTCCCGAAAGCTCCAGTGACGTTTCCTGCTGCCATCCCCTGTCCTGCAGTAACAGTTCTGCAGCAGCAACTCACTTGACCCTCTGACACGTATTTTCAAGACAAACCTGAATATTCACCCCGTATTTTTATAGGATAACTGTCATTCTTGCTACCAAGAAATTAGCAGGTGTCAAATATTCACTAGTACAGTTACAGGAAAGTTTCCCATTGTGTAGTACACACATCTCATACAATGCTATGGTATTATTTCCATTTCTATCAGAACCAAAAGATTTCAGGAATATGTTGTGTGCACTGTCTCCAGTTTTGTAATAAAGAAGTTGATATTTGGATAAACAGGTTGGTATAACTAAGAGTGTTTTGTTCCTTTCGTAACTAATTTGCCTCTCTGTAACCCCAGCTCATTTGTAATGATCCATTACAATAACCTGCATTGCAGGGGCAGAGGCAGCAACCTGCTCTGTCTCTATTGCTTTATATTTTAATTTGACTTTATCTTTCATCATCAGTCCCACTAATAAATATGAAAAGGTTGTGTTCATTTATTTCTGCATCAGAAGAGCTTTGGTCTCCATGGTTACAGCCATGCAGCTTTACTTTCACCATAAGCTTGGCTTTTTTTTCCCTTTACAGACTTTGCAGCGGGTTCTCCATCTTGAGCTTTTCCACAGGCATTTTTAAAACAGGCATTTTTTCCATTTCTCTGTACTGTACTGGATGCAAAGCCAGTCATTGGAAAGGTACATCCCCTCCTCTGCTCCTGAGGGGGTTTTGTTTCCCTAGGCATTAAAAATGGCCCAGAGGTGAACTGTGCTACTCCTGGTCCTGGCTAAGTCACATCTGCATCACACAATTGCACATCCAAAGGTACAGAAGGTACAGAAAGTGTATTCATATCACTCAAGTTGTATTACACAACAGCTTGTAAAGCACTACCCCTGTGTAATAAAGAGTGTAAAGAGTGTGCTGGGAGCTTCAGCCACGTGCAGTTTATTGAATTTTAAAATTTTGCTATTGACTTCACATCCTCTACAGTCTGAGCATTTGTGAAGCTGGCAGTGTTGGCACATGACTGGCAGGTTTAACGGGCTACATTAGAGCACTCATCAACCCTCTGATCATTTTGAATTTGAAAACATGAGGGTAAAGCAAAGTGAGCTTTTGTACATTGTCTTCACTGGTTTTGGAAGCTCATCACCTAAGTGCAAACTCCTGTGATGTAATCCCAGAATAAACATTCCATCTCCACAGAGCTCCAACAGGATCAATAATCTTTGCCTTCCCTGAAAGCTGCCAGGCAAAGACCTGAGATGAAATAGTCATAATGTCCCAAAGTACAAACAGCTGAGAATAATCCCAGGCACCTTTCCTAGAAACCTTTTAGTTATCAAAGCTTAATTATTTGGATACTTGGTACCTACATAGTCCACAGGAAAAAAGTCTTCAGTTCAGTGGAGTTCTGGCAGGTCACAGGGGCAAGCTGCTGGCAGAGGATGTCTGTGGAACAAGAACAAGGCAGAAATTCATCTTATTGCTCAAGAACAGGAAATAATACTTGAGGGGATTGACTGGTAAAAGAGGCAAGAGGGGGGTGGAATCAGCAGCTCAAACTGAAGTTGCTCTCCAATAGTAATAACTGCCTTTGTAACCAATACTGAAAATGTGAAGTTGTTTACTCTCACACCTGATTCTACAGACTTTTGCTGGGTTAATATTGAACAGATAAAAATAGAGTAGAACACAGGGGAAATTAGTTTTAAAGCACAGAGAAATGCAAATGAATCTGTACCACTGGAAAATACTGACTAAGAAGAAATACAGAAAGGGATTTGGTTTTGCTCCTGGGGTTTTGAAGAATTCAAATAATTGATTAATCTTGAATTGAGGAGATAAAATCATTTTTTCTGTGGTGCAGCAATCCAAACCTCTAGCTAAAATCCCAGTCTCAATGGAAAAGGAAGAGCCTGTCTTTCCCATGAGGCTGATGCTCTCCGGGCTCTAAACTTCTCCTCTTTCCAGAGGGTAGTTTGCTATTTAAAGGTAATCCTCCCATTTATTTGTATTTAATTCTCACTCGTGTGTTTCAAGCCGTGTGTCTGCTTGCAAAAGTTTCTTGAGCATCCACTGTTAATTCTTGGGAATAGACCCTGGCTCTCCACATTCACCGAGGCCTAATTAAGTAGAAAATATTCATTTCTCCTGGGATCTGGTACTGGCTCCTGGAGCTGTGCTCACACAGCACGGGCAGGATGGAGAGGGGTCCCGCTCACACAGCACGAAGCAAACCCGAAGCAGAGCAGCTGCGAGAACAGCCAGCTGTAACAATTCACGGGGGAACACGAACATTGTCTGTATTTCCCCCAAAATAAAAGTAGGGAGAAAGAAAAGTTAATGGTCACTCCGATATTCCAAGGAAAAGAATCTGTTCCCCATTTCTAGGGCAACACTGCCAGTGTTCATACCAGGAGAAAACAAGGCAATAGTGCTGTGAATTGCAGTAATTAAGCTTAACGAGCTGGGTGCCAATCTGTTTGCAGAAAGCCCTGCCCAGGGCAATCCACCTTCACTACGGACACAGCCTCTCAAACCAGCTTTAAAAGTAGGCTCCGGATTTCCCACTCTGGTTTGTAACCAGCTGCTTTAGAACTATTAGCATTTACTATCGAAAATTCCTCCTAACAAAGGATGCCACAATTGCAGTGAGAATGTACTCATTTCTTTTGAGATCCCTGCTATAGTAAATCTGATGCTTTGGTGAATAATCCCTCGTTATTTGTATAGTGTTACAGGTATTTTGACTCACAGGCACACCTGCCTCTGACCTGCAGGTACCATATGCTTTCTCTACACTGTCTTGACATGGGTAATTTTTTGGGGTGACTTCCTGTAACTGTGCCTTAAACACTTCCAAAAGTGACTTCTCCTGGTTTATGTCCAACCACACCAAACTTTCATCGAGGAACTCTTTTGTTACCAGCTTATGTTAAAGGAACTATTTCACTCATTACCTGGAGTACAGCTGCTGAACCACTGGGAAACGAGAGGCAAAGTCCCCAATCCACGTGATGTGACTGTTTTCCAAGGAAGGGGTCCAAGGAAAGCTTTTCCACAGTGGCACAAATGCCATCCAGGTTTAAACAACAGGGGCAAGAGGAACCTCTGTGCTGTGCACGTCACACAGGCTGCACATGAAATAATTCCTTTGTGGGCAGGCTGCTGGGAAACTCAAAGGAAAGGTGATGTGGTTGTCAGCTAAGCAAGAGGGGGAAGGAGGGAAGAAGGAGAAAATATCTTGAAATTCCAAAGCTCTTGAAGTCATCACAAGAGAAAGGTTTAAGTAGAAGCAAATAGCTTTTCACCTCTAGATCACTCGATTCCTGTGAGTCACCTTCTAATAAAGGCCAGATCACAGCCCTCTGCTGGAATCAGATCTCTGTTGAGCTGCCCTATACCCGTAGATTCTATTACTTTAAAGATCCAACAATGAGGGAATAAACTGAGGAAATAAAGATTAAAGGAATTACAGAGGAATTTAGCATTTGCAAGGCAGTAAGGCATGTTCAGATGAGGCCTGATCAAATAGTAGTAATGAAAGGATTAAAACATTTGCGAGAGCTTTTGAAAAATCAAGTCCACACAACTCTGCACTTGCAGGCAAATAAAAGCACTGGCATGTAGAATCATGCCTGGAAGATTAAAACTTCTGGTGGCAGCTGTAGAGACTTCAGTCAGTGGCATTTGAACAGGCAGCCGAGTTATCCAGGGACACAAACTGTGTCACACCGTCAGAGGCACTAAAAGCACCCTTGGGAAAGGCAGTTTGAAGCCCCCAAGAACCAGATCCCGGCAAACACAGAGCAGGGCAAAAATGACCCGTTTAAGAGCAGAGTGGTTACTCTGACAACTGCAACCCAGCATCAGAACAGCAAAGCTGGGTCAAAAGGTGGTCACTTCCAGGTTGTGTCACGCCCAGCAAACAGCTTAATTCACAGTCAGTCAGATTGTACCTTCGACTGAAGGGAAATAACTGCTGGGCTGAGGGGGGGGTGCCTGCTCAGTATCAGTTCCACAGCCGGGCTCAAGTCAGCTCACACAGCAGCACCACATTTAAGGCAAGTGCTCCAAGAACTGCTGATGTGGACACAGAAAACCGTTTCCCTTCCATCCAAGTTTCAACAAGATGGTCCAGAAATCCACCTTAGTACTGATTTTATAAGGCAGATGGAGGGCATCTTCCCTCGGGGACCATTAGCCCAGCCCAGAGTTCATCCATCTGTCCCTGTCCCTGTCCATTCTCTTTCCAAAGGGCTCCCAAACAGCTCAGAACAGGCAGTGCTTCCCCTGGGAAGCAGCTGGGGCAGCACAGGAGGTCTGGGCTCTCAGAGGGGCAGGGCTGGTACAGCCCCCGAGTTCCCCACCTGAAAGGTTTGGCATCACCAGGAGGATTTGTGACCCTATTCCAAGCAGGATGGTTATCCAGGCTATTTACAGCTAAAACACAGAGCTACTTCCACAGACAGAGGGAAGAACAGATTACCTGAGAAAAGGGGGAGGGATATTATTTCATGTAGAAAAACCAAGCTGCCCTTCCACATTCTGTGTCCCTGGAAACTTGGACCTTCATTCTGACTCTGACAGGGGTCATTCCAGACCTCCCCCCCCCCAAAAAAAAAAAAAAAGAAATAAAAGTCTCCTTTCAGGCTACCAGATGTACAGCCTGGTAATTCAGCAGTAACTGTCCTGGGGTATTTATCCCTCTGAACTCAGCTCTGGATCAATTCTGCCTCTTCGAAGCCAGGAAAGGAACAACAATTAAATATTTCAATCCCCTCTGCTGGACTATGGTGATGACTTTGCCTGAAATACTATTCCCATTCCCAGAGCTCCTGAATCCATGTCTCTCACACCTGCTGCCTACCACCTGAAGCAGCACTAATGCACCTTTCCCTTGACACCAATAAACAGATTTGCTCCAGTTAGTTTACAGGGAAGGCCTGCCAAGCTTTCTGGAGTGGATCAGCACGGCTGCAGGTACCCAAAGAAGGCAATGCAGCTCAAGGAGTACCTCTCCACAGAGACCTGCAACACACATCTGAACTCTGCTATCAAAGATAAAAGGGGATTCTTGGCTCTCTGGCAATAATTATTTTTCAGCTCTGATCATTCTTGTAGGTATTAAAATCAATACCTAGACTGACTGTAGTAATCAGAACAAAGCAAAAGCTAAAACCTCTTTCTTTGGCAGCTCCAAAATCATGCAAACTTCATTTTTTTCCAGCAAAACTTAAAAAATTATTATTTGAATTCCTCTCAATCTTGATTTTTAGTATAGTTTATATAACAATGGTAAAATAATTTTCATTTCTACTAAAAGAGATGTCCACTACTGCCACATCAGAGACCACTTTTGCTCAGGCTGCCTTCCATCCTTATCTCCCATTTTGGGGCAACCAATCCCACTGTGCCAAGAAAACAAACCTCAGCTCTTCTGGAAGCCTGTGCTGAGTGACCATGAGGATGTAAGCATGGGAAGAAACCCTCAGCATAAAACCAGTGCTGGGGCTCATCCTCAGCCAACCAGCCCAACTTCTCAGAAGGTTCTTAACCAGCCACAAGGAATCACCTTTTAACTGGCAACTCCAAACCAGGCTGACGATTGAAGATAACCTGATACCAGCCCTACAGACTCGTCAGACACGCTGCACCTCGGTAGCCGAGGCAGAGAGGTGGCACAGCACATCCCAGGGGACAGCAAGTCCCAGCAGAGCCCGGATTTGCATCAGGGGAATTCTCACAGCGCCTGCAGCGCTGGTTAAAACCTCAGCACCTCCAGCTGTGCTCCCCATTCCTCCCCCAGGGGATTTTTCTCTCCATCACAGGAGGAGGTGTGTCACCACATTAGAGTCAGCCTGGCCCAGCCTGGCACAGCACCTCAAACCCCTGACGAGGGCAGGTTTGTACCAATGAGCCAAAACCATTCATTGCAAAAGCCAGAGTACGAGTGGAAATTCTCCTCTTCAGGACAGAAGTTCCTGTCCTAAGGCAAACACAGCAATGTCAAACCACTCCAGTTCTCAGAACGCAAGTTTTGGAGCTCAATTTCTGCCTACCTCCTACACCAGTTATACTTTACCCAGCACTCCTTACAAGAGCTGGGTTTCATTCTCCATAGGAGCAGCTTTACTGTCTCAGCCAGGTAAGGAAATCAAACTACCTCTCTGAAAGCCCAAAATGTGACTGGATGGGGAGCACAAGCTGCAGAACTTTCTTCCTGAAGAAATACAGAAGTCTTTTCCTTTCTGTTGTTCCAAACATTCTGTTCAAGCACTTCAAGCAAAGCGAATTCCCTGCAAGCTCCAGAAGGCATCACATAGACCCCTTTGGCTGAAATTGGCCATTCATGACAATCTTTCACTTATATATATAATTTCCCAAAGAGAAGGATAAATCAGGCTTCCCTTTGTGAAGCACAATACGACAAAAATATGTAAAAACTGCCAAAGAGCTATTTTTATTTCATAAATAATAATGAGATAGATAAAGTCTAGAGAGAATTTAGAAAAACACAGGAAAAAATCCAACAGTGTCCCCTTTTTTCACCTTCAATCTCTTCAGCAAAAACCTGTTCAGCAGCTGCAATAATGATCTGCACAGATCAATAATCTTGCTGAAGCCATGGGAAGGTACAGCTTATTGGCTGTTTGGTAAGGAGACAGAAAACAAGGATGCAGCAGCTCTTCTCCTGCCACAAGAGTGTGGGACACAGAGGAGAAGTGATAGCCTTCAAAACCTCACTGCAAAACGTGCTCTGAGTGCACAGTCCAAGACCTTGTGCTTAGGCCTGTCACCCACCATGTTTTCTGCTCTTCAGTGATGGATTTAGCTTCTCACTAATAGAATCATTTTCCCAATATGCTCTTGCCAGAAGGAGCATGTCCTTTAAAAAAGCAAGTCTGGATGTGTTTTCCTGCCATTTGTGGTTGGTCTGACAGTCTGTGTCTGCAAGGCTTCCTGAGGCAGATTGCCCAGCTTGGGCAGGCTCAGCCTCTCAGTTGCCTCACGTGTTAATATTCAGAAAAGCCAAAAGGGAATAGGAGAGAATGAAGGAATGAGACAAACCAAGATAAATAATGATAGTGTACTGAGCATTTCCACCTGCAGAAGCACCACGGGCAGAAACCCTCCCAGCACCCCTCTGACACAGCTGTTCTCATTCTACCTGTTAGAGAACTCTGTGCAGCCTTTGCCCTGGTTTTTACTGCCAGGCCCGCTCCCAGAATTCCCAGATCCCTGTTTAGTGGCACAGCCTAAGGAGTGCCTAAGACAGGAGGAGATCCAAACAGGTGCTACTACAGCAAGCTTGTTAAAAAAGGCAAAAAACCCCCCAACCTCTAACAAAGCCTTTGGGACCAGACAGATGCACTTGGGGATGCTAAAGCTGCTGGTTCACATCACCGTGAGGCTGCTGTCAGTCAGCTTAAATGTCAGGGCAATCAGAGGAGGTTCTTCATGACTGGAAGAAAGCCAAATGTCACACCTGACTTCCAGAAGGCTGAGGAGCAGGATACAGGAATTTATCCACAGGATGTTCAGCCTAACTTCAGTACTAACGAAAATAGGGAACAAAACCTTTTGGAATCCACTATCAGCACCTCAGAGAAAAGGAGGTGATTGGGCAGTCAGCATAGACCTACTAAGGGCAAACAGTGGTTAGAAGAGTCAATCTAGTTAACAGCTGGCAAGAAAGGAAGTCCTGGTGGTCCTCAGAGACAAGAAGCTGCCCCTGACTCAGCAGAGGCTCTGGCAGTGCAGAGAGAGAACACACCCTGCTGTGGGACAGGCACAGCCTACGGACTGGGGGGTCTGATCACGGCCCTCGAGCTTGGCATGAGACTCAGTCGAGTACCACGGCTGGTTTTGGGCTCCCCAGGACATGAAGGATTTGCAGGACTGACACACTGGGAGCAAGTCCAGCAAGAGGACAATGAGGATGCTCAGGGTATGGACGTGATGAGGAGAGGCTGAGACAGCTGGTGCCTCCAGCCTGAAGAAGAGAAGGCAATGGGAACTGAAAGCACGTGGCACCTTGGACAACCCAGCAGATACTGGAAATGTGGCAAAACTGGAAGTGTTAGATTTAGCCTGGCAAAATATCCTAATGCTCATTGGGAAGGCATTCAGACAAACAAAGACTCACCCACCCACAAGTCATAGGAGATGGAAAATTACACTCAGCTTCCAAGAGTAATACAGCAGGAAAAGATCAATGAGGACTGGCTTGTGTGTGAACATCTAGTGAGCAGCTGGGATGCTGTTCTGCAGTGGCCCAGGAAGAAATTTGCCCACAAATACAGGAATGGCCAGCGAGCCTACACGGTCCAGCCAAAGCTGAGGAACTTGTTTCCAGCTGAGATCAACAGCTGATGCTCAGAGTATAAAAACAGGGCAAGTATGCAGCATTCTGGCATGGAATGCTCCCCTAACCTATAGGAATTTGCAGCATATGGGTTCCTAGAAATAGAAAGGTAACTTTGCTAAATTACTTTGATCAAATTTAACATACATAAATCTTCTTTCCGTTACAACAGTGAGTTCCAACTCACAACTTGTCAATATTAAAGACGAAACTACAGATGTAGAGAGGGGCACAAGACAGTTTTGATTTTCTTTCTTTGTGCTTTTCCTAATAGGTCCTAACTTTCAATGTTCTCTCTCTGTAACTGACCTGAAAGCTGAAGGTTTTCATGAGGCCATCTGCATTATTTCATTATCTCCTTCTTCAGTGAAAAATGCTGGTTCAGAGAGCAACACCACACACGTGAGGCTCCCTCACATCACCCCCATGTGCATCACATTTAATTTATTGACACATCATTTTGGCTACACGTTTCCCATTCTCAATGTTGCAGCTCTCTGCAGCTGACATTCCCTTTTATGATCTCAAAATAATTATGTCAACAAGCCTTCTCATCCCATTGTATGCCTCATTTTCTAAATCCTTTGTGAACACTGAACAGCCTGCTGGAGACACAGCCAGCACCTGAAAGACTTCTTCTCCAGCCTCTTGCTCAGGAGCACGTAAAATCTTTGGGATCCCAAGAGGATGAAGGAGCCAACACTGCACTTCTACACCTTGCAGACCTGTCATGGAACATATGTGAATACGTGACTTTTAGCAACCTGGCATGAGCACATCCACAGTGCTTAAGCTGGGGGGAGAATCAGCCCAAAATAAAAATAAAAGTACTGATAGTCCCACCCTTGATAAAAGCCTCTGTTTCTTTCTTCTGTAAAAAGAAATACTGTTTTGTCTTAGTAACAACGGATAGGAAAAATTGTTGTTTACAGTCTGGAAATTATCATAATAGTTTTGCAATCCCTCAAGGTCCTGCTACAGGGAGTGAGCTGAGCCCCGGGTGAGCCCGGGGCACATCCCCCCCACACACACGTTCCCCGCAGACTGTCCTGGATTTGTGTTCCTGGCGAACCAGAGCAGCCTGGGAAATCCTCGCAGGTCCGGCTGCCCAGGCAGGCGCAGCCCAGCAGGGAACTCGCACCAGTCGCAGCGTCACTGCGAAATCATCCCCATCAGAGCCGGGGCCGGCCGCGCGTCCTGCAGCATTTCACCGCCCCGCTCAAGTACAGAACCAAGGGCAAACGCGCCCTTCTCAGACCGGTTTTTCCCCAAGCCATATTTACACATGGACTCTGCGACAAAATGAATGCTACTGAAGCCCAAAAATACCTGCACTGAATATAAATATATTATGAAATAGCTTTAAACTCTGCCCTAAAGCACTTCCTGATTGGCTGCCAATGATGTCACACAGCCCCAAAGCCCAATAAAGGGGCCGGGCCAGCGGGGCTTGGTCCGGGGTGTGCCCTGCCCGCGGCGGGAGTGAGGCACTGTAACCACACCAGAACCGCACTGGAACTGCACCGGCACCGCACAATAACCCCACAGTCACTGCACCATAACCACACCTCACTGTAACCACCCCATAACCTCACCGCAGCCGCACATCCCCTCAGGGCCCCTGCAGGGCTGGCTGTGCTCACGGACAGACCCCAACGCGCTGAACTGAGCATTGTTTGCTTGGAGAGAAGCCTCATAAACGGTACAGTCAGTTGTGCATATTCAGAGCAATTAGTTTGGTCTTTCCTAGCACTTGTGACCTTACATTTCAAGTCAAAGGTGAGCTAAGTATGGTCCCCTGTCCTTTCTCAACAGGAACTTGGCCTTCAGACCTGTTTGAACAAATTGCCATAAGCGAGGAACATTTTGCACAAGCCCTAACAAGACTAAAATCTACAATTTTACAAAACTCAAAAACTAATGCCAGAAATATGAAATAAGCCTTTAAAACATCCTATATTGACACCAATTGCTCATACAGTAAAATATGTTAACTCTTCCTGTGCCCTCAGGTTTACAGGTTGCCTGACAAGGAAGCCTGGTTTGCAGGTTTAGGTAGTTCTTGCAAACAGAGCATTCCATGCAGAGGGAAACTTGCTGTGTAAAATACCAGGTGGGTGTGATGTTTAATTACCATCAACCAGTATTTGTTTCTTACTATGAATATGATTCCTGGAGCTGGCTCAGTTTCAGATGTTATGGGGTAGAGAGCATGTGTAGTAAGGAATCTTATGCATGAACTGAAAACGTTCTGAACTTGATCACCATATTTCTAGGCCATTTTTCTGACAGGAGGGGTTAATTCATATGTAGCAGCCCATGGAATAGCTAGCACTCATACTTTCAAAGCAAGAGCAGAAGGAAACCACAGAGAAATATGAAAATGTTTCCTATTTGCTACATAGTACCTTGTTTGTCAAATCCTTGTCTAAGGTTTAGGAACATTCAATAGAAATTAAACCACATGGTCAAATATGGAGCTGCCATAAGGTGTATGGTGTCACTGCAGTGCTCAAAGCCCAGTATAGAATCATGGAACAGTTTGGGTTGGAAGGGACCTTAAAGAGCATCCAACTCCACCCCCTGCCATGGGCAGGGACACCTTCCACTAGCCCAGGTTGCCCCAAGCCCCATCCAACCTGGCCTTGGACACTTCCAGGGATGGGGCAGCCACAGCTTCTCTGGGCAACCTGTGCCAGGGCCTCCCCACCCTCACAGGGAAGAGTTTCTTTCCAATATCCCATCTAACCCTGCCCTCTGGCAGTGGGAAGGCATTCCCCCTTGTCCTGTCGCTCTAGGCCGTGTTACATAGTCCCTCTCCATCTGTCTTGTAGGCTCCCTTCAGGTAAAGGCTGAGTGTTTCTATCCACTGCTGCTCCTTCTGGCTCTCTTTGCAGTTTCGTATTAATGGCAAAAATGCTGAAATCAAAGGAAAAAAACCCCCAAACTCAGTGTCTAGAAACCTCCCGCTTTCCTCGATTACTCCTAAAGGATCCCTTGAGCGCTGAACCCAGCACATACCATTGGATATTTCGAGTGGAACAAATCCATTACCATGAAAACACTACTAGAACTGGGAGCCAGTGCCAGCCCCGGCTCCCTGTTCCCTGTTCCCGACTCCAGGCAGAGCCGCAGTCCGTGTGTTCACACTCGCCATCTGCTCGGCTGCGTTTTTTACCACAAGGAAAAAATGTGACTGCTGAGTAAAGACTCTTCAAAAACGAAAGAGGAGAAACCTGACCTCGCTGAGCCACAAACCGCGGGGTTATTTTGATTTCCCTCACACCCGCGCGCACGCACTCGCTCAGTCTCGCTGCTCAAACCAAAGGCACCTGTGCAAAACAGCCTTTTCAGCTATTGTTGCCTTGGAATGGCGACACTGGGAAATCAGGAAGGAAAAGGCAGTGCCCGTGGGTGTGTGTGTGCGGGAGAGAGGGAGCTGCGCGGGGAGAGGCGGGGCAGGGCCGTGCTGGCGGGCGGGGCGCGGGGATGCGCGGGGATGAGCAGGGATGAGCAGGGATGCGCGGGGGTGCTCAGGGATGCGCGGATGCCCGCGGGTCCGCAGGGAGCCACTGCTCGGCGCGGCACCCGGAGGCTGCGGAGCAGCAAAGCGCCTTCCCCGCAGCACCACGACACCAACCCAGAGTGCCCGAGGCCACGGGAAAGGGACCGGCCGGCAGGGATGAGGCCAGTGATGGGATGTGCTCCGTTTTGACAAACAGGCAATGGTTAAACTCATTCTTTTCAAAACTCAGCTTGAAAATAAAACCCCCTTACTTCTTACCCCCTGGGAAACTAGGGAATGTCAACATTTTGCCCCAGAGTTGTGCCTGGGATTTCGGGGATGCCAAGACAAGATGGTAGAAGCTTTGTTTTAGCTTTGGCCAAGGTGGTGTTTCATTTGACATTCAGTGTGTACTTCTGAAAAAAGGACACTAGCAGGACATGTTCATGCCACAAATATTTGAACAAAAGGTATTCTTTGTAGTGAAAAACCCCTCATCTGGTCCCAGATCCTTCATACTCCAAACTTGAGCCATTTTACTTCCAGTCCAGCTCTTCACTCTGAACAAAGGAGCTCAGGTGTTTCTTGAACTCACTTTGCATTTCCAACACCTCACTCATTCCCACATCAATGAAACCCATATGGTTAAGCATCACTACCCTCCATTCCTTCCTTACTGCCCTTTTCCAGATACTTGAATTCACTTTATGAGTAGCTTTCCCTGTACTACAAAAAGTTGCAGAGATTTTATTAACCCCTTTCACAATTTTGAAGACTACTCTAAAATTGCTTATTTACTCGAGACCGTTTTGACACGAGGAACCAGACGAGTGTCTCCTCTGCAATATTCAAGTTCCTATTTTCAAAAGTATATTGGTCCAAGATCACCCCTTTTACAGCCTCCCACTTAGGAGCTACTTCAAGAATTAACGTGGCAGACTGCATACATTAAACTGGAAGCTCAAAGACAGAACAGCTTGCATGAAGACAGTTGCAGTGATTTTCAACCCCCGTTGATCCCCAAGTATAAATTATGAACTTTTTTTTAAAGCAAAATGCTTATAAACAGATAATAATTTTAAAGGTTATTTTTTTTCTTTTTCTGTGCAGAATTAAAAATAGGAACAAAATAAACACAGAAGTTTTTGCTTTTGTCACACTGAGACCACAATTTCCACAGACATTCCTCTGGTGGGACACTGTTCCAAAAGTATATATTGGATGGTTGCAGCACTAAGTGGAAGAGCATAACGTGCTGTGGAGACAATAAGCCACAGAAATTTGGTAAAACAAAATTCCCAACAAGGTCACCACAACTATGGCTGGCAAGAACGCAAATTCTCAGTGTATAAAAGTCCATTTGAGATCTTTAGCCCCAAACATCATGCAATCTGCAAGATGTTTCTTCATCTAATTTAACTAGACTTTTACATTCAGCTAGAATTTAATGTGCATAATGAGCATAAACTGAGAAAAATAGTATAACCAAGGAAACCCTGAAACGGGGAACAGAGTCATCCTTTTCTAGTAAGGGAGTTGCAATATTTTGGGAAATGTGGTTAATGTCTCTTAACACCAGCTGTACAAACAGCACCTGTAACAAACAACTGGGATGCTGCCAGAAAAATCCAGGCAGGTGATTCTGCTGAGAAAGGGACCCAAGAGCACCTTTCCCAGCACATGCCCTGCTGGCCCTGGGGTGTTTTTATTCTTTTGTTGCTTTGGGTTTTTTAAGAGCTGACAGCAGCACAGCCCAGGTTTATGAACAGGAGCCCTGATCCGTGAGTATTTCACACGTGTTGTTTTGTAACACTGAGCACAGCCAGCCCTGTGTGACAGTGTAAATACAGCACAGAGCTCGTAGGGACAGAATTGCAGGTACAGACAGGGAAGCTGCCCCAGCTGCAGCCATCCCCATTGCCCGGGCAGCCACATGCAGGCACTTCCATCCTTACAGCAGGAGCACAGGAACGTGAAAAGGGAGGTGAGGAGATGTTCCTGCCATTGCCTGGTGCCAGCCAGTATCTGCTCTGGGAGTAATTCACTGTAACTCTGCACAGGGAATGTTATGTAAAACGCTGCTGAAGGAAGATGTTTCCCTGCCTTTCCAGAGCCCAGTGACCGTGCACTGCAGAGAGTATTTCAAGCTGAACTAACCAATAGTCCCTGGCACTGACTCAGAGGAGCAGCTCTGGTTCCTGCTCGCTGGCACAGATCAGACCAGTTTACAGAAAGGCAGCATTTTACAAATCTTTACATATGTAGCCAGAAGCCTTTGTCAGTGAGATGCAATTATAGCTTGAAGACAATTCCTATGACAGAGAAGTGATGAGAGCACTAATGAAGGTGCCTTTCTGACAAATCAAGTTTTTCCTAAGTGTTTTTATTCATTCATTTGATCTCAGTACTGGAATTTTGCAACAGGAATTGGCTCGATCTCTTTCAAAACATAAAGGGCTTAATCCCTCCCATTAGAGAACAGGAAGTCAGAAGCCAATCTTAGCACTGATTAAAAAAAGGAATCTGGATTGTTATTTTAACTTCTTTGCTGCACATAAATGAGAAAATGGGTTTTTTTTTCTGCTGCCATTGCAGCACAATGGCTGAATTAAAAGCTGATTTCCCCCCTAAGTGGCACCTGTTTGTACAAGAGCCTCTCTGCCCCAACTCTTCCCAGAGAGCAGCGGTGACACTGCCACGTCCCCCCATGGCTGTGTCTGTAACATGAGCTGCATGGAGGTGTCACTGTGCTGTCCTGCTCTGCACAGTCTGACAAGGACATGTCTAACAATGTCTAGTGCAAAGACTTTTTACACCTGCTCCAAGTACAGCCCAACAGAACTGGCTCATGTGGGAATAGGCTGTATTTTGTATTTTGACTTCTGTTCATGCCCACTTAAAAACTGCAAACTGTCACAGCGTTGTGACAGCTGAAATCTTGACTTCTGGGCCTACTGCATCCCCTCCCTGAATGTTCCCATTTTCAAGTGTTCATTTTCTCAACACAGAACCAGTGTGACCTTTCTGGGGCTGCCAAAGCAGTTAATGCATCAGTCCAAGTCAGAAAGGGACTGGATTAACTTCAAGCAGAGCTGCAGGTAAAATAAGCTGAACATACCCCCAAAGTCCTTAACATCAAATATTTTAGCACGCTCCAGACTTTTTTATTTTCCCCATTATTAAGAAAATGGCTTGTAGCACTCAGCACTTGAAAATTAATGAGTTTTAAATATGAACATAGTACACCCCCAGTTTTGAAATACTCTGCTCTATTTTCTCTCCTCTCATCTTTCCCATCTGCTATGGCTGAGTATTAATTTAACAAATATTTTTCTTCAAGGCTGTCAGAAAAATCTCATAGCACTTTGGAAACACCAAACATTATCTTGTGAGGTAAATTAGGACACAAAGAAGTAGCGTGACATATATGTGATCACACATTGTCAGTGGCAAAGACAGTAACAGAAATTCCAATATGTGCTGCTTTGGAGTCCTCAAGAAGAGGAACTACTAATATATAGCAAAGAGTGAGGCTGACACCTACATCAAGTTACATTTGAAGGCTGATCTGCAAAAGTTAAAAAATGCAAAGTCTCAGTATAGGAAAGATTTCTGATTCCCGTGGTTTATTTTTGATAAGACACAGTTTGCTGTCTTCTGCACTGAGCAAAACAAACTCTACACAGCTCTTTACTCCTCCTGAGCTTTCTTCTCTCTGAGAATCAATCTCCTATCAGTCCATGGAGACTGCAGCCAGAAGGCTGGGATTCCACATCCACACTTCACACCCGCAGCCACTGGAAAGGACTTAAGTACAGGTCTCTCAGTCTAACTCATCAATAATTTCTGCTCATTACTGAGCTCAGTTGAACCAATAAAGTAACACAGAGAATGCTTCATATTCCACTATCAATTTCCCACTTCAATTTCTGAGACTCTACCCCAGGTACCAGGAAAAACCATTAGCCAGCACCTCAGCCCAGACAAGCCAGCAAACCCCACCTCAGACAAGCAGCTGTTGTTGTAGAGATTAAAACATCAGGAGAAACAAAAATACAATAAAAAGCCTCCAGAAAAGTTATCTAACAAATGGGCATTTTTTGTCCAAACCATCAGCATGAGATTTTTTGGAGGTTATGATTTTATAAGCCTTTCCCTGCAATTATACAAGGGTTAAAAATTACTCTAAAAATAAATATTTGACAAGATTTTCAGCCAATGACATTGAAAGAAAATTTCTAGCTTTAAGAATACCCCAGCTATCACAAGCTGCAAAACAGCAAGAGTTGCTAACATTCAGCTTTCTTCCATTGGGAGATACTGGTGTTTTCTTTAAACTCCACATGCTGAAGTTTTCTAAAATAGATTTCCTGTCCTTTCTCTAAGATTGCTGCACCCCATTCAGCCAGGGCACAGATAACATCTCTGAATAAAACGATTTGAAATCACAGTTTCTCCCATACAAAGTTCAAGCTTTACAGCAGACCACAGAGCCGCAAACTTCACAAGAGAAAGTTCCTTCCTCTGCTCTGTTCCCTCTGGAGGTTTTATATTCTTAGAACCCGTCACACTCACCCAGGCATGTTTGTAATTTATATTTAGTACAAGGTCCTTTCTTCTCAGCCCACCTCTGGATATTCCAAACACAAAGAGTGAATCCTGGTTACTCACTTTTCTCCTATGGTTAAATCCCTCTCCCAGCATTACTGTGCACTGGAAGTGTTTATGAAACAAATCTCTGAAAACCCAAAAAACCACAGTGAAAGATGAAAAAAAAATTAGAAGATTTTGAAATCTAATTGCAGAACACTGAGCAGGAGATTTCCCTTGCATTTAGAATGGCATCCTTGTTTAATTAGAAGAGGAAAAAAACGTAGCTGAAATAAATACACACACACTGTTCAGAGAGGGGCACTCAAACTTTTTTACCCTCTCTGATCTAGGCTATGGAGAGAAGACACCCAAGTTGGGCACTATGATTACAGTGTAAACTCACCCACAGATATTGTCAGGACAGTCTGAATTTTCCCGTGGCAAGAGATGCTGAAGGGGCACCTCTGCAATGATGTCCCACAGAACAGGGGGAAGGGATGGACAACCGCAAACAGATTTGGCACAACCACTTGGTTTCACTTCGAGTCAGTTAAAACTGGTTTTAAACATTACACAATTTCTCTGCTCGTGTTTTCATTACACTCCTCCCAGAGGCACACTCGCCCTCAGCTGACACAAATGTTACCACACTGCTCACGAACCATGGGGAGGGCAGAGAGCAAGTCACACCAGCTTCCCTCTGCTGGGATGCACCAAACCCCAGAGCAGCCACAGCAGAACAGGGCAGCTCAGAGATCTCTGCTATGGCATCAGACAATACCCAGCAATTTAAAATGGGTACATCTGCACTGCACGTGAGACCTGAATTTTTGGTTACAAATGGTTTCACACATACTCCTTCAGGTCACAAAACAGATTAACATTATTAGCATAATTATTAACATTGGAACCACAACTAATGCTTTTCATCTACCATTTTTAATTGTAGAATCCACAGCAATAAATTACTCAGTGATGTTCCAAAACCATAAACATGTATATGTGCTGAACCATGGGTAAACACACTGATTTAAAACCAAACACAAGACAATAGAGGGCCATAAACATCTGAGTGCTCCATATAAAATCCTGGACAGTTAACCCATAAATATATAAAGAGAAGGATGTAAATTTTCTAGTGAACAAACCTCTAGTTTATCAGCTTTGGCTAAGATGTAGTTCCTCTCCAGCACCTTGTCTTTAATGAGTGGAATGGTCTCATCCAGAGTCTCTGACATATCACTTCTGATCTGCATGAAAAAAAAGTAACTCACATGAGGATGAAGCCTGAAGATAAACACTGCATTGTTTTTTTCATGTGAATACTTCAAAATACACCTATTCAGAAAGTTATCACAAGGGCCTAATATAATAAACATTTTCTTTTGTTACCTACTACAACCAAGCCTGTTTCTGGCATCCACAGGAGAGCCTGAACCTTATCTGAAGTCCTGCCAAGAGTTGTATTAGCAAGAATTACCCAATTTCCTACATAACACCTGCCAGTGCTTTGTTCAGTGGCAGCCAGATACGTCTCCAAACAGCACTGCAGCTCTTGCAATGTACAGGCCAAAAGTGATGGATAAGCCAAGAACTGAGAATAACTCTCTGAAGGGAAAGATAAAAGCAAAACCAAGAAAACCTCCTGAGAACACCCAAAAAGTTATTCTAACCTGTAAAACAGGGCAGCAACACACTGACAAGAGAAATGAGAGGCAGTAGAGCCCACTTCTATACAAGTTTTCTTTCTCAGCTGCAGTGGAGTAGAGGAGGTCTTGGTTCACTCTGGATTAAAGCTGTGCTATGATTTTCACAGACTTAAAGGATACAGAGGAACGAGGATCACTTCAGCTGAGATTTTTGTCCCAGTGACTGAGCTAGAAGATACTCTTTCCTTAACCTCATAGGAAAAAGTAAAGATCTTTTAGCTAGAATGGAGAGAACCTGGCATCGGGCTAATAGTGCAGAGAATTTTCTGGGCGTTTTCAGATTTAATCTAGAAGCTCAAATAAAGCATAAATGACTGCTGTAGATCATTTAATCCATGGAACACGCTTTATAAACTCCAACAGGTACTTAGACATTTTACTGATGATCATATGTCTCATTTGTGTGTGGTTTTTTTTAAGAAGTCATGTTTTAAAAACTAAGTATAAATGAAGCAATATACATATAAAATTACTCCTAGTAAAATTTTATGGTACTTTTATTACCAGAATGAGTATATGCAGATCAAGTGTTTTTATAGTGCTCTAAGTGTTCTGCATTAGAAGATCAAACAGACATATCAAACAGTAGCAGCTTTCTACTGCAAACAAACCAACAGTGTCTCCTGCACTCCTGGTCTCAGCACTGCAGCCACCAAATGTACACTGGCCCCAGCAGTGACATGACTGCAGCCCCAGAGACTCCCTGAGACCTTTACAGTATGTCCCTCGTGTCCAACAGGATCTCTGTCAATGGAGCCACACTGATATTTCCCAGCGTAAAATAAAATACAGAATTAACACACAACAGAGGAGATGAAGCAGATGGATTCCAGGTTTGCTCTGTTGAATTCATTTGGGTCAATGGTGGGCAGAAAAACTCTCCTCTATCATAAAGCACATGTGAAGAACAAATTGGTCGTCTGAGGTCAGGTTCATATTCAGGCAAACAAATCCAGGTTAAAATCTGAGCCTGGAATTTCCAGAGAGAAGGTACAAACTTACTTGCTCATGTTGGTCTCAGAAAGGACCTGGAAAAAGCCACTCTTACAGTGAAATGCTACTGTAATGATTCTGATAACTAATGCAACTATGAACCAGAGTCTGGGGCAGAGCCAGAGCTCTGGTGCACAGAGCCAGCACAGAAACTACCACCACAATGTCAGAGCAGACACGGAACAAATTTAAACCATCTTTCTTCCAGGGTGAAAGAAAACGACCAATACAAGACACAAGAGAGCTGATCTGCCAGCAGCAGCCTGTGCTGAGGGGAAATGATATGCAAATATGATTCATGAAGAGCCATTGTGCAGCAGTTTGCAGAACCACAGCGACAGCGAGTTCGAGAGGAGTCAGCGCATGACAAAGGAAAATTATTCTCTTGGTACAGCAACCTCTCATGAGCCAGAGAGAGCAGGACTGCCCTGAACCCCTAACTATAAAACAAGATTTATTTCCCCTGGTGCAATGTATTTTACTTTATCTTACCATAGATTTAGTCAAGTGCTCAGCATAAGCACCAGAGCATAGCAGTCCATGGGAAAAAAGGCTATTTCTCTTCCTAGACTTTACTGTGCTGACTGGAGGAGGGAAGGTTTGACTGAGCTTGGTCTTCCAACTCAAATCAGCAAGACCAAGCCCAAGGAGGTGGCAAACCAACAGCACTGAGGTCAGTCTGGAGGCAGCACCAGCAGAGTAAGAATGATGAATGAGAACACAAAGCAGGGCCAGCACACTGATGCAGGGCAGGCTCCACCACTTAACCAAGCACAGATTTCTGTTGTTTCATATTTTATAGAAACTCTTATTTTTTCAGGAAAAGGAAAAAAAAGTAGCAAGAGCCAAAAGTGAAAGACACTGTGCAAATCCTAGTTGTCACAGGGACTTTTTGGAAAAGATTTATCTATATTCTTTTTCAATCTTGAATCCCATGTTAACGTAAAAGGCTCATAAGAAAAAGTAAGCACTGTAAACTGAACAGCTCAGTGGTGAGAAGAGAGAAGGTTTGTTTGGAAGAGGTTGGTTTGTTTGGAAGTGAGCAAATCCCAGACATAATGACCCAAAAAAACCCTCTTCCTCTCTTTTCACAGTGATGACACCAGGTTTCACACACAGGGCCTCAGGAACAGGTTCTGAAAGCACCATGAGACAAAGATGAGCCATCAGCAGCTGCTCTGGGGAACCATCATAAAGCAGGATTTATAAATATATCCTGGAGCAAGTTCTGCCCAAAGTTCAATGGCTTGAGAACCACTCCCCTGTGGTTCTGTAACTGGTGAGTATGCTGGAGGATCAAAATACGCATTAAAATAAAAAAGTATCAATACAAGGAGATTTTGTATCTACCTGTAAATCCTCTTCAAGGATCAAGGGCCAGAGAAATGGAAACAGGGAATTTCCACACGTGACTAAACCAGCTGTACATGTCTGAGGAGGAATCTTTTCCAATCTTGCTTTAAGGTACAGAAGAAGCACAAAGAACCCTATCTCACAAGGTAACCAGCACTGACCCATGGAAACAGCAGGAGAACAGCATATACAAGACGCTGGGGTAGGAAAGGCTGGCAAGAGAAGAAGTCTCACAAGAGGTTTAAAAGCTCACAGGATCCATCTGAACGAGCCAACCACGTTCCCTACACCAGAGCCAGAAATGTGAGGTGCATGACTGGCCCATGGGAAAATGCACGAGGAACATAAAAAAACCTTAGCATTAGCTCCCAAACGGAAGAATTGAGTGAAGGAAGTTAATAGCAAATGAGACAGAACACAATCAGCAGTCAAGAGCTATTGATTCAAAGCCCTGGCTTTGAGCAGGTGATGCTGTATCACTGAAGCAATCTCTACCTTTCAGGAATGAACTCAAGGGACTTTTGGCTGAAAAAAACCATCTCTTGTGTTCTACATTTTGCACAGACTAGATGTGCTGTACTAGAGAATCCAAAGACAAATCAAAAAATAGACTCTGAGGTTCACAAGCTCCTTTCCAGCTATTTTTGTCAAAAGATGAATGGAAAAAGAGCTGCTCCAGCAGCCACTAACCGTGAGCCATTCTTACGAAGGAGCTCTTCTCCTCTGAAGTCCCCTTCTAACCATGTGAGATGTGAGCAGCCAAGCTTTTGTTTCTTTCCACTCTATGTCATTTCCTCTGGAAGCAACAATGCCTCCTTTCCATGAGCAAGACATGCCCATGACAAAGCCAGAGACTGATAGAGGCTCGGATAGAAGTCAAAAATAGCTAAATAGCAACGCAGATCTCTTGCTCTGAATGGTTCAGCCCACAACTAGGCGGTGACAATGGTGAAAATAATCAGTGTGCTACAAATGTTGTACCCCCCACTCAGCTACTCCACCAGGGTGAACTTCTGTCTCCGGAGAGGGAGACTCCATGTCAGCCCTGGGGAGCTGTTCCAGGGCTCTGCCACCCTCATGGAAAGAATTTCTTCCTCAGGTTGAGGTAGAACTTGTTGTGTTTTAGTTTATGGCCATGGCTCCTCATCCTCTCACTGGGCACCACCAAAAAGAGTCTGGCACCTGCCTTGGAGATATCACAGAATATCATGAGTTCGGAGGGACCCACAAGGATCATCCAGTTCAACTCCTGGCCCTGCACAGGACACCCCAACAATCCCACCCTGTCCATGAGAGCATTGGCCAAACACTCCCTGAGCTCTGTCAGCCTCGGGGCCGTGACCACTGCCCTGGGGAGCCTGTTCAGTGCCCAACCACCCTCTGAGGGAGAACAGTCTCCTGATATCCAGCCTAACCCTCCCCTGACACAGCTTCAGGCCATTCAGGCCCTGTCTCCACCGAGCAGGAACGGGTGCTGTCCCTCCACTTCCCCTCGTGAGGAAGCTGCAGACCCCGGCGAGGTCTGACCTCAGCCTCCCCAGCCGCTCCCCATAAGGATGCTCTACACCCTCCCCTACCGTCGTTGCCGCCCCCGCTGTGTGTATCGGTGCCTGCCCTCCCCGCGGGGGTGTGTCCGTGGGTGTCCGTGGGTGGCGGTGCCTCCCCTCACGCCGCTCCCCTCAGACCCTCCCGCCCGTCCCCGCGGGCGGCCGCGCGCGCCCCGGCGCCACCTGGCGGTCACTGCGCCTCAGCGCTGCCCGCGCCAAGATGGCGCCCCGCGCCCGCCCTGAGGGCCCGTCCGGCCTCCGCACTGAGGTCTGAGATAAATCCCGCCGAACACACCTCGGCTGTGGTGAAACTAGGGCGCGACAGGTGTTTCTTACTCAAACTGTAATTGCACGGACACTTCAAAGCTGCGTAAGCCGGCGATGGTGGCGGAAGCGTTCTGCTCATGGTGCCAGCGCCCATGTCCCTCGGCCGGCCCTGTGCGTGTGAGGGGACACACGGCGGGATCAACCAGGAAACTGGGTTGAAAACCGCCCGTTGACGTTGATTCCTTTGCCGCCTCATTTTAGCCCAGCTGAGCTCTTCAGTCCATGGCACAGCCGTCTTCATGCCAGCACTGCCCAAGGGGAAGGGATGGGTTCAGTCTTCCAGGAGCAGTGATAACTCACCGTGAAACTTCAGCCAAAGGCTCAGCAGCACCACTTCCACACGGCATTTAATGTTCCGCTGCTGAGCCTCCTGTTTATTTAAGCAAAGAAAACAAAACAAAATTAAAACCATTACTTCATTTTGTAACTTGGAGGGGAACAGCCTGGCTTTGAGGTCAGCTTTCCTTTCATGCTTTGGTTTGAGCACTATATACTGTGCTCATAGTAGTATCTGTTTCTCACCACTTCTTTAGATGTCTTTATTTCTCCAAAGCAAATCTCCTCCCTCTTTACTCCACACCTGGAATAAGAGAAGTTTTTTTTACTCCCCACCCTCACTCCTTTCATTTTGCCTCAGCATTGTGTTCCCATTCAACCTTATAATAATTTACCTGCTTTTCCCGTGGATTTTTTTAATATCAAGCTCTCTCCTTGATAAAAATATTTGGGTCAGGTATTTTATATCATCAACTGTTCAAGCCCACCAGACGTGAATATGGTGTTCTAACATCACACTTTATGAAGGAACATGAAAAAAGAAAATCCAGCACTAAATCTCTTCTACGAAGTTTTCCAAAAAGCCTTTGTGGGGATTCAAAGTGCTCTCCTAGCAAGTCATTAAGGTGAGAAGGCAGAAAAGTTTAAAAATAGCCAAAGCAGACAAGCACAGAGCTCTGTATAACCCTGGAGACTCCAGCAGGAACACTGAGTATTGCTGCAAATGAGCAGGGCTTCAGCATCATCTGGTCCCATGGCAGCTCCAGAATCCTGAACAAACCCTCCTGAGGACCAATAATCTGGGTCTGAGAGGGAGCAAGGAGTGGAATGCCAGGTGTATTTCCACAGTGAACTAAGGTCTGTCCCAGCTCTTTACAGGATACATTCACATCAGGCAGAATAACGTCACCCAGGAGAGGCTTGAGAGCTTCCACTTGGCAAAGTCTTCTACTAGACTACACAAATATCTTATTTTGTATTCAGCAGTACTGTAGTCTGCTGCACAAAACTAAACCTCATAATGAAAATTAGAAGTCATATGCTTGAGGAAATAGTTATTGCTAATTGAAAATTAAAACCTGCAAAATTAAGGCAACTCTCTGTGCAAAGGAACCCAAAAGCTCCATTCTGATTTCCATGGTGCTGAAATACATGACTGAGGTGAGCTGGCAGGTCCAGGCCCACCCGAAGAGACACTCAAGAAAACGCTGCCACAAAAGCTGTGATTAATTCCAATGTAGGAAAACACCTCAATGACATGTCTGCTTTGAGCAGGCTACCAATGTAAGAGCAAGGTCCAAGAGAGATCAGTATTAACACACGTTTAATTTCAGCTGAAGAGGCCTGAAGGAAACAGAATGACTTGCAAGGAGCAAAGAACACAAGTTGTTTCTGTACTTCTTGTCAGAACTAACAGGCACCCAGCCACAAAAACACACATTCCTGTACAGCACTGTACAGGAAACTTCTTTATGTCTTTATTTCTTATTTAACACCAGTATGAGTGGCACTTGATGAATCAATAGACTCCAGCTGACATGAACTAATACTTAAATGAAACTTATTCCCTACTAACTAATTCACTTTCAAACTTCATCTTAATCAAGCTTGAAAATTCGTTTTTGTAAATGTTAACAGCATTAACAAGACTTGTGTGTGGCCCACTATAGATGTGTACATGACTAATAAAGTAGATCCTAACCCACAAGTAAGACAGAAGCTGTCAGTGGTTTAACCACATGAAAATGATGGGGTATCCTGGACTAAGTTGTGTCATCACCTTGAAAATGCTGAACACAAAACCAAAGCACAGATCCCAAGCTTTGGATGTAAGCAGTCTGACTTATTGCAAATCATTGACAACCACATATAGAGATGGAATTGATGGAGAGATGGCTTTGGGAAAGGCATGGGGAAAAAATTTCTCTCAATGGTGAAACTGAACAAGTTTCCCTTTTTTTTCTTGGCAACAAAAATAAATCACAACAACATTTTACTGTCAAAATGAAGGAAGGGGGCAAGGGAAGCTGTTTTAAAAGCTGGTTTAGAAGTATCTTTTATCTTAAAAAGGGAAAATTTTAATCTGCCCAAAGAGGTGGGATAAGAACTTTCTACAAGTCAGAAAGGGGAACACTCCCAAGTGCTCCCCACTTCAGGTTTTGGAGCCTTCCTCTCTTCTTTTGAGGTGGGAGAGCATCTCAGCCTGAAAAGGGCAACTTCGAACCCTCCCTCTTGCCTTCAGGGATCTGAAGTGTCCCATGTCCCCTACCGGGACTGTGACAGTGCAAGCCCCCGCTGTCTCAGCACGGACTCACCGGCTGCATTCGGGGAACTGGCCACTCCTCGGACCCTCAAACCCAGCATTGTTCACTCAACCACAGCGGCGCTCAGAGCCCTCCCTCACTCACACACACCGGCGGGCTGAGTTTCCACAAACCAAGTAACAAGCACCAGCCAGAGTAATTAAGGAAAAAAAAACAAAACCCACGAAAAAACCCTAAAAAACAAAAGCATGGAAATTCTTACTCGGCAGCTCAACTTTACCGAGCAGCGCATCCCAGACGCGGGAGTCCTGCAGACCTGTCCCTGCTCCCCGCGCTACCCACGGACCCACCGAGCGCGGCCGGGACGGCTCCTCGCACAGCCCCGCCGGGGTTCGGGGAGGGGGCTCGGGAGCCTCCGCGGCTGCCGCGGGGCGAGCTCGGGGGCTGCGTTGCCCGGCGGGGGCAGCGGGACCCGGTGGGACCCGGCTGGGCAGGGGAGGCTGCAGGGACCCGGTACAGCCCCGCCGGGATCCCCGGCACTTCCCCGGCCGCAGCTGCAGCCTGCCCGCCCAGCCGGGGCAGCCCCTCGGTGCCCGCTGACGGACCGGACCGATCCCAGCCGGGGCAGCCCCTCGGTGCCCGCTGACCGGGCAGGTGGGACCGGTCCAGGCGGGGCAGCCTCCGCTCCGCACCCACCTCCTCCCCGGGGGCTCGGGCAGCTCCGCCGAGCTCCTCAGCCCCTGCCCGGGGCTCCGGCAGCTCCGCCCGGGGCTCCGGGGGCTCCTCCGGCCGCAGCACCCCCTGGGCCCGGCTGATCCCGGGCCCGGCTCCCGGCGGAGCGGGGCGGGCTCTGCGTCCAGTCTCAGTCACCAGGACATGAAAGGCTGCAGAGGAAAACGCAGCTTTAAGGTGCTCGGAATTTCTCCATCCCTGTTGGCGAGTATTGAAAGGACGTTCAGAGTATTGAAAGGAAGGTCAGAGACATTCAGCTCTAGATTAAGCAGAGAAGAATTGACACACTGCTTGGGTCACAACAAGATCCTGCCCTTACCCCTTCCCTCCATCCTTTTCCCTTTCTTTTCCTTCTGCATTCCCTTCTTCCTTCTGCCTTCTACAATATAGAGATCCATTTACTAACCACCTGAAGCATATTTGAAAGATAGTTAATAGCATTTCAATGTTTAATAAAAACACTGAAATTGTCTTTTGCAAGTAGTTTTTTTGCTTTAAGTTTTAGCTCATTTGTTCGTGAGTTCGCAAAAAAATACCTACTTTTCTAGTTTCACAGCACAGGACAGAAAGAGTATGAGAGGCAGGCTCAGTAACAAGGTTATTAGTGGATTTAAACTATTAGGATGTGATTACAAAAAAAGCCATTATCAGTAACTGGGTGTTGCGGGTGTCACATGAAAGCATTCTGGAGAAGCCACTGCATCACAGAAGACAAGAATCTTGTGCTCCCAAAGTGGAGGCAACAAATATGCTCTTATAGACTTTCTTAAACATAACATCACAGAGCCTGAAACCAGCCTTTCACACTGATGAAATGCGAAGTATTTCCTTATACTACCAGGTAATTAAATAGTAGTTCAAGTGGAAAGGAATGTTATTTGGAAGGACAGGATATGATATCTTATTAGCAACACTTCTGAACCCTAAGAACTGCTGGTTCAATAGCACAGCACTTCTTCAATTGCTTTGTGCTTCATAGCTCTAAAGCACTTCTAAAATCAAGCACACAACATTTAGTCCTCAGAGACAAAATTATCTCCTATTTGAGTGGCAAAGCACACAAGTGACCCATCGTAGCTGCACAAGGAGTCTGAATTCTTATATCTTGGCTGCAATCTTGCCTCTCCAAGAACCAGCCATACCATTTCTCGCATACTTCTACAGCATCCAAGAACAATATTCTAACTGTCCAATACATTTTTCCTCATGTTAGCATTGGAAGCCATTTATGAAGCTACCTTAAAGCTGGTTATTCCTCTACTACCACATGCAACTACATCCCAGTATCTGAGTATTGATACTTGTGTTGCAAAAGACGTGTGTTCGTCAGAAGTAATTCTGGCAAGTCTGAAACTAGAATGTCACTGCTAGTTTTAAGATAAAAACCTTCAAAGGTGTATTTAGTACTAGTCTAAATCTTTCTTCTGCTGGTGTACTGAGGAGGATTTTCACTTTGTTACTTATGAAAATCCAGGGATGTCTTTTTATCTGTAACCATACATGAATTTTCAGTTTCATAAAGTAACTGAAGTCCTAACACCTTGTTAAGAGCTTGTCACCTTGAGAGAAGTTAAATACTGCTGGTGTTTTAAGGGCTGGATGTTATGGCAGTTAACAGCTGCATTCCTTCCTCGAGGAGGCAGCAGTAGGGAAAGTTAGTCTTCCTTTAAATTAGTTCCTCGGTTTAAGAAAACTCCCTGTAGGTATTAGTGATTTGTAGAACTGGCATTGCTGCCCTGCCTGAGTGGGCACTTCAGTCTCAGCCCCTGGAAGTGTCCCAGCCCAGCTCCTGGACTGTGCCTCCTCTGCAGAGCCAGGCCTGTCAAGCTCACTTTATCCTCACAGATCCAGGCATTCCTGAGGACGCAGCTCCTGCAATAACCCATCCCCTTGATTCCTAGTAGATTATACTTAGGACAAATTCTCCCATACATAGAATCTCGCAGGAAGACATCAAAACCTTAATGGATACTTATGTTCCAGGTAAATGGCCTGTGCTCCTGCTGCAAAGAGCATGAGCTGCCTCAGGAGTGACCCCACAGCCCGTGTCCTGAGCCAAGGAACGCTGGAGAGGGGGCATTTGCAGAGCCCACAGCACCCCAGGATGGCAGCACGGCACCCCGGGAGGGCAGCACGGCACCCCGGGAGGGCAGCACGGCACCCCAGCATTCGTTCAAAGTGTCCATGCAGAGTCAAGAAAAGTCTTCCAGCTCCAAGACACCGAGGCCCAAGTGCCCAGGGGAGCAGCCTGGGTTCTTTCAGCAGCGCACTGAGACACTGCAGTGGTGTTTTCTCAGCCCTTCTGTCCCCTTCCCAAGGCTACATCAGCAAGGATGAAAAGCACTGGCCCACACAAGTGAAACAGGCCTGCAGACACAGAGGCAGGTGCAGAACAGGAGTCCCGTGCTCAGCCCCAGAGCAGCAGAAACAAAAGCCACACGCAAAGGGTTGAACACAGCTCGAGTCTCTGGTCACTGGGTAAATGTTTACAGGGGCTGCAAAGGGAAAGGAGATGGGAGAAAACATTTGCAAGTAAAACAGGTGAGTTAAAACAGACAGTTCTCCCAATACCTACAGTGGCAGTGACAACCCCACATCCCCAGCAGCACCTGGCACAGGTGAGGGAGGGGGAGGAACCACCTCCCAGGCCTCAGGACCCAAACTCTGGAGGAGCAGTGCTCAGGCAGGCACTCGTTGTAGGAGTCACCATTTGCAGCTACTGCAGGAACAAGCACAGCACAGATGAGTCAAGAGGCCCAAGGACAAGTGTGTGGAACCCCTGTGACCACCCCCGGGCACAGCTCTGCTCCAGGGCAGGCACAGGAAGCACAGGGTGCAGACTGACAGGAGAGCACAGCCCGCTGAGCTGCCCAGGAGGAAAACGTGCCACTTGAGAAAAGAGGATACATTCTTCCCCATTTTTATTTATCTGACAAAGTAATTGAGAAAAAAAAACCATTTTATTTCTATATCCATTTATTTCAGTCTGTAAAAATATAAGACTAATATACAACTACATCTAGCTTGATTTTGTAAAATCAATCTTCATTCAGTGAGATACCAATGTACATTATACATTAAAGTTGTAAGAAAAATACTGATATTTGACATTTTAAACAAGTTCATTCATGTAAAAATCACATTGCAAGTAAAATTTAATTAGAAAATACATAATATTCACAAAAATACACATGTTAAAGACAGCTTGTGAGAACATTGTCCTAAATTTAACTCGGGTGTGGAAAAAAAAAATATGATTCACAGTTAGGCTTGACTTCTCCAGTACCACAGCAGAACTTCAAAGTAAATGCATCTTAATTCTATTAAGAATTTGTTCTTCTTCCTATTAAGGTGCACTTAGATCTCCCATTGCAAGGGAGGAATGACTTGTCCCCCCACTGTGTATGTACAACATATAACACTAGTCAAAGGAATTGTAGTTTTTCATTCCATTCTGAAATAATTTGGATACTTATAAATTAATTTATAAAATCTGGATTGAAAATACAATTTACATACACAGGATACTCAATACACAAAGATTACATCAATAGCAGCGTAACATTGTCAGTCATGCGCAGCATCCTCACCATCACCTCAGGATTTTTTCCTCTTTTTTTTTTAGCTAAAGATAAAATCTATATAAAACAGTCAAGCCTTTAAGTATTGTCTTCCAGGGAGGAAACAGTAAAGATGTTAAAAATTTAGGAGGTAGTGAATGAAAGGCTAACAATATCAGCATATTTTAAAAAACCTTATAGTGAACCCCAGTATCATTTATATATAAAATTAAGTTTAGCCACTCATAATCAACCGTTGATCATCCTGAAGTAGCAATTTAAAAATCTTTCGTAATTAACAGTGTATGCATTAGTAAGATATGGAAGAACTTTAGGAACTTTGTGGTAACTGCAGCATTAAGCAATTACATGCTGTGCAGTCTGTCATTGTAGCTGTAAATACACACTTAAAAAAAAAAAGAAGCATTTTTAGGTTTATTCTTTAACGTTTTTATCAAGTCCCAAATGCTTAGTTTTACTACATGTTACCAAATGTCTGTAAAACAGACCATGATATATGTCAAAAAGAATATTATTTCACGTTTAGATTAATCAGTTTGCAGGAAAGGTCCTAAGGATGAACTCCCATGCAGTTTAGAGTAGGACCCCAGTTAAATTTCTACAAGTCCTTAATACTGGCATGTATATTCCAACTCTTCACAGCCCTGCTCCAAGCACAGCCAGGCTGACACACCAGGCTGGGGCTGGGAGCTGAGCAGTTCCCTTGCCAGCTGGGCATTCCCAGACTCAGCCCAAGCCATGATCCAAGCTGCAAAACGCTCCTGGACATCAGCTCCAGAAGGGATTTCCATGGAATGAAAGCATTACACCTGCATTAAGTGCACTACCAGTTCCTTCTCTGTACCTGTGGACCTCATCTCTTCCCATCCAAGTGCCTTTATTCCTTTGATTATTCACAATACATTCAAGTAAACCAAAGGCACAGAAGTGCAAACTAGCAGAATAATGAGCCTCACCCTCCACTGGTGATTTCATACAGGAAGGAAAGTCTTTTGATAAAGGAAAAAAAAAAGATATTTTAAAGTAAACAATCTTCCTTAAAGAAAGGAAGTGTAGAGCAGCACTGAGAGAAAACACGTACAGGTAAAGTCTATTTGTTGCAGAATGAGTATTTCTTTTCCTCATTTCACACTAACTGGGTGTAGTTACTTCATTTTTAATAACTATTAGCAAAATAACTGAAACACTTCAAAGTTCTTGCTCTTGTAAAAGATTCCAGGGCCTCTCCTTACACACACTGAAGAAACCATAAATAAGTGTGAGGGCAGAGCACCCTCCCCTGGATTTGCAGAGCACCAGTGCCTGCTGTGCCTACTCTCCATCAATCCTAAGGGCCACAGATGCCTCTCTTGGCATCTAGGAGGTTTGAGAACACCCCTGCTCACGAGATACCCATTTCAAATGTGCATTTTTTAACACCAAACAGCAGGGGCTCCTGCAGCAGTGTTTGCATCGTCACAAAAACCTTAAACAAATACAGCTTTAGCCTCTGAGAGTCTGTGAAGACCTTTACAGACGCCTTAACATTAAACTTACAGTTAGTCTCCTGTTAGTAAAGTTACCAGAGGTAGATGTTTCCTCAAGATAGACTGAGGGAAAAAAAGAAAGGGGTTAGTGTCCCTTCCCACTCATCCTGTCTTCCCAGAGGGTAGAACATGCTCCCAAGCACCTGACTCCTGGCTCTGGTGAGCACAGGATCACAGGACAGGACCGGTACTTCCTACTTAGAGCCTCTGGGATCCCTGGGGACACGCTCCAGCCATCCTCCTGCCCGATCCTATCCCTTGCCATCTCACTTTCCTGACACAACTTATGTTCCCAGAGAAGAGTCAGGTTGGGAACTGAGTGCCAAAGTGGTAAAGCAGGAGACACAAAAAGGGGAAAGGGAAAAACAAGGCTAGAATCCTCCCCTGCAAGAATCCCAGTGAGTGCAGCTGGTTGCACACACCCCTATGTGCTCACAGCATCAGGACTTGTCAGTGTTGTTGCACAGAGCAGCTCTGGAATATCCCAAACACCCAGCCAGGGGCACACAAAGATCTGCATTTACAGTTCAGTTCGTTATAATGGGTAAGTTCATATCACATGGCTCAAACAAGTTGTAGTAAAGCCTTATTCTGATTTAAGACTTTTTTTAATCCAGGGGTTTAACTTAAGCTGTTCTAACTTGTTCAGGTTTGAAAAAAGTCACTTTTTACATTATCCAGACTCACTACAACAAACTTTTGCCAGTAGAAACCCTTACAGCTTCCACTAGGACTGCAATTTTAACAGAGATTATGTTATGCTATTTTCATAGCATTAAGTTTACATTTGATTTCTTTGTAATTTATGGGGATTAGCAACTAAATCCAGTGATGTCTGTAAAATATTGCAAACTAAAATGAGAATAGGTCTTTGATTCACTAGTGTTAAGACTTTCACATTTGAATTTCAAAATCAGAGTCATTAACAGTAAGCTTGCCTGGCCATTAGAACCAGGAAAGGTGCATGACTAACGAGCCTGTGGTTGCACATTCACCTACAAAGGAAGTCACCCTCCAAGCCCCCAGCTCCAAACCCCTCTGCTCCCTGGGTCAGCCAGGGAACAGCTCAGCCACCTCCAGCTCTTCCCACCCACCTCCAGCTTATCTCCCAGCTTCCTCCTGCACAGAGCCCCACAAGCAGCTCTGCAGCCCAGGGCAGGAGTGAGGTGGCTAAAGCACCTCCATCCCATGTAAGCAGCACTTCACATGAACATGAAACCACAGGACATTAGATAGTCAACCTCACACATAATTAAGTTTACTTCTATAGAACCAGTAGTGTTCGACATTAAAAAATAATAATAAAAAAAATCAAGTACCTTTAAAAGAAAGCTCACAGGCATCTTTTAGCTATCCTTCATTTTCATTTTAAATTTTCCTCATCCAATTTCAGCCATTTATCAATTATCTTCCAGCTTTGTGAATTATTTACATTGAAGTGCAGAATTAACGAAGTTAGTTAACTTACATAATTTTGAATTTCTTGTATTTACTTTTTTTCCCTCCTTTTAATCTAACTGCAGTGCTTGGTAGATGGAGAGGTATCAAATGTATTACATATTAAGCCCAATTAAAACATGTATGGCATCCTTACTCAATACAAAGTACACCAATGGAATTTCATAGCGTTATTATAGTTCCATCTTCTTCCAACGACTTACGCCCAGGATCTGGTACGTCATATTCCATGCTAATGCTGCCTGCTGAGTGATTGGAGTTCATCTCACTGGAAGGCAGGAATCCATTTTGTGTGGACTCGTGAAGGAGTTCAATTTGTGACAATGATTCTATGCTTTCGCTGGCAGGTGCAGCTTTTGGGATCTGCTGTGGCTCCCCACTATCTTCAATAATAATGTCCTCTTCGTCGCTCTCCTCTTCTCCTTGCAAGAGGCTTCCCAGAATATTTGGTGTGCTGCTTGGAAGGCTGGACTCAGTGGACTGGCTGGAGCTGCCCGAAGTCCGACTGTTCCTCACGACATTGTTCCTCTGGTTGGCGGGTCTGACCGTGATGATCAGGTTGCGGCTGTTTGCAATCATCATGTCTGTAACTTGATCGAGGCTTTTGCCCGACACCTCTATTCCATTCACCTCCAGCACCTCATCGTTGACAGCCAGTAAGCCTGTGCTCTGAGCCAGCCCTCCAGGGACGAGCCTGGATATGAAAATCCCTGGCACTTTCTCTAAGCCGTGCGGTGTCACCCTGACGCTGGAGCCGTCGCGGATGTAGAACCCCAGGGGTTTGTCGGTGCCGTACTTGTAGAGCCGCACCCTGCGGTGGGTTTCGGGGAGAATGTCCACGTCTATGATAGAGGACACCGGCCTGAAGTCCTGGGGCATGCTAATGACAATGTGGGGCTTCTTCTTGTGGTTATCCGGCCGCAGCACGTTGGACAAGACGTTCTTCTTCCTGGTCATGGTGTCCGTCCCAAAGGCACTGTAGTCTGCATCTTCTGCAAGAGAGCACAGGGGGGTCAGATAGAGCACCAGGGGGGTCAGATAGAGCACCAGGGGGGTTAGATAGAGCACCAGGGGGGTTAGATCCTTCAGCTGGGGCCCAGAGCACACTGCTACCGTGGTACAGGCTGGCAGAGTAAAACACCTAATCTAGAAGGTTTCTGCTTTACCACAGTAGAAACATTCCTCTTTACTCACAAAACAAAAGCTTTAATGTTATGAGATTCAAAGTTTGTAATACTTTTGGGTTTCTTCTACCAAAGGAAAGAGGGTACGCAAAAAAATTACAGCAAGTTAGCAGTAGCAGACACAAAGAACCACAGCTGCTTGAGAGAAAGGGCAGAATGGAAAGAGTGAGCACATTCCTAGAAACATTTTAATTTTATTCAGAGTAATTCCACTTGCTAGTTTTCTCTGCTCAGGTTTCAGATCATTGGAAAAGGAAGAATGAAAAAGGGAAAGCAGCCAGCGTGCCTATTATTGCCTAGTTGCTGGGAGCCAGCCAAGTGACCTGGATTCAAACTCCAGAAAGCTTATTCCACCCTGCACTCCTCCCTGCCCCCACGCCATGTAGGTAAAATGGCTGGGGAGAAACAAAGAGACCTTGCACACAAACACTTGAGGCCAAACTGTTCATGCAGGCAATGCTGTAACTGCCACAATTGGATACAAAATATGCAAATGGCTCAGAACTTCAAAAAAGAAAACACAGTCATACAGCTACTGAGGGAAGAGAACACACGTTCTGTGGAGCAATTCTGATTCCTGAAATGCCTAGTTACCAAAGGTTCCATTTTTCCTTTTAATACACTATCGTTCTCCAAAAAGAATGAACCTAAATACAATCAGATCTGAGTTTCCTTGGATTTACACTTGTACTTTTGCACAATTGCATATATTTTTTTTTTCTGAAGTGGATAAAAAAAATAGTCAAGCAGAACTCTGGAACTCAGAGAAGTTGGGATTCTTTGTATTATCACATTAAGATGCCATTGGTAGAGCCAAGAAAGTAAAAGAATGGCTATACATTTCAATCTGTGAATTGGAATAACCATGGCAAGCTGCCCTAGCCTGGCATTTCAGGGGAGCTGTCAACTGCTGAGCAATCAGTGCACAGGGAGAGCTGGGGAAGTCAAAGACACTTCTTTTGGAGGCTGAGATACACAGACACATATCAGTTATATTTGGACTCTTCAGATGCTTTAGGGAAAATAGAACAGAGAAAGTATTTCTGGAGCAACAGTTTACCACTACTCCAGCATGGAACACTAACTCCTCCCTGAAAACAAGAACAGCCCTTTGACTGCTCTGCTCAGGCAGCCTTGGACTTGGTATTCTAAAAGAAAAAGGACAAGAGAAGAAGAAACAAATTTAAATTAGCCCACACAAAAAGCCCCAAAGGGACTTATTATAAACCTACCTTGTGTGTACACAACAGCTCACCAACATGGTTTAGAAAAATGTGTCCTGATGGCCTCATTTACTTTTTTTTTGTTTAAAAAAAAGTAATCACACAGTAAGGGAGGCAAAGCTGTTGTTTAGCTGTTTGCTAAAGACAGAGCATCTTTTGCATTGATGTTCACAGGTAATGTTGTTAAACAATTTAACCGACAAACAGGAATTATTGCTGAAGGTACCTGATTCAATACAGCCCCACCATACTCTGCAGTGGCTTCTGTGACAACCTCAGCTACTTTGTAATTCAAGGTTAAATTAAAATAACATTAGATCTCAACATCAAGCAAGGAGGCTTTAGAAATAGCCTAAAACCTGTTCTTCAGATTCCTAAGAGTGTTCAGCATAACTGACTTAAGAGTTGGTTCATTAAAAACCAATCCAACCTCCCAAACCAAAGCATAAAACAGGTGGACTACGTCTGAAGAGTAAAACACCTCCCAAAGTGCAAACTTACCATTTTCTCTGTAAAAGGCCCCTGGGGATATCTGACTGACTGAAGATCAGCTGTTTAAAGCCCTGTATTCCATTGCTGAACTCCACTGGGCTGCCTTTTCAGACAACACAGAGCAGTTCTTTTGTTGTGCGCTTAAAGTTTATGATTAAAGAAGAAAGTGTGAGAAGTTTTGCCCTTATCTCTCCTGACAACCCATCCAACCAGTTTCCAGTTTCACTGGAAGGATTTTTGCAATTCAATGAGTTGCAATAGTCTTTTTTTTTTTTTATTTAGAATTACAACTGTTTACCAAACAACTTGGAAAGGACAATTGTGAAATCAGATCCCAGACTGGTCTTGCTTTAAATATCTTTTACTGCTAAATACAAAATAACACAACAACAGCAAGAAAGTGATAATATAGATGGTTTTAGACAAACAGTAGACAGTGGTGACTTGAATATTAGATTTAAGAATATTAATGAGTGCTAAGGTTATTTTTTAGGTCATGGACTCCCCCATGTGCATTGCACAGATATTGAGTTTATAGGGGTTTCTCCTTAAATTTAAAGTGCACAAATTCAAGAGAATCAGACAGGATCTGATTCTCTTGATCTGGTATTTTACCCATTCTGTCCTAGCAAAAGTGTATCACATCAACATTCCCAGCTTGCCACAGTGGCTATAAGGGCTTCCTCACCTTCATGGCAGGTCACTCACACCCCAGTCTGGCATGCACTGGATATACAAACATACACACATTTATTACATCCAAATCGTGTCCTGCAAATGATTAAAGACAGTCTGTGCTCTTTACCCAAGTTAGATCTAGAATTGTTCCCAACTTCCTTCACAAAAGCCACCACCCAGCCTGGCTTCCACAACTGTCACCTTGTAAGGCTTAAAATTCTGTGCAACTCAAGATTTTCCATAATTAGAAGAACACAAAGATCAGTAGCAAAAGGACTGGCTTTGAATGAAATATTAAGTAAATATGCAAAATAACAGATTTAAAAGTGCTTTTAACCCAAAACCTAAGATCAGAAAAACATTTCTTAGAAGAGATAAGAAATTTAAGTCTCTTTCAAAAGACAAATATACAATCGGAAATCTTAACAGAGTTGGGGGTTTTTTTGCTTTTGGTTTTAGAAACTTTAAGTTACAGGACACATTGCTGAAATAAAAGCATCCTAAAATTGTAAGCCAGATGTCAAAACATTTAAGAAACTCTGAAGCACCAGAGGGTAAGTTTTTTGCATTATAACTGCTCTTAGCCATCTAATAACTCAAAACTAGCATGAACCTTCAGATATACAGTTACAGAGTTCGGGGGGAAAAAGGTTGATAAAAACCCATCTGTCCAAATCTCAGCCAAACAGCACACTCTGGTTAACCTCCCTTCCACTGCTAAACAAATTTTCTAAAGCAATACCCTCAAGTACAAAGGCATCTTTGTTCTGGCACCTCACTAATCAGTTTAAAGCTGTGGCAGAAAATATTTTGGCCTAAAGCCAAAGGACAAGGTGTAAACTCCAGATAGCGTTAAGAAGAACGTCCACACAGTGCAGGGATGATTTTCCCCAGCAGTTTCAAGCTCAAGGTGGCACCAATCTGTTCAGACTCACTCCATGAAGCTGAAAACAAAAGCCCACAAGTGCCAAATCTGTTTTCAATTTAACATTGTTGAAGACAGATTTTTAAAATATTTTCCTGATCTATTAGCAAAGTAATGTAGTTACCCCTCAAGAATTCAACTTTCAAAGCCCCCAAACAGTTAGCACATTTGAATATAGATGCAATTTTCCATTTTTTTAAATAAGCCCCAACAAATTTTTTTCCTGGTCATAAGATACAGGTAAGTTTCCTAAAACCATGTTTTATGTGTTTTTAGGAAGAGGCCTCAGAATAACTAGGATAGTCCATAAAGAGCTGTTTAAAAAGCCAACTCCTCTTATTTCTCACCAAAATAAAGCTTCTTGGTGAAAAGAGGCACAAGTGGATTAACCACAGAATGCACTTTTCACTAAATACAGACACATACATGCAGAACTTGCAAGAGTTGTATATTTAATTTAATATCCTGCAAGTTACTTTTAAGGATATTATAATGAAATACATCTTCTGTTATCTCTATTATACTTGTATTTACAATGCAAAGTTCCCCACATCAAACTGTCCTTCAGTCTGTGCAGTCTGTGTTCCCCCCTTTGTCTCTTCAGTAGGGTTTTTCTCACAGACAGAGTGACTCCCATACATCTGGATTTAATCACAATACATCAGTTTAACCTTTAAATACCAGATGTCAACAGTACCTGTTAATCTGTTAAACTGCAGAACGAAATTCCAGCCAGGAACTGCTTTGCACAAGCTGACAGCCAATCTCCACTTGTGCAACATCAAGCCCCAGTTTGGATTTAGCACGGGAGCAGTTTGAAGTATTTTAAAGGAATTCAGTGAAGTACAGTTAGAGGAGTCTGGGGGGAATGATGTGATTTTGTACAGGACCACATTAACCAAGACACAACAATGCTAAGGACAAAGTGACAGCTTTCAGAAATGAGGAGTCACAGCTGAGGAGGAAAGAGTGATTACTGTGGCTTAACAACATTATCACAACTGTCACTTATGAATAAATGCACAAACATCTTGTTGCTTCCACTTCAGCCCCTTAAGGTGTTCCTTGAATGCAATGTATTAAGAAGTTAATACTATTTACATTAGATTTTATTGCAGTCTGCTCATACCTTATGTTAGCTTTGCACACATTACATGTAGTTTCTAAACAGGTAAGACAGTGTAATAAAAATTCTGTATATTTTAAGACAGCAGAAACTTCCTCTCTTCCTCAGAGTGGCTTTTGGTCAAACATCTTAAATTCCCAACTACTGTAGCTGGAAACACAAAAGAAGGTGAAGTTCCACTACAAAACCCACAGAAATTTTTCATCTGATTTAAGAGAATGCACGAAAGCCACAAGCAGCCTTGCAGGGGGAAAAGTAACTTGTGTCACTTATTATAGTTCCAAACCAGCACAGATCAAAGCAGCTCCACCAATAGCAGGTATTTGTTCATTTATTTTCCATTTCAGAGGTACAGCCAATAAACTTCTCTCCAATCCTATGAATTAACCACAGCTAAATCACACTGCACAAAATACAACCCATCCCTAACTCCAGCAATTCAGCTTTGGTTACAGGCAAATCATCAGAAATAAAATACAGAACCAAGTTATTTCTTTATTTTCCATCAAACAAATACCTGCTCTATATGGCAAAGATGCCAATGAAGTCAAAGCCTCGATTTAATCAACAGACATGATCAGTGTGGTCACAATTAACTCACAGCAAAGTACAGCACTGGAAGTGCTGGACTAACATTCCAGCCTGGGTTCCCTATTCCCTAAAACTCCATGGCCAGAAGGCTCTTCTGTCCAAGGGAAGGCAGTGACAGCTGATACTTTCCACACAGCTTTTCCTGCCAGTCAGTTCTTGTTCTGATAAACTATAGTGGGTTAATCTTATTTCTACTTCTGTGCATTGTAACAATTCTTTTATCAACTCCTTGTACCAGAGTAGTAACAACTAATCCATTAGGCTTTAAATGAGGGTACAATGGTGATATAAGGTGTTAAAAATGTAACAGTAGGAACAGGCAACACTAGACAGGTAACACTAGTGACAATCTAAAAACATATGGTGTTAAAATATAAACTCAATAATCCCAGCCTGACAAAGTGGCTTATCCGTGCTCGTCATATGGCTACTGTAGGGGATTAAATGGAATCATAGACCTTGTCCACCTCCAGGTTCTATTAAAGCAAATGGTTCATGCCTTTGGCATTTCAGGACTGAAAACACAGCCAGATTATACTATCAACACAAACCAACCAACCATTTTGCCAGGGCACAGCAGCTGCCAAGCAGCCACACTGGTTGTGAATATTGGGTTAGTGCCAGGCTGTTGTGGAGTTGTTCATTTTTTGGAGTGGGAATGTTGATAAAAGGTTCTGATGCCCAAGTATTTTCCAAGGAAAAGATGCCTGTCTTAGCAACAACCAGAGACAGTGAACATCACAAGAACAAATACCTGCATTTGTTCAGGAAGGGGAAGTTGTATCAGGAACACACAACCAGAGCAGACATGCTACTTCTCAAGGCAGACCAACAACCCAGCAGCACTCACATCTGAGGTTTGCTAACTGAAATAAGCTTGTCAATTCAAAGCTTCAAAATGTTTTATTAGGAAAGTGTGATAAGAGTAGCATATTACAAAGTGAGCCTTGAATTTATACTTGTATATTAAATTTAATACTTCATGTAATAAGACTTTCAATATTCCTTTCTATCCTGTAATGGCCTCTTTTCTCATCTGATCAAGATTGGAATTTTAAGTGAAAAGTATCCTACATACAGAGCAGAAAGCCCTAGAGGTTTAAAGTTTATTTTCATTTGCCTGCATAAAACCAGAAAGAAGCATTTGCCAGAGATTTAATTTAACTGAACTAGCAAAAAAGCACAAAGTATAAATAGGTTGCCTGAGGAAGTTCTTTCAAGAGAGACAAGTTGTGAATACCTTTCATGATCCACAATTACTACGGAATTCAACATGATGAAATAGGGCTAAAGGGTTTTTTCCTCCATACATCACACTGTTTGCTGACATGTGGGACAACTGGATAAACAGATGATTCACATATTTCAACCGCACTTACCTTTTCTCTGAATGAAAATCCTGAGTAGAGGATTGGCTGTGGAAACTGCTTTATGATAATTGTCATCGTTATTGATAGGCAGCAGGTCTCCATGAATGTCTGTGTATCCCACCAGCACATCAACATTTGGTATCTTGTGCACGTGCTGCAACAATCCATAGAATTCCTCAAACTTCCCAGGCTTGGACCTCTCCAGAGAAAACCGTCGAAATTCTGCTCCAAACTACAACAAAATACATCTTACGTCATTAAGATGGAAATCTAACACCCTCAAGCAACAGAACTATTTGAATGTTAAACCTGAAAAGTTATGGAATTAAAAGTGCACTAGAAACTACAACCACTAATTTTGAAATGGCATTAAAAAGTCAGTTAAAACAACTGCTCGGGGTTTTTTTCCCCAAAGCTGTAACTATTTTTAGACTTGATAAAACATGTACTTTTGAGCAGGCAAAGGTTGTTTCATCGGTCCATTTAATGGGAGCTCATTAGCATTAAGGGGACAAACTTAAGGATAATGCAGATTCTCACATGCTGCTGAAACAGCCGCTCTCACCGAGTGCCAGAACTCACAGTCAGCACCGATGTGGTGACTCAAACAGGACGGTGATTAACCTCCTGTGCTATGTGAATACCTGGGATTTTTCTCAAAGAACTACGAGTGCACTTGAGAACAGAGTGTATGGATTGTGACACAGCCACGGTTCACCTCCACAAGAATGAACAGCCTTCAGACTCCCAATTGTTTGGCCAAGAAATGAAAATGCCTCTGACGTGAAGACTACCAAGAACAAACCACGTGCAGCAAAGCTTTAGTGAGCTGAGCTCAAGCCAGTTCTGCTCTTGAGAGAGAGAGAACAGAGGCAACCAGCCGCCACCCCTAAAAGCATTCAGTAGATTCACTTCCGTTATCAAGACTCAAATTTTGATTGCACGATCTTTTAAATCATGGTTCTATCCATGGTATATGAAAAGACTCAGAAAATATGAACAAAAGCTTAATCGCTGACTTATTAGTAATTACTTTCAATAATTACTAATTACTGCATTTAGTCAATATAATCATTCAACCCATACCCAGCTCACAAGTCCACTCAAGCTCAGTCTCCTAAATCATCTATAAAGCAAACACTCATTAAAACACGAGGCTACCAATGGGGGCAGGTATAAGACTAAACTGGGTGCCAATAAAAGAATAAGCATTTGATGTAGACTAGACAAATTTAATTTCAGCACACATAACCAATAAAATCTTAGTGTTCTGCCCAGCAAGGGCAAAGCAAACAGAGTACTGGACAAAAATTACTCCAAAACCTCCATATCAGGCACACACAACATACCAGAGATGCTAAAAGGAATTCAGAGATAGCAGCAGCCAGGTTACAAAAAGCAGAACAGCTTGTATATGAGTTAAGAGGGTAATAAGCTAATAAATAAAAAAACTTGGTGGTTTTTTTTTTCTCTGGTGAATTATACTGCTGCCCTACAGTGAAAATAAAAACTTTAAATAATTTTTTAGCAAGAGCAGAACACATGGAACAAAACGCCTCAGTATCACACATACTGGGGTGTGTGTTACACACAGCAGATGTGAAGGTGCACTTACCACCCTCCAGCCCAACCTTCACCTCACATTTGATTACAATCTTTGGGAGAATAAAAGCTTTGGAGTTCTCACATGCAAAGAAAGGAATGAAATAAGGAGACAACGACCCCGTTGTTAGCATGTTAACACCATGCTAACTCAAAACAAGCTACACCTTCACCACCCCACCTTCCTCCAAAACTCTCAAATAAAGGAATTATCTGGGAACATTCCTCCTGTAGAAATACTCCAATTACAGTACCATTAACTAACAATAAGGCAGAAGGGATGATTCATACCTGCCTACAATAAAAAAAGCCAGGCCCAGCCCACAGGAGGAACTCCCATCATGTCAGAAGCAGCACAATCATGATGTCACTGAAAGACTTTATCCTGTCTCTCAAATCCTTTCTCAGCATGGGCAGTATGGACACCACAGGAACTGTCCATACATGGCAGCAACGTAAACGTTTGGCTTTCAAAGACTACAGTTTAAGCATAATTCAATAATAAAAGTTTAAAAAGCCAACAACTTCACCCTCAATTTGGAGTAAATTTCAATCTTATCACATCAAGTGAAGGGCCAGATTTTAACGTGACTTTTATTTTTTCCATGTTATTTTATATATAGTCGGTGTAATTACCAAAAGACTCATAATATGGCTCTTATTTCCACAGTTTGCCACATGCTCAATACCACCATACAGCAGATGAAAGACAAAACTAAAACTGTGCAATTCCATGGTTTATTTTAACCCCTCGAAATGTTTTCATTTTATATCAGATGTTGAACTCCATCCCATTAAATAGGCCCGCACTTTACACTTTGGAGGAGATGAAAGACTGGAAAAGTAACTTAAGCAGAGAAGGCTCCTTGCCACCTGAGCTCTTAAACACGTGCTGTTCTCCTGCTGACTCCCCCGGGAGAAGGCAGGAGAGCCGTGTCAGCACACCGGGAAGTCACCCGAGATTCTCACTTAAGACTCACTTATGGGAGACACTTTTATTCAAGTCCTCTGTTACACAGCACAAAGCTGCTGTACTGCCAGTCTCCAGCACTGGCAGTAAGCTCCAGTGACCACCTCTGAAAAAAACCACCAGTTACTCCAAGCCATAAGAAAGAGAGGAGGGCAAACCTGAATTTTATGTCTAGAGAACTAGAAGTTTATTTTCAGGCTCCTATACCATCACCAGGAACTCCAGTTTGAGGGTATAAAATTTTATTTTCTGTGACAAGAAAATGGGCTGACTGGAATTCAAGTGCTATGGGGAATCCCCAGAGCAAGTTCAGAGCAGTTACCCAAACTGAATAAACTAGACTAACAAAAGGATTGTGCTCATGTAACTGTGGCCACAGCCGGGCTGTGCTGGCCCAGCCCAGTCAGCTGGGCACAAGTATTGATTTGGAATATCTAAATAAAGAGCTGTACATCACTGATCAGCCTTCAAAGCCCAGGCCATTCCATGGGAACGGCTCCCTCCACCTCCCTCCCACACAGGCCTTTCTTCTTTCTCTGTAGAATTGCTCATTTTCATAGAAGGAAGCTGACTCCTCTGCGATATTAAATGGAGGTGCTGTTAAATAATGCATTAGCAACAAGTAGTTCTAGGAATGCCTTGAAACCTGCTCCCAAACATGCACTTAAGGGATGGTCCCTATTCATTAAAGCTACACTTCTCTGTACCAACACCAAGAACATCACATGGGTGATTCCCTAGATGTATTTTAAATCAAGGAAAACACACAGTGGGGAAGCAGTAATCCTAGAGTTTTGGGCTGAGGAAAAAGTGGTTTGGGTTTATAAGCACATCACACTGATTGTTTTCAACCTTATAAGGCATAAACAAAATGAAAGGCTTCACCAACCACAACACCAGCTGTGCTTTACTAGAATTTGAAATTAGAGCTTACCAGATATTCCTGTGCTTTCTGGTTTTGTCCACATGAAAAGGTGACTTTTTTTTTTATAGTGTTAACATTATTCAAGCTATAGAGACCAACCACACGTTTTCCTGAAGTTCCAGCACTCGCTGGAATGTTATCCTTACAAATCCACACAGCACAAGCCCTGACTGCTTCACCTCCCCTGCTGCTGTAACACCTGATTAGCAGGAAAGGAGGGTACAAAATACAGACCACAGTCTGGTCACCAGATAAAAAAACCCCAGGAGATCCACGTTCCCATCAGTGGAAAACACATTCCCATGTGGGTGCACTTACAATTTGCCTGGGAAACGAAAAAGGGGTTTCAACGTTTATTTAACTAACAGCTTGACACTCCACATCCAACAGTTCTACAATTGTTAACAGCAGAATGACACATCAAGAAATTATTTCAAATATAAAACAAACAAACAAACAAAATCTATTTTCTTTTAGAACAAAGCTTTCTCAGCAAAACTTTGCACAACCAGCAACGGAAAAATTAAAAATAGAATGGATGCGGATACACACATGGGAGAATTTACAGATTTGTGCAAAGCCCTGATCACAAGACACTGGTGATATATTCTGTGACACACAGGTATACACTCATAAAACACTACCCGTGTAGGACTCTCTGGTTGCCTCTAAAAGGCAACAAATTCCACTGTAGGACAAGTTCTCCAGGGCTTACCTCCACCTCTCATGTAAGCTGGAAGAATATGCTCTACCCCACAGACACACACACACAAAAAAGGTCCAGAAACGCATAATCACTAAGTAAAAAAAGGGAACCACAGAAACAGTCACCAAGTTAAACAAATATTAAACAAATGTACTCATTGTAATTCGGACGGAGAGCGGCTTTTGGAGCTTATGAATTATGACTCTAAATACCTCTTTCGGCCCAGTTATCCCAAACTTTCCCCAAGCACCTATTTCTCTGCACGTTTTTCAGCCTGTGCAGGAACTCAGGGCCGGCTCCCCTGACCTGCACCTTTTTTGTTAAACCGCTTCTATTTTCTCCCCGCGGACAGCGCGCCCCGTGAGCGACACCGGCGCCTTCCCCGGCTCCGGAGCCCCGGGCCGAGGGCTCGGCCGGCGCAGGGACAGGCGGGGCGGGGGCCCGTGAGCGCCCCGGCCGTGCCCGGCGGCCTCGGGCAGGTGAGTCAGCAGCTGTCCTGTCCCCGTCCCCGTCCCCGCAGCCGCACCGCGGCCCCAGGGCCCCGCAGGGCCGGCCCATCCCCCGCGGCCCTCAGGCGGCGGTGGCGGCGGCTCCCACCTTGCTCTTCACCTCCATGGTGCCCAGGCCGCGGCTGCCCGCGGCGCCGCGCTGTGCCCGGTTCATGCCGCGCGCGGTCGGTGGCTCCGCTCCTGTCGCTCGTGGCTTCGCCGCAGCGCTGCGGGACAGGACAGGCCGGGCAGCGGCGCGGCCCAGCCGAGAGACCCCCCCCTCCCAGGAGCGGGAGCCGGAGCCGCGGCCGCTCCGCCGCCTCCGCCCTCAGCGCGGCCGGGCCGGGGCGGGGCCGCGGCGGCGGCA